>NW_027509186.1:36130000-36497500 GCF_051911475.1 Siphateles boraxobius | reverse complement strand
TATTTAATGCTCTCTCTTCATAGATACTTTCTATTCTTGGTTATGCAGTGCCTAACAATTTTTTTGCCATTGTTATGTGCCATTGTACACACACACATTCATTTCTATAGTACTAACAGAGCACTGTCGCTCTACACTGGCCAAGTGGGGACCTGAACGATGTTTACCTATAAAACAGGGGACTCCCATAGCCTACAATGGAACTGTGTGTGTGTGTGTGAACAGTGAAGTCTGTCTTCATTATGTAACTTGTGTGTATATATATATATATATATATATATATATATATATATATATATATACAGGGGTGATAGTTGAAAAAAATCCTGAGCCTGAACTTTTTTCCCTGGGACAGATGCGTAAGGGCGAGTTTATCCTCCGCTAATTTCTGACACAAAGTGATGAGCGATTGTTCTTCTAGTCTTCTTATATTGTTGTCATATATTTTTGTCATTATTTTTTGAGAATGCAAGACACACAAAAACACATGCCTATCTTCATAATTCTTGACTTCTAAAGTTTTTTGAATTCGACCCAAATCCTAAATTTCACTTGCACTGCACTGCAATGCAATGCAATTTCACAACCAAGTAAAATTTCCTTTATTTTTATTACCCATAATTTATACTTGTCCCGCAAGCTCATTCACACATTCCTTGCCCCCTATTTTTAACCACAGGCACAGTCAAGCAGACAGGATCCCAGAGACACATCCTCTACTCAAACAACACAGTGACAATACAATAACTATAAGACCTCTGCGATTCACTTCCTCCGACACAACATAGTCATATACTACATAGCTTATACGAGCAGTCCATTGTCATGCCTATAACAATGCGGTAACCATAAGCTAAACTTATGTGCAATATTCGCCATCCTTCCAGGCCCTCTTGGCGAAATCCACATAAAACTTATCCGTGCACATGCTTATCTTTTATCCGTCAAGGCCCTCTTAATAAGAAACACAGAAACCTGAATTTCCTATATCAGTATACTTAATGATAGCCTATATTATTAAACTCAATGATAACCTATATCATTATACTTAAATCTATAAAAAACTGATAAACTTTACCAGTAAATTCAAACTCTTGCTAATCATCCATCCAGGCACTCTTGATTTAGCAAACACAGATCCTTACATACGTACAACAAAACCTTTAGCGGCACATCAGCAGTACCAATATTCATACAATCTGCATCAGATTATATAAACACTGGCAAACACTAACGGGAGCTCCGCCGCGCTATAACACATTACTTGATATCGTCAACAACAATAGACAATTATTTATAGAATCAAAGATCCTCTTTTAAATTTTTGTAGTTCTTTAAACTTGGAGAAGCTTTTTAAAGGGTCTTACCACTCTGGCTCACTGGTGACAACACATACTTTTTTAAAAGCAAAAATTGCTCACCTCAAAGTACAGTGGCCACTGTTGTCTGTGTTGGTCACCAGTCTCACCTTTCGTGGTTCCTTCAGCTTCAAAACCCAAGTCCCATCTAGGGTGCCAAATGAAGTGGTTCTCAATCTTTGTGGAAAATAACTTCACAGATCTTTGATGCCAGAAATAATTAGACTTTATTTTCAAACGCCGTTCCGTTCCATAGAACAACGCTCTAATGCTCTGGCCCTCCGGCCTTCCAGCGCGCTCCCGAGTATATTTGGGTTCAGACTTTATACACACATCTTCTCCCATAGAAGGTAACACACCCTATAGATAGTTTTAGGTAAATATCTCATACCATGTGACTTCTCAGAATAGAATTGACATTCAGGGTATTTTTACAGACGGTCTTGCAGCTTTCAAAGTCACATAGACACTGTCCTATTAGAGGAAACTCATACATAATGGTGTATTCTTATATAGCTAAATTACTTAGTTTCTAAATAATAAAATCTTCAACAAGTGCAAATAAGATATTATTTTTCCAGATGGATTGATACTTTAGATTTTTTATTTTCATGTTTTGTGACATTTTGGATCTCAATAATGATCCATCAAACATATTAATTTGTCCTTTAAGTTTGAACTTTCTCTTTAATAATGGATTCACTGCTAAACTGATCTGATCTGAACTGAGAGAGTGAAGTGTGTGTCATTGTTCTCTACAGGTTGAGTAATTGTGATCTCACACATGAAGGTTTTGCTGCTCTGACTTCAGCTCTGAGATCAAACCCTGAACACCTGAGAGAACTGGATCTGTCTGGGAATAAAATGGGAAAATCAGTGAATCTGCTGTCTGATGTACTACAGAATCCTCACTGTAAACTGGAGAAACTGTGGTAAGATCATATTTGAGTCTCAAACATGAATCACAATGTAAAGGATATTTAAAGTGTTCAGCCTCTTTCTGCTGCTGTGAGTTCAGATTATTGAGCTGTAAATGATTGAACACATGAGCTGATCCTCAATAGCATGACACTGAAGGATTGAGAGTCACACTGAAATACACACTTTCACACACAATCAACATTTTAGTCTCTTGAATTTAAACAGACTCGAGCTCAACACTGTCAGAAATGAGAAATGAAGAACATACTGGATTCATTCTTACTGTTAATTATGTTCATCTTTCTGCATTGACTCTTTCTAAAGTATTGTTTTTAATTTTGTAAAATGAAAGCACACACACACACACACACACACCAATTTATTACTCCATACATATTACATACAGATCTAAGTAACAGCAAAACTATGTAGTGAATAGTGTAATTTAAAGGATTAGTTCACCCAAAAATGGAAATTCTGTCAGTAATTACTCACATTCGTGTTTTTCAATCCCGTAAGACTTTTGTTCATCTTCTGAACACAAATTAAGCTATTTTTGATGAAATCTGAGTGCTGGCTCACTCCTCCATAGGCTGCAAGGTAATTGATATCTGCCATCCCAGAAAAGTTAGTAAAGACATTGTTAAAATAGTCCAAGTGACTACAGTGGCTCAACCTTAAGTTTATCAAGCAACGAGAATACTTTTTGATCGCAAAAAAACACAAAAATAACGACTTTATTCACCTATTAATTTTCTTCTGTGTGGGCCTCTGAAGTCATCATCATCATCATCATCAAAGCTTTATTAAGGACACATATGGTCCAACAACAAACAGTTACAAAAACATAAACAAGTAAAATATAAATACAGAGATAGAAAAAAAAAATACAAAGCACATTATCACATGTTTACATATAGACTAAAACACCAATGGTTCCACATACTAGGGGAGAACCTGACTGAACTTAGGGCCGGATTCGTTAATGTTGAAATTATGCTGTTTGCAGAATCTAATAACCTACACGTACATCTGTACATGAGATTGCGCAAAACTGCAGAACAGGTGGGCACTCCAACACTGACAAACATTTGACTTGCACTACTCCACCGTGGCACCTGAAGCTGCAGCCTCATCCCATCATTATACGCTACAATGAGTTTCTTCATGGTGCTCTTTCTGTAGCGCTGCCACAAATGGGCAGTATACATCGGAGTGCAATATGCCCTAAAAAGTGCAATCTTTACAGATCCAGAGCACATACAAAATTTGCGAGTCAACGTATTAGCTTGTGCATATATAATACGACACTGTCTATAAATACCCCTATCATCAGACAGGTCTTCATTTATATAATGTCCCAAATATTTAGCCTCATCACATACCTTAAGGTCAAAACCAGACAGAGAAAAAATAGGAAATAACAGTTCCCTTTCGTTGTCACTCCGAGTTACGTCGGATGACGAGAAATGGGGTTTCGCTTAGAAAGCCTATCAACTTCGAGCATTACAAAACGAGCCAATGGCAAAGAAATGCCATGGGTCTGCGGAATTTGCATAGCGTATCTCCGCCCTGCCTCGTGGGTATAAAAGGAAGATGCTGGCAACATGCAGATATGTTTTCGCTTCGGAGCCAAGTTAATTCTTCGTTCCACAAGCCATCTCTGAACTGTCAGCTTTACAGACGAGCAAGATTCTCTGGTGTTGGTGTGACGGCGATCTCCCGGCGAGTGCGCACTTCCTGCTTATCTGTGCAGTGGTTTGCCAGTGAGTGTGTTTCTCCCCGGG
Source organism: Siphateles boraxobius (assembly GCF_051911475.1). Classification (NCBI taxonomy): domain Eukaryota; kingdom Metazoa; phylum Chordata; class Actinopteri; order Cypriniformes; family Leuciscidae; genus Siphateles; species Siphateles boraxobius. The sequence continues at coordinate 36,493,434 of NW_027509186.1, read as the reverse complement.
CGCTTCAACACTCTCAGAGTTTCTTTTCTCTCACAAAAGAGCTTGCACGCGGCACGTCTTTTTAAAGATGCATCGCCCGTGCACTTCTGGTTGCTGGAGACTCGTTGCCGACTCTGATGGGCACGAGCGTTGCATAGTGTGTTTGGGCATTGATCATGCTAGAGCAGCGCTCGTGGATGACTCATGCTCTCACTGCGGGAACATGACCATTGCGACACTACGATCGAGACCCATTGATCTCGCAAGATTGAGAGTCCCCTCATCCACACCCCGATCTAGCGCCTCCTCGAGAGGCTCTACTTCGGCTGGTGGCCAGGGTGATCTGAGGGTGACGGTTTGGAACAAAGCGCCTACTATCCATCCGTGCCCAGCCGCACCCTCTCCAGTGTTGCAACCCGCGAGTGTTAAGGAGATTTCCACGGGACCATCTTCGGATGCCCCGCGGATTTCCTTTGGCGCTCCAGAGGAGGACACCATGTTTATCGCAGCATCACAAGGTGGGTCTGATTCTTTTGGAAGTGACGACTCGTCACAGCTGCCACCTTCCGGTGTGCATACGGATGTGCCCGAGTCTGATCCGGAGATGATGGCCATGCTTGCCCAGGCCGCAGCGAGCATCGGTTTAGAGTGGACCCTTCCACCCTGTCTGAGCGCTCGCGGTTGGATTATTGGTACTTGGGTAAGGCCGCGGACCCCGTCCACATCAAACCCCAATACCTTTCTTCCCGGATGTGCAAGATGAGATCTCGAAGTCCTGGAAGCCCCCATGTCTTCCCGTGACCGCTTGTTGATCCCATCCGCCTTTCCTCCCCTCGATGAGGCGGCTGCTCGTGGGTACACTGGGCTCCCCCTGGTTAAACGCTCTGTTGCGATGCAACTCCCTCAGAGCGCTTCTTCTCACGGTGAGCCTAAGCACCTATCCAAAGCCTGTAGATATTTGTCTACGCTAGTGGCGAAGTCTTACAGAGCGGCGGGACAGGCAGCCACCTCTTTGCATGCCATGGCCATTCTGCAGGTCTACCAGGCCCAGATGCTCAGGGACATGCACGAGGGTAGGACAGACCCAGGGCTCTTCAATGAGCTGCGCGCCGCCACCGACCTTCCTCTCCGAGCGACGAAGGTGACCGGACGCTCCCTTGGTTTGGTGATGTCCACAGCCGTGGTCCAGGAGAGACATCTTTGGCTGAACCTCGCTGATATGGGGGATGCAGAGCGGTCCCGGCTCCTCGACACTCCCATATCACAGGCCGGCCTTTTCGGTGGTGCAGTCAAGGATTTTGCCCAACAGTTCTCGACTGCCCAGAAACAGACTGAACCTATTAAGCACATTCTGCCCCGACGGCCCGCTGCTGCCTCCACACAGCCGACCGGGCAGAATACCCAGTCTGTTCGCCACCGAGGGTACCGCTATGCCGTCCACGTCCGGTCAGGTCATACCGCCTCGCTGCCCCACCGACAGGAAGTCTGTGGTTCGCATGACCCCTCTGGTACAGTTCTTGGGAGCCTGGCTAGAGCTTCCCAACCTGTCCCGCTGGGTCACGCGAACGATCAGGCTCGGCTACGCGATTCAGACTGATCGAGACTGTCCCTCCAGCCGAAATGAGGTCCGGCTTCTACAGCCCGTACTTCATTCTCCTGAAGAAAACCGGTGGGTTACGGCCAATCCTGGACCTGCGCGTGCTGAACCGCTCCCTGCACAGGCAGCCATTCAAGATGCTCACTGCCAAGTGCATTTTCGAATGTCTTCGGGCCCAGGATTTGTTTGCAGCGATCGACCTGAAGGACGCCTACTTTCATGTCTCCAATCTCCCTCGACACAGACCGTTCCTACGGTTTGCTTTCGAGGGGCAGGCATATCAGTACGTGGTTCTCCCATTCGGGTTAGCCCTGTCTCCTCGCGTCTTCACGAAGGTCGTCGAGGCAGCCCTTGTTCCCCTTCGGGAACATGTGATTCGCATCCTGAACTATCTCTACAACTGGCTGATCCTAGCTCACTCTCGAGGTCAGGTTTGCGAACACAGGGATCTAGTGCTCCGGCACCTGGCCCGTCTGGGCCTTCGGGTCAACTGGGAGAAGAGCAAACTTTGCCCCGTGCAAAGGATCTCTTTTCTCGGTATGGAAATCGACTCGGTCGCCATGTCCGCACAGCTTACGAGCGCGCGCAGTCACTGCAGACTTACCTGAGACAGTTCGAGGGCAAGAGTGTGGTTCCACTGAAATTATTTCAGAGGCTCCTGGGGCATATGGCATCTGCAGCCGCGGCAACACCGCTCGGATTGCTTCATATGAGACCGCTTCAGCTTTGGCTTCGCGACCGAGTCCCCGAGGTGAGCATGGCATCACGGCACCCTCCGAGTACCATTTACTCCGACCTGCCATCAGACCTTCACCCCGTGGGCGAACCTCAGTTAACTACGGGCCGGAGTGCCTCTGGAACGAGCTTCGCGGCATGTTGTTGTTACGACAGATGACTACACTACGGGCTGGGGCGCCATGTGCAATGGACGTGCTGCCGCGGGCTCCTGGATAGCACCCCAGCGCCTATGGCACATCAATTGCCTCAAGTTGCTGGCTGTACGTTTTGCTCTGCGCCGCTTCCGGGCCGTGCTCAAGGGTCAACACGTACTAGTCTGATCAGACAATACCGCCACTGTAGCGTACATCAACCGTCAAGGTGGTCTGCGCTCCCACCGTATGTCGCAACTCGCCCGCCACTGTAGCGTATCTGGACAGATTCACATGCCTTAATCCCTCTGAGTTTTTGGAAAGCTTTTAACCTTTGGGTTGGGCCCCGTAAGTCAGGCCTTGCCCCACAGAGTCTGAGTCCTAATTGCCCCACTGACACGTTTGTGGCAAACGCGAGAGGAAAACCAACATCTATAAACTCGGACCCGAGCTTCAAAAAGATCAGTATCTCCTAACCCCTCCTTTGCTGCGGAGAAAGGAATGCCATGTGGCGAAAAGGCAGCTCCTTCCACCACACACACACATAAAGCTTAAATAATTTCCTCATATAAGACTTTACCAAGATATATTCAATATGTTTTTATGCTTGCCTGTTTGCCCATGTCATATTGAGATAACCATAATTTTATCATAGTATTAAATGAACTATAAATTCTTGTATTAAGCATTTAGATATATGTGTGTCTTTTTAGTATGTGTGTATGCCTTATTTGATATCGTTGTGATCCCCTCGACCGAACTGAGTTGGTCACGTACAGGAGAATACAGTAAAATGTATTATTCTATGTGCAACAGCTTTCTGCTTAAGAAATGCATCTTTTAACACCGGTCATAAACCATGCAAACGAGTCATCCGACAGGACAAAGAAAAATCTTTTCCCGCTCAAAGAACTCCAAGCTGATTCGTAAGTTCACCCAGGAGAGGCGTGAACTGAGCTTCCTTAAAACACAGCGCTATGGATTCATTGGCGTTCTAGTTCTAGTTTGCCTCTTCAGCTTCGTGCTAGTCCCATCTTTCCTTTTGTCTTCGTTTCTTTTGTTTGTTTCTTTCTTCAAGTTTTTATTTTCCATTTTTGGATTCTCCTTTGTTCATTTCCACAGACGAGTGAAATGAACTTAGCCTGAATTAATTCTTTGGTAACTTTACGTTCATGGACATTCAAACCTGTGATGAAGCGCGCGCTACGGACCCATCGGCAGACCACGTGACGCCCCCCACGGGACGCCACACACACTCGCTTTCTTTGAAGCAACCACACAAAGAGCTATAAGTGCAAGTATCGTATTTTCACATCGAGATCTGAAAGCGGTTATGGTTGTTTGCCCACTTAGGGTGATTGTGTTTTCGGTGTTGTCTCTCAAAGGTTTACTGTCTGTAAGTTGCCATTCTGTGATCCTTCCGTGATCTCTCTCACCTTCTCCCTTTTCCTTTCACTTTCAATCTCTTTCATTGTTTGTTGTTTTATTGTATTGTATATACATTGTATTCCATGTAATCGTAGTCACCAATATACGTAGTATTTTCTTTATTAAAACCATATACACTCATTTATTGATTCTGTTTGTGCTCATATCGAAGTCCCTTTAATGTTCGATCGAAGCTACACGCCTTACAAGTTGTATACTTAAATAGTATTTTATTTTATAGAACGAGAAAGCTGTCTTTCATGGCCAAGAAATGCCGCCTTTCTTTAAGTCTATAAATCGGATAACTCCTTTTGGTATTTGATAAAGATCATACGGTCAGTTCGCTGGACGAACAAACCATTCGATAACCAATTAATTCCATTAGGGGTTGTCCTGAGAATCGATCTATTCTAGACAATTAATATAGTAGTATTTAATTATAACACGTTGTGATTGAGTATTGATATAAAAATTGATCTAATTTTGCCTCCCTGTATGGATAATTGATTATAAATTCGTTGTATTGAATTGTCCATACAGACACGTTGGCGAAATATTCCCGTTAAGGGATAATTTTATAAAACTGTAGCAGATTCACTGATAACTCATAACCCATATGATCAATTATTGATTTTGAATTATTAATTATTGATTATACATTTCCCCATTTGAGCGCTGAAGCGCTACACCACCTCCTCTTATGGAGTCAGAAGCATCTGAGGTCGTTTCGTGCCATTTATATCCCCGGAGCTCTGAACTGTGCAGCCGACGAGCTCTCACGGTTTCAGCTCCTCCCGGGAGAATGGCGTCTCCATTCCCGGTCGGTTCTGCTGATTTGGGAGCAGTTCGGGGACGCACAGATGGATCTGTTTGCCACTCACGACTCGACCCATTGCGCCCAGTATTATTCCCTGACCGAGGGCACGCTCGGCACGGATGCTCTGGCGCACAGCTGGCCACAGGGCTGCAAATATGCGTTTCCCTCAGTGAGCCTTCTTGCGCAGACCTTGCGCAAGGTCAGGGAGGACGAGGAGCAGGTCATGCTGGTATGGCACCCTTTTCCCGATCTTTGGAACGCCTAAAAGTCTATGTCGCCGCCATTGCCGCACAGCATGCCTTTGTTGAACGTAAGTCTTTGGGAAGGCACGACCTGATCGTCAGGTTCCTGAGAGGAGCGAGGAAACTGAATCCTCCTCGCCCTCCTCTCGTTCCCTCTTGGGACCTCTCAGTGGTGTTAACTGCCCTGCAGAGTGCTCCCTTTGAGCCTCTGCAATCAGTGGAGCTTAAGTTCCTGTCAATGAACACAGCGCTCCTGGTTGCACTGGCCTCCATCAAGAGGGTAGGGGACCTGCACGCATTCTCCGTTGACTAACCGTGCCTGGAATTTGGGCCGGCTTACTCTCACGTGATCCTGAGACCCCGGCTCGGATATGTGCCCAAGGTTCCTACCATTTCCTTCCGGGACCAGGTGGTGAACCTGCAAGCGCTGCCCCTGGAGGAGGCAGACCCAGCCTTGGCACTGCTCTGTCCAGTAGGCGCTCTCCGCGCCTATGTAGACAGGACGCAGTGTTTCAGGACCTCAGACCAGCTCTTTGTCTGTTATGGTGGGAAGCTGAAGGGAAAGGCTCTCTCCAAGCAGAGGTTGTCTCACTGGATAGTGGACGCCATTGCTTTGGCTTACCAGCGGCAAGGTTGACCTTGCCCCTTTGGTGTGACTGCCCACTCCACCCGGAGTGTGGCGTCCTCTTGGGCTCTAGCGCATGGCGCCTCGCTAACAGACATCTGCAGAGCTGCAGGCTGGGCAAAACCTAACAAATTTGACTCATTCTACAATCTTCGAGTGGAGCCTGTGTCCAACTAGCTTCAACTAGTTAGTACTGGACCCGCTCAGTTGTCTTCGCTTGCTCACCATTCCACTCCACGGACTGGATACGTGCGATATTCCCCTCAGGTGAGCTTCCCCGAGAGCCCTGAGTTCCTCCAGCACTGCTGACGTCGCGCCAGTGTCTATTGCCTGCGTGTCGGCTAGGTGCCTCCCGTGTGCATGGTCCCTCCCCTGAGTGACCCCCACATGTGTATTTCCACTGTAAGCCTCTCTGAGCGTGTGTCTTTCCCTTAGCAAGTCAACTTGCCACCCCTGGGGTTGAACCTCCAGCTGGACACCTCAGTGTTCATCATATGCATCCCTCCGGGTCATATGTGTATTCTCTAAGTCCCCCCCTCTGGGTTGGCAATAATTGCGTATTTCCCCTAAAACCATGGGATATGCTCCCCAGTGTACCTTGGTATTCCTGTGCTAAATAGGAGTCCTTCGTCCATGCCAGTCTCACGACAGGGATCTCAGATTTACGCAGGGCACTGGAAGCAGCCGAGAAGGTGGCGTGATTAGACTGGTAACCCCATTCATCGTCATCCGACGTAACTTGGAGTGACAACGAAAGGGAATGTCTTCCTGCCACTTTCCGCTCTACCGCGGGACCACCTGTAGCTCAGTCTTGGCTCCTCAGCAAAGAAACATATCTGCATGTTGCCAGCGTCTTCCATTTATACCCACGAGGTAGGGCGGAGATACGCTATGCAAATTCCGCAGACCCATGGCATTTCTTTGCCATTGGCTCGTTTTGTAATACTCAAAAAATAATACCCTTTTATTTACAGGGCCAAACTGGACTTAATATTAGCTTAAATCTTTAAACAATATAAATACAAGTAACATATGGTAATAATAAATAAACCAATAAAAAATAAAAATTCACGGGAGTCTCCCGCATATTGATAACGGCTCCCTGATGCCCGCAAATTAGTTAAAATCTCCCGGAATCTAGAGTGAGTGAGCAAGAGCGCGCATGCTGTGCTCCAAACTGTATAGCGCACGCCCGGCGGAGAGGGAGAGAGCGAGAGCGAGAGACCTTGCGTGTGTGCGCCTCTTGACACAGAGAGTCAGGCACCGAAATCAGGCACAGAAATTTTCTTTCTTATTCGGTCTGGTTACTACCGTTTACATCAGAACCGGTTCGCTATTGGCAACGTGTTTCGGTACCCAACCCTAGTCAGGATAAACTGTTCCAACTTATCCAGAAAGGTCCTCTCCAAGACCTTGGATAGAATACTGGCTAGTGGTATAGGCCTGTAATTATCCATACTATTTATTTTGCCAGCTTTATCTTTAATAATAGGCACTAACATCACAGATAAAATAGACTCAGGTAAAATACCATGGACTAAAACCCCAGTAAAACATATTGCAAGAAGAGGACAGAGTTTTCTACTCCCAAATTTGAAATGTTCAGCAGATATCTTATCCATACCACATGCCTTAGTATCTTTTAACATCATAACTGCATCATAGACTTCTTTTGGGGAAACAGTCACATCTTCATGGTTGTCAATATTACCTACTGCAAACAAATTACTTTTTTACACAGTTGAACAGCCCATAATGATGTTTTTGCCATAACTGAGTAATTTCCTCTTGACCGCTTATACCATCAATATTCGTTGGCAAAGATCTTTTTCAGTTATTTATTCTTTTGATTTCTTTCCAGATATCATTTGGATTCTTTTTTGCAGTTTCCTTGCAAGTGAGTCCTCATTGTGTTCTCATTCCTCTTTATAAATCATAGGGCATATTTAAACTGTGCATTTTGCCTGCTTCTTATATTCAAATAAGGGACCCTGTTTATGTCTACCTGACTCAGCCCAAGCTTTAAAAGCCCCTCTAGCCTCCGCATGGAACTCTTCGACATATTCATTCCAACCTGGCTTGGCTTTATACATCTTGGTCTTATATAGAGGGCTGCTTGAGGCCAGAAGGGACTCCACAATACTATCATACAAGGAGACCAACTCAATACCATGTTGTTGGTTCTTACAATTAATATCACAACATGCAGCCGCATCTTTTGGTAAGTCAATATTGCTTAACATGTCAGACTGACCACAATATACTTCAAGATCCTCCTCTGTTAATTTAGACCAGTATATCATTATTCACAGACAAAAGAGTAGGTAAATTGCCCTGATTTATAACTAGAGAAAAGGGCACATGATCAGTAGTGGCAAATTCATAATTAATCCTCATAGTCTCTATGGAGTCATGTGCATCAGCCGTACAGATGCAGTGATCTAACCATGAAGTTGTGTGCCACGCCTCACTGATGTAAGTGTAGCTATTATCAGGTAAATGGACTTTGCTAGAGAGAATCAAACCATTATCAGATCAAAACTGCATTAAATGATTGGCAAATAAGGAGCTACCATCAGAAACATCAGCATTCATATCACCCATAATAAAAAAGCAAGTAGAAACATTATCTTGAATAAAAGACATGACACATGCCAACCTGTTAAGATATTCATCTTCATTCTGGGAACTCTCAAAGGGTGTATAAATGTTCAGAATGATGAATTATTTTCCACCATAACTATACTCAATTCCTATAGCCCAATCAACATCCAGTCTGACCACTTCAACAAGCTGATCGAACTTTTTGTGCCTTAATACGGCAACACCGCCAGGTATTCTGCCATGAACTATTCCAGCGCTCAAGTCAGTGGTAGATTCACTCGCACCATAAAAGTCTTTATGAAGGAAGTTCAGTCTTTCCAAATACTGCTTCGCTAAAAAGGTCTCTTGAACACACAGTACGTCACGTCTCCAGAAGTTTATCCACCACAAAGCGGCTAGAATTATCTGCCTCACTATGCCCAACGCGCAAACCTCGTGCATATAAGACACGATATTGATATTCATTTATTTTGGTTTATCCCGGGCACCAGCACGGCTTTTGTTCTCATTTGGAGCTACAAGTGTAATATCAGACACTACGCGCTGCTGTTGCAGGTCTTCTGATCTGTGGCCCACACTGTCACTGTTAACTTGGGGTCTGCGAGCCTCAAAATATCGGCGGACATTAATCCCCGCCGGCCAAAGTTGTGATTCGTACATATCTGCTACTTAATTACACTCAGCAGTGACATGAATCGAGTCAAATCTTTTGTCGGTTAAGTCGATCTTTCGACATGTCACCATTTCGCCTAATCTTTCAGACAGGTACGAGCAGAGAGTATCAGCATCAAGACTAGAAGAGAATCTGGTAGCAAACACACTCACCAGCTTGGTTTTGACCAATGGAATGTTGCTCATGGTGCCAGTACCAATTATTCCCATTTTCTTCCGCTGCTTCCGTTTCGAACGAGCCTCCACAGCACCTATATTGGGCTGCCCGGCTGCTTTTATAGGCTTATGAGGCTTGCATACCATTTTCCCCACAACAGTGCTCCATGCCGGGACTGTGGCAGAGGGCTCGGAGCCTCTCCCTTAAACTGGCGAGCAGACGCCGCTGGCTCCTGAAACTCTCTCTCCTGATACGACACAGCAGGTGACACCGCACCTGCCCCCTGTACCCGGCCAGGGGGTTCGCGGAGCTTCTCAATAGCCGTTACCCGGCGATCCATTACTGCTGTAGCTGCCCCCAAGTTCTCACTCACGCTGGCCTGAGCTTCCATGGCCTCTCTATTAAATTAAAAACTTCCTGGCTCAGCTGTTCCACTCGACTGAGTAGCGCCGACGCATCCATGTTGCCAAATCCGACAGTCCTTAATGTTATCAATGTCCTTCTGAGAGCCTTTATGTTTGATGCAGTGTACCGAAGTCGTACACATTTCAAACAACAGTCGCTTGGAATCAGAGCATATGAGCGGAGTGGAGCGGTGAGAATCTCAGCTCCTCTCTCAGGAAACGGTTCATCCCTCCGCTCCACTGCGCAAAGTCACATCAGGCCGCTCTGCTCATTATCGCTCAGCGCTCAACGCAGTTTGCTTCGCGCTCCACTCGAATCGCCCCCCCCGGTCGCTCCAAAAAATGAAAAAAATCTGCATGTATTTCACTTTTACCACAGCCTTACCTCCCAAAGAACTAAAGAGCAACAACAACATTTTCCAAATAGAAATGTTTTATTTCAAATTACATATTAGGCCTAGCCTATGTAAGAAGGAATATAGCCTATACACAAAAAGTCCTGTAAAATTAAACGAATAAATGGGCCAAATAATATAAATAAAAATTATATAAACAAAAATATACATAAAAGTTTTAAAAGTAAATTAACTATTAGGCCAGAATTTTGGTAACTGAACTTTTGCGCAATGTGCACGATTAAAATTAAAATTGGCTTATATCCATTGTACACACACACTGCTGTAAAATTAAACGAATAGATGTGCCTAATAATATAAAGAAAAATTATATATAAAAAAAATATAAAAATAGATATACATAAACGTTTTAAAAGTAAATGAACTATCAGGCCAAAATTATTTTAACTGAACTCTTGCGCAGAGTGCACGTGGATTACAATTTAAATTGGCTTATGTTGTCAAACTTAAATTATCAACAGCTCAGCAAGCATAAATTTATAAATTCTTTGGCGTAGGCCCCGTCCTTAGCGAGCAATGCGAGGGTAGCCGAGTCTGCATGTCCTGCCTGAATTTCTATTCGGAAAGACTCGGGAGATAAATTGAATAACAAGCGTATTTATTAACAGCTCAGCAAGCACAAATTCATAAAGTTCTTTGGCGTAGGCCCCGTCCTTAGCCAGCAATGCGAGGGTAGCCGAGTCTGCATGTCCTGCCTGAAGAAGAAGGCAGGGGCGCAGCCGACCCCCAAAGAAAGGTGGAGGAATAATTCCTCCAGGACGGAGCCCGCCCCCAAAGAACAAGTATACCCACCAGTCGTGGATCCTGCAGTTCCTGAAACGAGAAGAAAAGAAAATTAAATTAAAATAAACGTGATAAAAGCAAATCATTGGATTTGTTTTTTTGTAATAAAATTAGTAAATGGTTAAGATGGCCATCTATAGGCATGGCCACAATGGACCATTAGCCGCGATGGGCCGCACATAGACATAGTGTGATAGATGATGAAGAGACGGGTCATATGGACCGCACATAGAAGCCATAATAGTGCAAGGTCGAATGACCACATAGAGACGAGGCCACGATGGACCACTTGACCACGATGAGTCGCACATGAAAGCCGTTGAGGCGCCGGTCATGATAGACCACATAAACAGAAGGTCATGCTTGACTGTAATAGTGGCCGTAATAGACCACACATAAGCGAGGCCGCGATGGACCAACATACCTCAATGGGCACACACAGACAAGCCACGATGGCCACACGGCCATGATAGACCACGCATAAGCAAGGCCACGATGGCAGCTAGACCACGATGGGCCACACACACACAGGATAGGCCACGATAGACCACAAAAAACCAAGGCCGCGATGGACCACAGGCCATGATGGCCGCATATAGGACAAGGCCACAGTAGGCCACTTGGCCATGGGAGACCACAAAGACGAGACTGCTTAGGAGCCACAACGGCCGCTTAAGCCACACAAAGACGAAAACAATAAGACAGGGCTACTAAGCCACACAGAACCAAGGCCACGATGGACCACAGACCACGATGGGCCACACATAGGACAAGGCCACAATAGGCCACATGGCCATGATAGACCACATGAAACGAAGGCCGCGATGGACCACAGACCACGAATGGCCACACATAGGACAAGGCTGCAATAGGCCACAGAGCCGCTAAAGGCCACACATAGACGAGCTAAACATAGACACAGCCATAAAGCCACATGAAACCAAGACCTCTAGAGGTCACTAGACCACGATGGGCCTTGGAGGACAAGGCCACAGTAGGCCACGCCGCCATGGGAGACCACAAAGACGAGACCGCTTAGGAGTCACAACGGCCGCTAATGTCACACGAAAGACAAGTTTCATGAGACAAGGCCGCTAGGCCGCACGAACCGGCCACGATGGACCGCGAGGACAAGGATCACACAAAGACGAGAGACAGGCTGAAGACAAGCCACGCGGACAGAACTGCAACACAGAGACAAACACAAATATGGCTTATCAGATAATGCGTATTAGAGCTACTGCTCAGTATTCATAGTACCACCACCAGTATTTGCATGAGGATTTACCTGGATTGTTATTGGAGAGCTTGCTGGGCTTCGAGGATGATTTCGAATCAGTTCTTATATAGCATAGGTTCTCAAAGTGCGGCCCGCGGGCCAATGGCGGCCCGCCAAAACATTTCTTGCGGCCCGCGAAAACATCTGATAACATCTGTAAAACTGTACATTGCTTTGAAAAAATTTATATCTCCGTTTAGTGGTGTTTAGCGGCATCTATAGGCATAAGCGGTAATTACATGGTCCGACCGACCGATCGCACTTGACCTCACTCCCAAGGCCATCATCGGAACAGTTGTCTACACAGGAACAGGAATCGTGGCCAACCGAAACCAGCACCACAAATCCCATTGCAATTTAAAAGGGTATGTTGACCAAGTAATCAATATTCAGTGTGACTTAATATCAAGCTTATTAATAGCCGCGTTTCCATTACCTTTTAAAATATTTGCGGGCACGAACACTTGCATTTTCCTATCAACAGTGGAAACAACTTAAAATAGTCTATTATTTCTGGTCATACAGAAAATAATAATGCATTATTCGAAACTACTTTTATTTGTGTAAACTCATAATAACAAGAAAACGTTGTGCTTTTGTAAAATAAAAAAACAAAACAATCAGTAGGCTACGCGCTTTCATGATCTCCGTGAACTGGAGAGCGAGAACTGAAACAAAATGTAGGCTAAAGCTTGAAATGTCCACTTTTAAAAAAACAAACTCGAATCGAAAGCAAATAGCCTGATTATGTAATCCGTATGAAAGGTGCATTTCTCTCTAAAAGCGCATCTGCTTAACAGCGGAGATGGAGATATGTGTTGCGGGTCTTCAGAATCAGAGTCAGAGAGATCCATGTGCAGCTTTTTAGTGTTTTATTTATAATGCTGAGAAGGTAAAGCAGGGGATCATAAGACCAGAACGGGGTTCGATAGAACAGGCAAGGGTCAGTGCTGGCAGCGAGCAAACGAGGTCTTGATATGCTGGCAGAAGGTAGACAGGCAGCGGGCAGATCAGTATCGGTTATCCAGGCAATGGTCGAAGTAGGCAGGCAGCAAACTGGGGGAGTCTAGGAACAGAGACAAGGTCAAACCAGGTAGACAATTTCACAGGAGGTAAACGCTCAGAATTGATCACAATGGTAATGCAAAACTTCGCAAGGAACGAAGTGAGAGAGATGGCTATAAAGCCCAGGAGATGGGGAACAGCTGGAGGAGGTGATTAGAGTCAGAGCGGCTGTGAGAGATGAATGTAATGAAGGGAGTTAATATTCGGGCGAGGGCGCCCTCTGGTGACTAGAGAGGGAACTTCCAGAGTCTGGAATTGTGACAGATATGTTTTTAGCCGACACTTAGAAAACAATAGTTTATTAATAAACTATTAAACTGCCTCGCTGTTTTATCAGACGCATTAGCCGATAACTCACCTATAAATAACCTTTCTGTGGGCTGTGGTTCCAGAGACAGGCTATGGCTCTTCTCATTCATCACCGCGGGAAAAATATAAATTCCAGGTTCTAATTTGGCCTTAGAAAACCAGTAAAATCGACATGTTTTCCATATTAATTTGTGAATATTTAAAATGTTTAATAAAGGGGCAAAAAGTCATTTAAACAAAAATCTGAAAAAGTCTGTCGATATTTACTTTTTTTTTGCGCAGCAGTTGGTGTAGCCAGTTCAAATTAAAATTGTGTTCAACTTTGCGTTTTAAAAAGACAACAACCGTTCATTTTTCGTTTTTCAATTACGGGTTAAAAAAGATAGATAATATCGCAAAACATTTACGCAAATCTGCAATAATGGAAACGCGATTGACAAGCAATGATAGATATGAATGATGATGATGACTTGTTTGGTAAGCTTCTATTTTACGTTTCTTTCTCTCCCCCAAGTTTTGCCAGGTTTTGCCTCAGTTATGGATTAAAATGTGTTTATTGCAACTAATGTAAACTGTAGAGATGCAACCTGGTTATTAAAATTATTTCAAATGGAAGACCATCTGCCCATGATCTTAATAGACCTCTTTCGGCTGCTATAGTGGCTGCCCCAATTCTGACGGAGTGGCATGTATAGAGAGAGGGGGATAGACAGTAGCTTTTGATAACAGTAGTTAAAGGAGTCCTGAACCAGGCCTTAGAAAGTGCTCCGTTAGATAATATGAATAGAGGGGTGTAATATGAAGTTATAGTGCAGATTTTAGGACTTTTTTAAAACAGATGTGAAGGGACAAAATTGTTATTGATTTTGAAGTGTTAGGGTGACGCCGAAGCCTTGAGCATCATTCTTAGAGTGCTAAAGAAAGTAAAGAATTTACTCACGATTTAAGACCACGGGCAGGATTGAAATATAAAACTTCTGAACTGAAATCCCCCGGACACATGAAGCCGTAAAAGCAGATAAAACACGGCTTTTAGCAGAATATGCATGTATGGAAAGAGATCATAGCGGATAGAGATGATTAATATCGGTTAAAGAACGAGGTAATAGGTGGGCGTTTTTCTGGAAGTGCTAGGGGATTTAGCTAGGCCTTTGAGTAATAAGCGATGGAAGTTTGCAGTGAAAAGACTGGAGAATTAGGATTGATAACTTTGCGTAAGATTGAATACCTGCGAGCGAACTACGGATTAAGAAATTTAATTACGATTCAGGATAATTACTAATCAGGATGGGAATAGAGGAATCTGGAAGAAAAGCAAAACATTATAACTGAGACAAAGCAGAAGTATGAGCTTGAAGGGAGTCGTGCCTTCGTGAAGTACGGTCTAGCTGGATTAAGCAGATCATCTAATTTAGCATTTCTCTGTTAGAGGAAGGCAGGGTGATGGATCGGAGTTGACTGAAGGGCAAAGCCATCGGAAGCCTGAAATTAAAGCATGTAGCTAAGGCATTGCAGTGGCAAGGAAGGTGCGTGACCTTAGTTATAAAATTAAACTACTGACTGCCGGATAAAAATCTCAGAATATCATAAGCGTCTGACGAGAAGATCTGCCTTAATGATGGCAACCTTGCTTCGTTAGCACTAGCAACATAAAATGTTTAGCGACTACATCAAACCTCAAAAGACTCTGGCGACGGCTATAGGAAAATTTTCGTGAAGCGCAGATGAAACTTAGCTTGAGTGAACTTGGTAAATACATCTGGTCTTACTGATCCGGGTATCCGAATCTGAGGTCGAACGTGCACCCTTCGTCTAGCTGGATCGGGTCGCTTGAATTACTCACAGAGTGGGCCAGCGTTAACAGACAAGAGATAAATACCCTGCCTTGGGGAATGAACCTCATAGGGAATTTGGTGAACAAACAGAGAAGCATATAGGGCTTAGATTTTTTTTTTCCCTAACCAACTAATTTGACTTCTTGATACGATACTTACCTGAAGTAAGGTGACGGTGTCCCGTCAAGAGCTACTATCATTACCTCAATGATACTTGATGATCTGTTGTCTTTTGAGCGTAGAATACATCCCTCAGATGCACAGCATATACCCGACATGGCTCCCAAGTTGCTTTTTGTAGAAATGGTTTTATTCATGGCTGGGAGATCGCTAGCCACAACAACCAATTGAGTCTCTTGAATAGAACGATACATGAACATGTAAATCATACGATTGAGTAAAAACAATGTCACTCGAGTCTTCTTCGCTGTGATTAGATCCGGTGATTGGTTTGTTATGATAAAACTAATCATATGGCTGATAGTTTTACAGTGTTAAGCAATTTTGGCTAAGTATGTGTGGCCTTCTTAGGAGCATCCTTAGTCTGCATTTCTCTGTATATTTAATGTGGAAATACCCATCACACAAAATATTTCTATCACACATATCAGTGGATTAAAGTAGTCACCAGGAAAGATTGTGTTACATCGATTGTACGCCTTTTCTAATATTGTAGATCTAAATTTTATGTATTAAAGGACCTTAATAATATGAATTAATATGGTGTAAAATAGTTGTTTGTGAAATTTCAACACTTATGTAAATATGTCATTTACTTCTATTGAAGAGAAATCTACTACAGTATATGCATAACAGCCAATGGCCAACTTGCTCTCTTTTAGCTTGGCTTTTTTCCTTTTTCAGATATGGTCGTATTTTTACTTTTTTGTATATACACACAGATCATGATATTCATAACATGGTATGCCCCCTTAAAGTCTGCAATCATTGCTAGATGTTGAGAAGTCGAGATCTTCCCGCATCGGGAAGTGACTGGAAATTAACATATCTGTAAATGCCGAAGCAATAGGCCTTTATCGCATTTCCTGGTTTGGAACGTTCGAAATCGCCAAGCAGTGTACTCGCACTTCCGGTGGTTACTTAGTTACCAGATAAACTATGGCTGCCTCCTCTCGCCGGTGCTATTGCAGTGTACCGGGTTGTTCAACATCAAAACAAAGACAGCCATACCTTAGCTTCCATGACTTCCCAAAAGACGAACACCTCCGCAAGGCTTGGGTGAGATTGATAAGGAGGGACGAAGGTCCTTCGTTCCATATAAGTCGGGGTAGTACGTTTGTGTGCAGCTTGCACTTTGACGAGGAAAGCATTTACGTCTCGCAAAGCCGATTTTCGTGGAACAGCTGGGGGGAGACTCGTGTGCTTCGCCAGTCAGTTTTCGATCGGGTTAATGCGCGTTTTGAAGTAACGTTAGTTGAAGAGTTTCAGAATAGCGACTCTGCTATAGAGAACGCGGACGAACAGCCTACAGTTGCGGAGGATCAAGAACCCGCCAGTGATCACAATTACACCCGCGACTCCGCAGGTGGACTAGATGCTGATGCTGCTGCCGAAACCATCAGGCAACTGGAGGCTAAGGTCAGAAGTTTAGAAAGACAACTGAGTGACCTGTCATGCACACTAAACATCAACAGATACTGTGCCACTGATGAGGAATTCCGGTTCTACACCCGTTTTCAATCAGAGAAGGTGTTTTGGTCGTTTTGGGAATCGGTTGCCCCCTCAGCATCTAGGCTAGTCTACTGGAGCAGAGCTCAGAGGGCAAGCGATGTCATGGCATTGGAGAAACCGAGCCGAACCGGAGGCTGGCACTTGTGGATGAACTGTTTCTTTACTGCTGTCGAGTTGCCGTTGGTATGAAGGAGAAGATGATTGCCGACATATTTGGCATTAGTCTCACTACGGTGAGTAGAATAATAATTACATGGGCCAACTATCTATTCATTGTTTTGGGGTCAGTGCCAATCTGGATGACAAGGGAACAGGTGCAAGCAACAATCCCCCCAAAGTTTGCACAGTACTGCCCGAACGTGCGTTTTATTCTGGACTGCACAGAACTCAGATGTGAGGCACCATCATCACTTACCCTCCAGTCAGAAACATTCTCCTCCTACAAGAACACCAATACTTTCAAAGGTCTAATTGGCATTGCCCCATGTGGTATCACCTTTATCTCAAAGCTTTTCACAGGTTCAATATCAGATCGAGAAATTACACGCCAGTCAGGGATCCTCAGCCTGTTTGAGCACTTCCAGCTTATCATGGCTGATAAAGGCTTTGTCATTGACCAGATGCTGTCTGATGTTGGAGCAACCCTCATAATCCCCCCCTTCAAAAGAGGTACCAGGTTCAGCAAAGAGGACACAGAAAAAACCCAGAACATCGCCCGACTAAGAATCCTGGTGGAGAGAGCCATCAGAAGAGTGAAGGAATATCATATCTGGGACACAACCATTCCTTTGACCCTTTCAGGGTCCGTCAATCAGCTATGGGCAACTTGTTGCCTAATGTCCAACTACCATGGCCCTCTGGATGTGAAGGGTGATGTCCCAGTGTGAAACCCTTAACATACAGGTCCTTCTCAAAAAATTGGCATATTGTGATAAAGTTCATTATTTTCCATAATGTAATGATAAAAATTAAACTTTCATATATTTTAGATTCATTGCACACCAACTAAAATATTTCAGGTCTTTTATTGTTTTAATACTGATGATTTTGGCATACAGCTCATGAAAACCCAAAATTCCTATCTCAAAAAATTAGCATATCATGAAAAGGGTCTCTAAACGAGCTATTCACCTAATCATCTGAATCAACTAATTAACTCCTAAACACCTGCAAAAGATTCCTGAGGCTTTTAAAAACTCCCAGCCTGTTTCATTACTCAAATCCGCAATCATGGGTAAAACTGCCGACCTGACTGCTGTCCAGAAGGCCATCATTGACACCCTTAAGCAAGAGGGTAAGACACAGAAAGAAATTGCGGCGTGGCATGGAGGCAATCGGTCTGTGGCACTGCTGAGGTGTTATGGAGGCCCAGGATGCTTCGATAGCGGCCTTATGCTCATCCAGAGTGTTGGGTCTTGCGTCTCTCAACTTTCTCTTCACAATATCCCACAGATTCTCTATGGGTTCAGGTCAGGAGAGTTGGCAGGCCAATTGAGCACAGTAATACCATTGTCAGTAAACCATTTAACAGTGGTTTTGGCACTGTGAGCAGGGGCCAGGTCGTGCTGAAAAATGAAATCTTCATCTCCATAAAGCTTTTCAGCAGATGGAAGCATGAAGTGCTCCAAAATCTCCTGATAGCTAGCTGCATTGACCCTGCCCTCGATAAAACACAGTGGACCAACACCAGCAGCTGACATGGCACCCAAGACCATCACTGACTGTGGATACTCCAGTCCTGCTTCTCTGTAGCCCAGGTCAGGCGCTTCTGGCGCTGTTTCTGGTTCAAAAGTGGCTTGACCTGGGGAATGCGGCACCTGTAGCCCATTTCCTGCACACGCCTGTGCACGGTGGCTCTGGATGTTTCTACTCCAGACTCAGTCCACTGCTTCCGCAGGTCCCCCAAGGTCTGGAATCGGTCGTTCTCCACAATCTTCCTCAGGGTCCGGTCACCTCTTCTCGTTGTGCAGCATTTTTTGCCACACTTTTTCCTTCCCACAGACTTCCCACTGAGGTGCCTTGATACAGCACTCTGGGAACAGCCTATTTGTTCAGAAATTTCTTTCTGTGTCTTACCCTCTCGGTTGAGGGTGTCAATGATGGCCTTCTGGACAGCAGTCAGGTCGGCAGTCTTACCCATGATTGCGGTTTTGAGTAATGACACAGGCTGGGAGTTTTTAAAAGCCTCAGGAATCTTTTGCAGGTGTTTAGAGTTAATTAGTTGATTCAGATGATTAGGTTAATAGCTCGTTTAGAGACCCTTTTCATGATATGCTAATTTTTTGAGATAGGAATTTTGGGTTTTCATGAGCTGTATGCCAAAATCATCAATATTAAAACAATAAAAGACCTGAAATATTTCAGTTGGTGTGCAATGAATCTAAAATATATGAAAGTTTAATTTGTATCATTACTTTATGGAAAATGATGAACTTTATCACAATATGCTAATTTTTTGAGAAGGACCTGTAGGCATATGATGAATGATTCAGATTTGTTTGGTTTCATTTTATTTCATTAAAACATGACATAGCATTTATTATTTTTATATATTTATATATATATAGCATGACATATATACATCTATTATAAAAAAAATGAATTTATGTGAAAATTAATACAATAACATAACATTTATACACTAAAAAAAATCAGACACTCATATTACATTTATATTTACATACATTTAATTTACAATTAAAACAATTCATTAATGGATTAAGTACAAGAGTGTGGGAACATTTGTGTGTGTTTGTGTGTGCGTACGTGCGCACATGCATGTGGTGGTGGTGATGATTAGAGAGTAGGTATGTCCGTTCCATAAATAAAATCAGAAAGAGATCCCATTTGTTTGTGTGTGTGTGTGTGTGTGTGTGTGTGTGTGTGTGTGTGGTGGGGGGATGTATAGATTTACTTTAGTTTCAGGTACGTTTCCATATATGTGGCAAAATAAAATATATCAAGTTTACCTTTCATTTCACTGATCAGCGACTCGTCAAGCCAAATTCGCTCTACTGTGAGGTCACTTTGTGTGGATGTAATGAAATCACACCATTTTAAACCAGTTATGGCTAACTGGCCTTGCACTTGCCAGAAATACTTGTGATTTTTTTTTAGTTTGGCCTGACCACCAATAAACTTTACATGTGTAACCTCTGTTATACTGTTAACATCTGGGCATTTCACTTCAGCTAACCCAAAGGGTGGATTTGCAGTGGGATCATTCACTTTGGCATCAGGGCTAGCACCGAGGTAAGGCGCATCAGGATTCACAACGAAACCAGAAGGACGACACTGACATTGCAAAGGTCACTGTACTGTTGTAAAACTTCTGGCTCAAGGTCAATACCCCTTTTCATGGCAGGTGTTTGCCTTACCCCCTTTATGATCCTGGCTGCCAGAGCCTGACTAGATGACTCCCCTCTAACGCTACAAACTTCGCCGAATCTACTGGAAGTTAGGCGGGGCTGTCGGACTTCCTTCCACAAAGGATTCTCCGACTGCCCCCTTGTATTCTCTTCGATGATACTTGCACATTCACGGGTTAGTTCTAAACTCTGTATCTGATAAAACTGATGACAATTGGGGACAAAATGTAGATGCCGTTCTAATGTTAAGCCACTAATTAATGGAAGTTGGGGGAATGAGGGAGCTTCTGGATGCTTAATGATTTCTCGGGGTATTATTGGTGTGCACTGATAAGAAAGAACTGAACCTCGAGGGACCAGTCCAAATTTAGAGTCCACTAAAGTCAGGTCAGAGAGGCCGTATAAGATTTTGCAAATGCCAGGTTGTGGCTGATGGTTGCGTAGTTGGGCTCCAACTGACAACACCGTCGGGTCAGGAAGGGGTCCTAAAAACACAAGTAACAGAAACCATTCATCAGTTAATAACTCCCAATGATTTACAAGCGACAGTGTAGCTAATCTGATATAAAGAACTATCTGCATGTTCTCATTTAAAAATTGCTGATGTTATTGGACTTTCAGCAATAGTAATAATGAATAATCGGATTCAGGTTTAATCATAACATAGTACAGACATTATCTTAATTCCATAATGTGCTTAAACTACTCGGTTACTCACGTAACCTCAGTTCCCTGAGTTAGGGAACGAGTATTGCGTAGCTATACGCAGTGGGGGAAACTCCTTTTCCTCGATTTACTGAAGCCTTTATGTAAAGCGCATTTGCAGCTGCACAGCTAGAACATGAGCGTCTGGCTCGCTCATAGGCTGCGCTGCGGCAACTGCACATCCAATGGCGCAGGCGCCTCTGACGTGCAACCAATGAGATCACTCTGCGTCATACACGTCAGAGCCCGCCAAGGGGGCGTGACCTCAGTCTATAATAGTCCCCGAATTCGCCATTATAGCAGGTTTAACGACTGAAGCGACAACTTGCCATGTTACTATAGTGCGGCTGGCTACGCAATACTCGTTCCCTAACTCA
Source organism: Siphateles boraxobius (assembly GCF_051911475.1). Lineage (NCBI taxonomy): Eukaryota > Metazoa > Chordata > Actinopteri > Cypriniformes > Leuciscidae > Siphateles > Siphateles boraxobius. Next base: position 36,472,211 of record NW_027509186.1, on the reverse strand, counting down.
GGGAACTGAGGTTACGTGAGTAACCGAGTAGTTCCCTTTCGAACGGTCACTTCGTATTGCGTAGCTATACGCAGTGGGGACGCCATGCAAAACGCCGCACTGAGTAACTGGCTGCCACTGCAACTCAGGCCCCTGAGCATACAGAACAAGCCATAACCGCATAATTATGTATAAATAGACCAGACACCGTCAGGTCTAAAATAGTACACATCAGTTAGAAATAACCCAACATACTACACCAATGAACCCAGACACTGTCGGGGTTATTGGTATATGAACATATAACCAGTCAAGTGGGTTTATATATGAAATTATAACCGGCCAAAGCAGGTTTTATATATGTATGGAATATAACCGGCAAAAGCGGGTTTTATATATGTCATATAACCGGCCAAAGCGGGTTTTATATATATGTAAATATAACCGGCAACAGCGGGTTTATGCATGAATACAACCAGCCAGCAGCGGGTTTTATATATATATGTGAATGTGATAGTGCACAGTAATATATGACAAGACCAGCCACCGACGGGTCTTAATCATACCGAAAGCACCTTCGCCTGCAGGGAAGGCACTTCCCTATTATAGAAACTCATAAATGTGGAAGGCGAGGACCAGCCGGCCGCATCACAAATATCACTAATGGGAATGCCAGATGACCAAGCCCATGACGAGACATACCTCTGGTCGTATGGGCCTTGATACCTATAGGGCAAACTTGACCCGCTGCGGTATAAGCCATAGAAATAGCATCCACTATCCATCTAGACAGTCTTTGCTTAGTGACTGGATCCCCCTTGGATCTACCACCAAAGCAGACAAAAAGCTGTTCTGATTGTCTAAAAGACGCAGAAAGCTCCCGATAGATTCTCAGCGCTCAGACAGGGCAGAGAAGATTAACCTCTCCATCCTCTGCAGAAGGAGGGAGGGCTGATAATGTCACCACCTGTGCTCTGAACAGTGTTGAGAGCACTTTAGGAACGTAACCATGTCTGGGCTTGAGGATGACTCTGGAGTCATCTGGACCCAACTCCAAACATGCAGGGCTCACAGAGAGCGCCTGGAGATCTCCCACTCGTTTGATAGATGCCAACGCCATAAGGAGAGCGGTCTTCAGCGAGAGGGTTTTTAGATCAACCGATTGGAGCGGTTCGAAAGGCGGACCTTTCAGAGCCCCCAGGACCGTGGAGAGGTCCAGAGGCGGCACAGACGGAGGCCTGGAGGGGTTCATTCTCCTCGCACATTTCAGGAATCTTACGACCAGGTCGTTTCTTCCCAGTGACTGGCCAGCCGTCAGAACATGATGTGCTGCTATGGCTGCCACATACACTTTGAGCGTGGACGGGGAGCAACCCGCGTCCAGCAGCTCCTGTAAGAATGAGCGAACCACTGATATCACACATGACTCTGGGTCAGCCTGATTTTTCGAGCACCAGCTGGAAAAACCTGACCATTTTGAAGCATACAGGCGCCGAGTCGACGGGGCCCTGGCTTCAGATATAGTGCTTAAAACCTTCTCAGGAATGTCCTTGGGTACCCGTTGAGGGGCCAAACATGAAGGGCCCATAAATCGGGTCTCGGATGCCACAATGTCCCGTTCACCTGTGTGAGGAGGTCTTTCCTCAGTGGGACAGGCCATGGGATTGTGTCCGATAACTGAACTAGTTCCGGGAACCACGATCTGGTTTTCCAGAGAGGGGCCACCGGAAGGACTGGGCACCCGCTCTCTCTGACCCGTTTGATGACTTGTGGAATCATCGAGACGGGGGGGGGAAAGGCATAAAAGGGACGGTTGGGCCAGACATGGGCCAGCGCGTCCCTGTTCTTCGAGAAGAACAATTTGCAGTGGGTGTTGATTCTCGAGGCGAAAAGGTCGATTTCGGCCTCGCCAAACACCTTCCATATTAGACTGACCGTCTGTGGGTTCAGGGACCACTCGCCGAGGGGAGTGTTGTCCCATGAAAGCATATTCGCGCCCACATTCTGGACGCCCGGGATATGCGCTGCTCTCAGAGAGCTCAGGTTGGTTTGTGCCCATATAGAGGAGGTCTCTCGCCATCGCATGCAGGTTCCCTGACCTGATGCCCCCCTGGCGATTCATGTAGGCCACCACTGACGTATTGTCTGTGCGGACTAAGACGTAGTGACCTCTGAGGTTCGACAGAAATGCCTTCAGGGCCAACCCAACTGCTTTCATCTCCAGACAGTTGATATGTAAGCTCTGCTCCGTGCTCGACCAGAGGCCGGATGCAGGCATGCCCTCGTGCAGCGCTCCCCAACCCAGGTTGGACGCATCTGTAAGAACCACTTTCCTCCTGGAAATTGTTCCCATTGTCACCCCCTCGTGGTCCCAGTTCTGAGCCCGCCAGGGAATCAGGGTTCTTAAACAACCGTGATTCACCATAACGCGCAAGCTGCCTGACTGCCATGCATGAGTTGGCCCACAGCGTTTCAGCCAATGCTGCATCGGGCGCATGCGCAGTAATCCCATGCGGAGTACTGGCGATGCTGCTGCCGTGAGACCAAGCAGTTTCTGAAATTTCTTCAGTGGCGCGCGCTCGCGCAATCTGAAAGTGCCTGCAAGCGCTCGCACTGAGAGCGCGCGCTCTGTGTGAGTCACGCTGTCATAGCTCTCGAGTCTAAAACTGTGCCCAGAAAGATCATGCTCTGGCTGGGGGTTAGTTTGCTTTTTGAAACATTGATTGTGAAACCCAGGCATTTTAGATGGCCGAGAATCAAATCCCTGTGAGCTAATAGCTCGATTCTCGACTGTGCCCGCACCAGCCAGTCGTCGAGATAATTTAACATGCGCACTCCCTGAAATCTCAGAGGAGAAAGCGCTGCATCCATACACTTCGTGAATGTACGGGGTGCCAACGATAGACCGATCGGCAGAACGGTGTATTGATAAGCCCGGCCCTCGAAGGCGAATCTCAAGAATGGCCTGTGACGAGGATTTATTTGAATGTGAAAGTAAGCATCTTTCAGATCCATTGTGACAAACCAATCCCCCGGGCGCACTTGCGCAAGGATATGTTTGATAGTTAACAATTTGAACAGCCGTCTCATGAGAGCTTTGTTCAAATGTCTCAAATCTAGAATGGGTCTGAGACCGCCGTCTTTTTTCGGAATCAGAAAATAGCGGCTGTAAAAACTCATATTTTTTAGCGCGGGGGGGACTAATTCTATCGCCCCTTTTGCTAATAGATTTTGTACTTCGGTGCGAAGCACGTGACCCACGTTGCTTCTCACCGAAGTCTCGAGAACCGCCTGAAATTCCGGGGGTCTGCGAGCGAATTGGAGCGAGTAACCTCGCTTTATAGTGTTTATGACCCAACTCGACACATCGGGGATAGCTTGCCAGGCTAGAACCCGTGTGGCTAGGGCTTGACACACTGATTGGGGCTGGTCGCCTAACGTAGGGGGACCTGATACCCTTATATTGTGATTTGTGCACACATTGAGTATTGGACTGACTGTACAAGCATTTGCGTGTGGGGAAGTCAGTGTTACAACGGGGGAGGGGCCACCTAGTGAAGGGGGACCGTGAACCCATATATTGTGATTTGTGCACACATTGAATGTTGGACTGACTGCACAAGCATTTGCGTGTGGGGAAGTCAGTGTTACAACAGGGGAGGGACCGCCTAGTGAAGGGGAACCGTGAACCCATGTGTTGTGCTTGTGAAACTGATAGCAAAACATTTTGAACGGCCGTCTCATGAGAGCTTTGTTCAAATGTCTCAGATCTAGAGTGGGTCTGAGGCCGCCGTCATTTTTCGGAATTAGAAAATAGCGGCTGTAAAAACCCGTATGTTTTAGCACAGGGGGGACTAATTCTATCACCCCTTTTGCTAATGAATTCTGTACATCGGTGCGAAGCATGTGACCCACGTTGCTTCTCACCGAAGTCTCGAGAACCGCCTGAAACTTTGGGGGTCTGCGAGCGAATTGGAGCGAGTTGCCTCGCTTTATAGCGTTTATAACTCGACACATCGGGGATAGCTTGCCAGGCTATAACCCGTGTGGCTAGGGCTTGACACACTGATTGGGACGGGCCGCCTAACATAGGGGGACCTGATGCCCTTATATTGTGATTTTTGCACACATTGAGTGTTGGACTGACTGTACAAGCATTTGCGCGTGGGGAAGTCAGTGTTACAACAGGGGAGGGGCCGCCTAGTGAAGGGGGACCGTGAACCCATATATTGTGATTTGTGCACACATTGAATGTTGGACTGACTGCACAAGCATTTGCGTTTGGGGAAGTCAGTGTTAAAACAGGGGAGGGGCCGCCTAGTGAAGGGGGACCGTGAACCCATATATTGTGATTTGTGCACACATTGAATGTTGGACTGACTGCACAAGCATTTGCGTGTGGGGAAGTCAGTGTTAAAACAGGGGAGGGGCCCCCTAGTGAAGGGGGACCGTGAACCCATATATTGTGATTTGTGCACACATTGAATGTTGGACTGACTGCACAAGCATTTGCGTGTGGGGAAGTCAGTGTTACAACAAGGGAGGGGCCGCCTAGTGAAGGGGGACCGTGAACCCATGTGTTGTGCTCGTGTGCTTTATTTGGGTCGCCGTGAAAACGGCGTTTGTTTGCAAAGACGCGCTCACTGCTGCGGGCCTGTTTACAATAATAAAATCCCCAGCCGCCTGAACTGTACAGGGGGCTGTGGGAAGTTTTGCTGGCTTCTTTGAGGGTGGTCCGGCAAGCGCGGGACACGTGCCCTCTCTTTCCTTTGCGTGCTAGGACGGCTTTGGCGGGAAGCGTTCGGCATCAGCCGCAGGGCGGGGCTGAGAGGCCTGTTTCGCGGGCTTTGCTGGTCGGTGCCAGCTAGCACGGTTAGTTCCACTCGAGCTCGAGGTCCGCGACGGCCTGTGTTAGGATCCGAAGCATTTCAGCGTCGGAGTTAGTCCTGCCTCGATGGGTCCGCCGAAAGAGACGAGGCCCGCCACGTGGTGGTGGGGGGGCGCTGATCTCCCTCGAACGGGACCGGAGATGACTGAGCTGGAGTGAGTGAAGCACGCGGGGACGTGGCCGGCGTGCATTCACAAACGTCCGTGCTCTCTGGATGCCGTTGGCTGCGGCGCTTCTTCTTCCTCGGCTGAAGTAGGGCCGGAGAAGGGAGCGCGGGTGATGCGGCGCCGCCGTCTCGAGAGAGAGCTAACGTTAGCCGAGTTCGCAGCACGGAGATAGGCATGCACGCGCAGGCCGCACATCCGCCGACAGAGAGTGCATTCTCTGCGTGGTAGAGTCCCAGGCATGAAATGCAGCTCGCGTGTTCGTAGGCCTCGCATAACACGAGGCATATGGAACAACGCTGATACAGATATAAACACATAATAAACAGATATTGAAAAGGATATCGCCGGATAGCCACAGGAGAGACGGCGTCAGGAGAAACACGGTTGAGATGTGTAGTCTGCTGAACTGTAGCTCGCTCAGGCTGAAGGCTTGTTCGACGGCGAAGGCTCAATAAATGGTCGGAGACGTGAAGTTTGTCGCTGAAGGAGTAAAATCTGCTATAATGGCGAATTCGGGGACTATTATAGACTGAGGTCACGCCCCCTTGGCGGGCTCTGACGTGTATGACGCAGAGTGATCTCATTGGTTGCACGTCAGAGGCGCCTGCGCCATTGGATGTGCAGTTGCCGCAGCGCAGCCTATGAGCGAGCCAGACGCTCATGTTCTAGCTGTGCAGCTGCAAATGCGCTTTACATAAAGGCTTCAGTAAATCGAGGAAAAGGAGTTTCCCCCACTGCGTATAGCTACGCAATACGAAGTGACCGTTCGAAAGGGAACAACAATATTGCTGGCCATAAACTGAGAAAGTGCACATCTGGTGTGCGATACCTCGAGATGTCCTAGACGCGGCGCTAAGGATGTTTACATTATATCTTCAACTAGTTGAAATGTTCCTCCTGTAAATATATTTCCCTTTCAAATGCGCATTCTGATTAATACATACATTTATTTCCAAACTAACCTGACGAAGTCCAGTGCTCGTCTTCTCATTAACAGCGTTTTTCTCTTACTGATCATATTTCATACCGGGTGAATTTACAATCCTAAACAGAATTTTACCAATTTTTTTCTGATAAACATGGTTAAAATATGGCTGATTTTTGGTTACCATGATTTAACTATTAACGTGTTGTTTTATTTTGTATTTTATTTGTAGTAAAACCATGGTCTATTATCGTAAGAGCAGTATGAAAATAGATGAATGAATGTCTTAAACTGCCGTAAAGAAATGTAACGATCCTACAAATTGAATTCATCTTAACAGGCTAACAGTGCGACGAATTTTGGAATAAACGTGTGAATTACATACAGTGAAATGAAAAATGACTGAAATATTTAATAAAAATAAATAAAAATATCAGTGCTCATACACACTGCAGCGTTGTGGTCACTATTTAGACGAGCACTGACGTGGGGTGAAATTTTCACGCATGTTTAAGAGCCATGGCTTATGTTAGATTAAAAACCTACAAGTTCCTTTGAGTTTGAAAAATTATGTACACAGTAATCATCAAAATATCTCTTCTCCTGTCTCTTAAAATGAACACCCGCAGGATGATTTACAAATCTGGACATTTTCAGAGGCGTTTATTCAACTAGATGTTAACAAAAGCAAATTGAAAATACATAACCGGAAGAATCGATACACTGCTTCGACGAGCACTTCCAGTAATCAATTCTGCCGTGATAAAAGTCTATAAGTAAATTACCGTAATTAAAACTTACCAGCGTAAGCGCGATACAGAGTAGATTTGACACTACTGCGTCCTAGCGCCTTTGGCTTTCATATTGTAGGTGTACATCCTATGCAGGCAACCGCTGCTCTGCAAAATAGAAGGAAACAAATGTATACTGAAATGTGATGTGTGAGTAATTCTAGAATTGCATGTATGGCTATATCTGAGGGACCCAGACAAATCTTATATTACCATGTGAACAATTCATATGGATGAGGTATAGGATATGGATACACTGTGCAGAAATATCTACACCAGAATAAGTATTCCAACAGTGTGCACGTACAAACTTTAAAGACACAACTTGCATCAAACTTACCTGTGTCCTTGGATGGTGCCATGATTGAAGCACACCGGTGCAGGACAGTGGGGTTGGCACAGTTTTCAGCCCCATGGTGCTGTAGTGAGCCGTTTGAAACAGGAGTGCAACCACATGGTTGCATAAAGCCATTCCTACAGCACACGAGCAGGAGCATCCATTTAAGTCCACAGGTCTAACGGCATGCAGCACAATCTAGAAATGGAGAACATTTACTTGAGGGAAAGTTTGGATGTTTAGCCTATACAGTAATTAGCATTTATTTGACACTAGGAACATTATTGTGAAACTAGGTTGAACAAAATTAAGGCAACAGCCGAACAAAAAAAAAAAAGGTACAGATCTGCAACAGCAGATATATGGAACAACAAAAAGAGCATCTGCAACAGCAGAAGAAACAAAAACATACTGATCAAATGCACCTGAACCTTTGTAGGTCTGAAACCATGCTCTATTCACTACACATTACAAGTTTGGGGTAATTTGGTACTGTAGCACTGTCTGGATCCGAACTGTAAATCTGATGAAATCCATCAAGGATCAGAAAGATTAGGCTACTATCTACATGATGTTCTGTTGATAAACAAAAGACTACAGAAAGCCAGTAACGCATGTTGACAAGCAAGTTAGGAACTAGAGCATGATTTCGGCCTGAACTTCCTGATTATCAATGTAACCTGAAGTGTATGTGGCTCTTCATTCTTTCGCATAGAACGGTAGCAGCTCGCCTGCACTACCACTTCCTCACTCACTAAATCTGACACTGCATTAAAAGGGGGAAATAGTCACACATCATACTGAAAAAGGATTAAATGTTTAACCACATACAACTTAACCTTTGGCTGTGATTCTTAAAATGCCGCAACGGCATTTCGGAACGTTAATGTAGCCAAAGTGAACATCAAAACATCGGGCCATTGACGTTAGCTAGAGGTTACCTCCTCAGGCAAAAGTTTAATGACCACTGACATACTCAAGTGAAAGCAAAAAAGTAACATTGTTCGAATTATTCAAATAGGATACGCTGTATTTGAAGTGAACCTATCTAACAAGCTGACGAATAGCTTACTAAACATAACAAGCTAACGATAACTCACCAACAGAACAGAATTCAAGCTACTTACCTCTATAATTGAAGACAAAATTCTCGTAGAAGAACTTGTATCCTTTCTCCAACTTGGATGATTTTACCGTTGAGTGTTCATTCACGAGTCGCACCACATCGTCTTGGCCAACTTTTGGGAGATGCGAGAGCGAAGTTGTCCAGCGATTACAGGCAGCCATTTCGAACGCAATAACCGGAAGACGCAGTACACTGCTTCAGCTATTTTTGACGGCTACTTCCGGCGTTCTATTGTGATGCAATAAAGGCCTATAACGAATTCATAGAGGGGCATGTAACGAGTTGAATTAGGTAGGCTACTGCTCCTTTAAGGTGGAACGCACTCTCTCACTGGCGAGTGAGCAGATGTTATGAGGAGTGCGACCTGTGAATATGGCATATGTATAAAAAGATAGTTTAATATTCTGTTACTCTTAAACTTATTTTATTTTAATTAAGTTATGCAGTTGTTAGTGAGTATTTTGCAGAACTGCCCATGTGAGCGTGGGATCGACAAAGCTGATATAATTTGATTACCACTGCATTGTGGTATATCAGTAACGCTAATCTTTGCTTACGCTTGTTACAAACATTAAGGCGAGCTATCCGGCCCTGCTGTTTAAAGCATTGCAGTATGTTGCGTTGCAGTCTGCAGATCAGCCATTATTAGGAACATACCACATCACTGCAGTCACCAATTTGAACTCTGCCGCGGGTGTAGGAAGCAGCAGAGAAGCCAAGTTAGATACTTACCTGAATGAAGTTTATAGGGGACATATTTACAGTGGCTGGTGGAAGCGCCTACCAAGCTTGAAAATCGACTTGAAAGCCTTGGAAGTGGAGTTTGCACTTGAAAACCAGTGTGAGAAGATTGCCTCTCGTGAATTGCAGAGTTGTTGATTCATGGCGGTGGGATCAGCAGCGAAGTTCTTTTTGCTGGACAAGTTGAGGATAATTTAGCAGTTCTCTTCCTGCTGGATTATTTTGGCTGAGCTGACCATAGACATCATATAGGTAAACGCCCTATCGACCGCTACTGCCTATTGGCACGGACGAGAATTGGAGGCGCCATCTTAAACCGGTCACCCGCTCAGTGTAATCTGAATGGCAGGTGAAATGAGCTGTCAGCGCATTAAATTAATAATATCTCACTGAATACTGAACTGATTTTCACACGTTTTTTTTTGCTGCAAAGGTCATTCATGTAGCTATGATACAGGACACATGGTTCGGCGAATTTTAATATCCATAGTAGGCTTAACAGTAATATAATATTCTGATATAAGATATAAAGTTACCAGACACATTATGTGTGATGAAGGATATAATGTATTTTATAAATCACACACTATAAATATAATAAAGAAGCAGAAACAGATAGTTGCAGTAAAGTAAGATATTTTAATAAGTTGAAGAAACAATTTATGATTTGTGACACGCACATAGCCTACACACGAACAGACACACAAACAACAAACACGAACAGTCTCTCTCTCTCTCTCTCTCTCTCTCACACACACATACCGCTTTCACACACAGAACGCATCCACAGAACGCAGCCACCTGTATTAAAAATTGAGTAGAAGCTGTTCAACGTGTTTGCATCAGTAATTTCTAAAAATTAAATTCGGACAACATTAAGCCTATACCTTTTTTATTGTATGTGGATGTGGGAGGGGAAAATGTCGAGACTAAAGCCCTATTCGGATTAACTTTACAAGGGTAGATGGAGTAGGTTAATAATGTAATTTTACCACAGGACTTCAGTAATATCAATAGCCAAATCGCATGTGATAAGATATAGGTTATCAATAACACTAGAAGTTGGAGGGGTAACTCAATTTGCGCATCGCTGTCATGCGTGTAGCCTATTACATTGCTTCCTGATATCATGTGCGCAAACACAAATAACCTATACAACAGGGCAGTTGAATGCTTATCTGATAACCTAGAAGCTGTTGTAATTATTACTTTAACAGTTACCCCACCTCTCCATGCCGGGTGAACACCGGCTGATGCAGTAAACAGCATTTCACAATGATTTCAGTACAGTAATAGCAAATATTCTTGCTCCTTCTCGATTATCTGGTAATTCTATTCACAAAATACAACCAATAGTACGGTAATGTTAAGACTTACTTGTGAAAAGCCCTATGTTCGATGGTCAGGCGATTAGAACAGGAAAATGCTCCACAATGCTCTGGCATCTTATCAGCTGCCACGCAACGAAACTAGGAATACGACCGGTTCAAGATGGCGGCCGGATTTCTCGGTTTCCAGCGGCCAATAGGGCATCTAGTCTCTATATGATATCTATGGAGCTGACGATGTTGAGGCTTTTGATGTCGTGGAAATGGAAACAGATGGGTTACCCAGGGTGTTTTGGGCCAAAAAGGAGCAGAACTTCTCTTGATGGGCCTTGCTGATCAAACTCTCCGAAGACCGCTGTGCTCACGGGGAGATGCGGCACTGAATGCGCGAACTGCGACGTGCAGCAGGAGAGACCGCGGGACGAATTCGTCATCGGAACTTAATCATCGTAAACAATACGTCGCGTGCACTGAGACATGTTTGTTGGCAGCTGAACAGGAGCATAATTGGCGGCGTCAGTATCTGCGAACTCAGACAAATGTAACTGCCAGTTTTTTTATACTATGAGTGTTAGCACCTGATTGGTTAGAAGTGAGGTAATACGTGACCCGCTGATTGAGTCTTCCTGACAGAACTCACGCTAAAGATTTCATTTCTTTTAAGTTCACCTTCAAGAACACAAGTTTGGACAGTGTCTGAGGCTTCAGACTCATGCAGTGGTTTCTTGACAGCAGGCCAGCAGCGGAGAAAACCCTCTCTGCGCTCGCAGACCCGCTTGGGATGCTGAACACAATGCGAGCTACTTTAGCTAGGCGGGGAAAAGATGTGGAGTTTTCTTTCCAAAAAACGAATAGCATCTGCGTCCGGGTTCTGTCTCGGGGATGAGAGGTAATTTTCAACTTCACCTTTGGCATCTCCGGTTATGCGTTGCTGCTTGCTGAAGTATGACCCGAACAGGCGTGCTCTTTTTGGTTTGTTGGTCAAGGGTGTCCCGCTGCGAGCATTAATTTCCTCCGCTTCTTTTATGAGGAGGTCGCGGATATCCCCGAGTTTGTTGCATACAGACTCATCTCGGATTATCCATTCTGTCTTGAAACGGGGATCTAACACTGATGCTAAAATTAGATGTTTATCAGTATAGTATATTCCATAGCGAATTGACACGTTCTTTGCCAATGTTTCTGCAAAAGCAGCAATGCCCATTGGAAGTGCAGTGTGAGTGTCATCGGTGAGCAGGGATTTGGTTTCTGTGACCGCAGGAAGGATCATCCCCCGGTTCCCCAGCTCCTTCTGCATTTTTTCTGTGAGGTCTGCCAGAGGTGTCAGCACACTGACAAGGTGAGTCAGGCGTACTTTATTCAGGGTGATGTTAGCAACATTAGACTTGAGTTTGTTTTGCCATAACGGGTATTTTTGGAACAACCGGATGACCGACTGAATCTTCCGAAGCTCGCTGCTCCATCGAGTGGCGCAGGCATTTGTGGGGCGGACACCTAATTGATCTGTTTCCTCTGTGTTCAGGGTGCTCTTGCGTACACTTTTCACCAGGTACCCGACTTTCACTAACAGCCTATTAATGTTGTCGTGCTCGTTAACGGCGTCTTTGATCGCCAGCTGAAGCATATGAATGGGGCATCTCAGATGTAAATTTGACACAGTAAAGTACTGATTTATCATAGTTTCTACATTAGTGGTTATCAGTTCCACATGGACTTGCGAGGGCGCAGGTGGTCCCTGATCCTCCTCTTCGTGTTCTGCGCTGCTGCTGGCATCCGCGGTCACTTCACCCTCCGCCTCCTCTTCAGTGCCAGTGAGGAGGTTAAACGCCTTGATTATGTTGCTGGCACTGTCAGTGACGACCCGAATCACACGTCGTTGCACGTTCCAATATTTCAGTACACTTTCATACTTTTGATAAATACGATCTACGGTGTGATGCCCCTTGTATGTGCTCACAGGCCAACAAAACCGCCCCCTGAACGTCTCATCAATGAAACTGGCCACGATGCCAAGGAAGCTGTGCCCTCTTCTACTGGTCCAAATGTCCGCTGACAGAACGAGCCCATCACCATTTTGTAGTAGGTCTTGCAGTTTGGCTTCCATCTCTTCCAGGGCATGTGGCATGAGCGTGTCCCGTACGGTGTTGTAGCATGGGGATGTGTAGCCCGGTTGAGCTGCGCTGGCGAAGTGTTGCATCCCTTCGTGTTCTCCTTTACTCAGCGGTTCATAGTCCATGTAAATCATTTAAAAAAATGCTACATCCAGCTCTCTTTTTCTCTCCCTTGTTATGGTTGGGCATTTGCGTGCTGTGAAGAAACTTTTGAATTCCTCAACCTTTTTCTCTTGTTTCTACTGCTCCTCCTCTCGCTCTATCAGATACAAATTCACGGACGACACAAATTAAATAAAACTAACCATTAGGGCTACTTGAATGACAAAACAAATTTGTTTGAATATTATGCTATATTTACTTTACACTTTTGTTACAAGTTATCGTATTCAACTTGCTAACCTTTTGCTTTCTTCCCAGCGTGTTCACGTAGCACACTTTCGTGTTTCCGAGAGATGTCTTTTTAGATTCCAAAATGAATCTTTACTGACTGAAACGATGTCTCCACATTCTTTTTCTTGTACCACATTATCATTGTAAGTTAGTTTTATAATAATACCGTAATTCCTCAAATAAAAACCGGGGCCTTTATTTACGTGAACTGCAGAAGGTAACCGGCTTTTATTTGAAGCAGGCTTTTATTAGAGGCAGGCCTTTATTTCTAATTCCATCTTTTTCATAAATAATAGGATTGGACCGATAGACGATGCAATCATCTATCGCGATGGCTGACAGACATAACTATGTTGAGACTGCATCGCGATCCCCCCGCCCGCCCTGTTTCCATGGTGATGCGTCATGCTTGGCACGCACGTGATTCACCACAGTCAAAATAGCGCTGTATGACAGATGTAGCACTTTTTTTCTAAATATTAACAAACTTGATTAAACTTCCAAACTCTGATTCTCAAATACACGTAAGAGAGTTTGTTGTGTCGTTTAAAAACCTTCAACGCTATAAATGATCTTGATCTGTAACGTGAGATGTTTGTTTGGGCCGCAGTTCAGAGAATCCTGTCTGTTGGATTTTTTACAGCACGTGAATTCATCAGTTTCTCACGAAATACATTAAAGTAAGTGGCCGGTGAACTGGGAGAAGAACAGAGTAAACTTAATAGTTACTTGCACTGTGATATGAATAAAACACCTCGGCAAATATATTTGAATGAATTGTTATTGCCGCTTCCATAGACCCTATTGTGTATTTTACAAACTATAATTGTATTGTTCTTCTATAAATTATATGAATTTAAATGTCTGAAACCTAAAATAAACATGATGTGGTTAAAAACACTGAATAGTTGTAATATACGGTATGACAAGCGCTGAAAGTCCGTCTTTAGCTCGGCGTGAAAGCACAGTTTAAATCTGGCAGTTATGTCGTGTCAGAGCGGGCCGACATCTATGATGACATGTAGAGGAAAATATCTAGTGGAAAATGAGTATGTTACGTTATGTCATTATATGAAAATCACAGGAGATTACCTATCAACACTAAATTTTCCCCGGCCTTAATTTGAGACCGGCCTTTATTTGTCTGTGTTGACCCCGCCCCCGGCCACCATCAGAAGCCTGGCGTTTAATTGACTACCGGTTTTTATTTGAGGAATTACGGTAGTACACCTGTATGACTTCTCATTTTCCTTTTTGAAGTACTTTTTGAACTCCATTATTGAGCGAGTTTTGACTGAAAATAGACTACTGTTGATGACTTTGCAAGACACAGATGGATTCTGGGTCAGGCTTGACTGAGCATGCTTCAGACTCGTGGTGTGAGCGGAGCGAAATTGGAGCGGGAAATAGGGCGACGCTCCGTCCTTTTAAAAATGCCGCTCTGCGCTCTGTCTAAGATCCGCCCGCTCGCGCTCCCCGCTCGCTCCTGCTCCACTCCGCTCACATGCTCTGCTTGGAATCCTCAATCCACTCAGATGAAAAATTGCTTGAGACTAACAAAACAATTTCATCATGGGACAATGTTCTCATTTTGACAGCAACAAGTTCAAATGCTTGTGAATGTTTTCTTCTGTGTGGGCCTCTAAAGTGAGTTCACGAGAGCCACGACGCATGCGTGAGAACTGTAGCCTGGTTCTACCAGACTCTCGTACATTTCATTTGTACAGAGAGTCTGGCACTGCTCCATTGACAAGCGTTAAGTTCCTTGTAGGCGGGTATTCTATTGAAGTCTAAAACTATTGGATCTGCCCAGAGTCACTCTATCTGCCATAACCAATCGCTGACGTTTGGTCGTGACATATGTCTTTTCCCGAACCCCGTGGGAGGATGGCCATAAACACAAAACTAAGCAAAGATTGTTCTTGCTCCGGCTTTAACTTCTTGATATTCGGCAGCGTTGCCACAACGGACCGAATGGCTTCGCTCGGATCTTTCTTATTTTGAACTACAACTCAAAATAACGCACGATTCGACATCAACGTCATCGTTCTCAGCCACTCCCTCTGTTCGATGATTGGCCCGGTAAAAAATTGATCGGAGAAAACCAAAGTCTACAGCGCAATCCCAGACGTAGTACTGAAAGAAAATGAAATTGAGCGGAAGTGCGTAGGAGGGCGGAGCCAGGCTACGAGAACTGAGAAGATGACGCAGATCTCGATGTAGTGTTTAAAATGGTTCTAAAGTGTGCATTTCCTGGATGTCCGAATCGTGAGAAACCAACGGGAAAACATAAAAGTTCCTTTACCAATGTCACAAAATGAATGGCTTACCTTTCACACTTTCCCATCAAATGACAGTGCGCGTCATCTTCTCAGTTCTCGTGAATGCGTCATGGCTCTCTCGTGAACTCACTCAGAGGCCCACACAGAAGAAAATTAATAGTTTAATAAAGTCGTAATTTTTGTTTTTTTTTGCGCACAAAAAGTATTCTCGTCACTTGATATATTTAAGGTTGAACCACTGTAGTCACTTGGACTATTTTAACAATGTCTTTACTAACTTTTCTGGGCCGGCAAGTTTCAATTACAATAGAAGCCTTTGGAGGAGTGAGACATCTCTCAGATCTGTAATAAATAAATAAAGAAGAGTAATTACTTACAGAATTTCAATTTCATTTTTGGGTGAACTAACCCTTTAAGAGATTATTTTTTCTGGATTGAATGATACTTTAGATGTTGTATGATCATGTTTTGTGACATTTTAGATCTCAATCTAATGATCCGTCAAACATATTAATTTGTACTTTAAGTTTGAACTTTCTCTTTAATAATGGATTCACTGCTAAACTGATCTGATCTGAACTGAGAGAGTGAAGTGTGTGTCATTGTTCTCTACAGGTTGAGGTATTGTGATCTCACAGATGAAGGTTTTGCTGCTCTGACTTCAGCTCTGAGATCAAACCCTGAACACCTGAGAGAACTGAATCTGTCTGGGAATAATATTGTACATTCAGGAATGAAGTTGCTCTTTGATCTGAAGGATGATCCACATTATAAACTGGAGACATTACACTACTGTGAGTATATTTTTGTTTTAAGCCTTTAAATTGACCCAATTTCAGTAACAGGTCTCATATGTGTGTAACTGGAGAATATAAGATAATAATTCAGCTCCACTTTAGTCTCTGTAAACTGTTTTTAATAAGAGTTTAATTCTATGATGTGAATATGATCTATGAATAGGCTAGGTCTATATGAATATTTTCATCCCTTATATGTTTATATGCACAACTTTTGTTTCAATTGTAATTAATTCATTTCAATTGGTGAATCCAAACGTAGTGTTTACATAAAAGATACATAACATGATCAGGTTGATGTGTGTTTATTTGTCACAAGCTTCAAATCTCAAAAACTAAGTTTTTGACTTGCACACACTGCACAAATATTCCCCACTGATTGCACATACTATTCTCCTACTTTGTTTGTTTGTTTTAAACAGCAAACTTAATATATATTTAATTATTTATATATTACGAGTCAGGTCCTAATTAGGAGACAGTGAGCACATGAACCGTTGTGCCGTGCTGCTTATATTTATCACGCAGTAAAAACACCCGTACCTGCACTCAAAACAGCCTGTGGATGAGAGTCTGAGAGAAGGACTGAAGGCCATGAGATTGTGTTGGTCATTCATGATACTTCATTCAACAACTACAACAGCTATGCAGTACTTTCCAGTTTGGGTTTTCAATCTGATCAAGTGTTTACATGTCCTCTCGATCAGATTAGAAAAGTAATAAACCACCCTATCCGATCGAAATTTCATTCAGATCGAGCTCATTCGATTAAGGTGTTTACATGAAGGCTTTTCAGTCCGACCCGTCAATCTGATTACTAACGGATTATTTGTTTGCATGTAAATGTGGTGTGTGTGTAAGTGATAAAGTGAGAGTTGTTTATCATTTGCTGTTATTAATCTTTTCCAGTTTTTCATTAGTATATCTGGCTGTAATATAAATATAGTAATATCTCTGACTGTGTCTTTTCTGAAATGATCTCCAGATGTGATGTGACTCAGTAATGTCTCATACTTGTGTGTGTCTGTCTGTGTGTTTTATTGTAGGACTCTGTGTTTAGACATCAGTCCAGTTTTTTCAGGATCAGCTGATGGTGAATAAGGAGCGGCTACAGAGACTGAAGACACAGAAACACACAGCGATCACGCTCTCGTGTGTGTGTGACTTCACACCAGTTTCTTGTTTAATAGTAATGGCTCATAAAAATAAGTGCTGAAAATAGCAGCTTTGAATTGTTTCAAATTTGTTAGATATTGATTACAATGTAGATGGTGAAACACTTGTGCGTGGCAAAGGTTAAAGCAAAGTAAAAACAAGCCTTAGACAATAGATTTATTGTGCAATACAGGCAGCGTTGGGTAAAGTGTTATAAGTGTTATCAAGAGTTTCACTACAGTTTACGTCTAATTATAATAGATTTTTCTTGAACTTTCCTGAGAAAAATTAAAAATTTTACAGAAAATACTTAAAACATTGTTTTTGCTCCCTCATTCAGGTTCAGCTATTCTGATTCAAGAAAATTTAGATTTTCTGTTGATTATTACTGTTACAGAACAAGTATGGACTCGCTACTGCTAATAGATACACAGATCATGTAAGATATGCAGCTGCTGCATAAATAGACATACATAAATCCTGTAGCAGATCTAGGCAGGTGGAGCTGGGGAGGTGGAGGATTCAGAGGAACTCTAATAGCGCTCTTACAGCAAACACTGAACCAGACCATTTAAATGTTGAGCAAGCGATCTCATTGGCTGGAGGATCAGCAGAGGCCAATCAGCTTGTGCCATCCAGTAATGATGCGATTGCTAGTAGATTAAATCAGAATGGTTTTACAAATCTCTCAAATGTTAATTTATGCAAGATTTACAAGGAACAAAAAAAAACATTGCTTTCACAATTTACAATGTAATTCATCACAAATGTTCAAATTTATGACATTTTACAGTACACTTCATCAAATATAACACTATAAAACCTGTAAAATATGTTGGCAGTGATTGTCTATTGGTTCTAGATCAGGGTTGCTAACAGCAACATTAGTTAACCCTAACTGAATTAGATTGTGTACTAAATTAAAGAAATTAATGCCATCCCTGCTTGTCTCTTTGGATGAAAGAAATCTGCTTAATATTCACGATCTATACGCTCACTCGAGAGACAGATCTGCATGTCAGGTGCTTATAGTTGCTGTGTTTGATAAAACATTGACATGTTAATGAACTATTTTGCGGACATGTTGTAGTCGTGCATCAATAGCATGTTTTGAAAAGCTGATTTAAAGGATGTCTGTCTATCCGACGACCGGCTTTAGCGTCCCGGCGGCTGTGTTGACGGTGAAGGCAGAGATGCTGATTTGGCGTTCGACCTCGTCCCAGGCCTTCTGCGGGTTCGCCACATTCTCAATGTCGAATAAAGCATCATAAATCCCTGGGAAAGACTCGCCTGCGTATTTATTGTGACTGCTGGGTGCAAAAATGATTTGCCTGGAAGAAACCAAAGAGAAAAAGACAAACATGTTGTTTGTGCATGTACCAAAAAACATCTAATCAGACACGGGTAATACTCAAACTGATCCAAAAAACACTTGAGTGGTTATTACCTTCTTAATGGAAGTACAGGTTATGCTAAATTTGGCATTTGACAGTGCATTGTGGGTAGGAGCAAACTACCAAGAAAAATCTGATTGTTTCTGTTGTTTAGACTTAAACCACTAATCCTAAGTATTAATCTTGAGTAATGAACACAATGTAATGATAGATTGTGCTTTACCTGTAAAATGGTCTTCCAGGCAAACCCAACGGATCAATGAAAGCTCTCTCTAAATACATCAGCTGATCATTTACCATCCGCACATCCAGAGCACTAAGAGACAGATAAAGATAAGGTAACAGGTGTAATGTGTCAGGAGATGTGACACAGGAACACGTCATCATATAACAGGCCATGAGACTCTATAATACAAGACCTAACCTGTGAGTAAACTCAAACCTAGCATTTTAGTGCTGAAGACTGCTGGTGTTTTGTCATTCGTACTTAGAAGTGTCGAGCTGATCAAGACGCTGATGAAAGTCTCGCGCTGCGACCGTGAAGTTCTCGACTGCTGAGAAGAGAGAATCTAGAAACATGATAAAGAAAGAGGTTGACTGTCAGGAAGCAAGATAAATCAAGAGTTTTGCATTTGAAATGGAAATAATTGCATGTGGAGAGATGGGATGTATTCAAATTCTTATACTCATATCTATGGCACACTTTTCTTTTTTTACGTGCTACATTCTTATAAAATAAAGGTTAAAAAAGGGTGTTTTTGCAGCTAAGGCACAGAAGAAACAGTTTTGGTTCTTCAAAGAAACTTTCAGTGATCAGTTCTTAAAGGAGACCTATTATGTCCTTTTTCACATTCTTGATTTTGTTTTTTGGCTCTACTAAAATAGGTTTTCATGCGTGAATATTCATTATTTTCCCCATATTCTCCATTGTTGCAGCTCCTTCTTTCCCAGTCTGTCAGTAACGCTCTGTTTAGTTCCTGTCTCTGTGAAGCTCCTCCTTCTGAAAAGCACACTGTGCTCTGATTTGTCGGCCTATGATTGGTCAAACGCTTCGAGTGTTTGGGAGATGTCCCGCTCTAACCATAACCGCCAGTTTCAACACACAACTAACTAACTCAACAGGCCACGCCCCTTTATTCTGCGTATGAATTATTTAAATGAGGAATATTGTAACGTGTTTGTTCCTGGAAGAAACTCAAAAAGACTACAATGGAGGCATTTTAGGAAGTTCAGAAACAGAGACACTATATGTTTCCATCCACACCTTTTTATCCGAATATCGACATTTAGTCATTTAGCAGACGCTTTTATCCAAAGCGACTTACATTTGAGGATTAAACCAAGCGAGTCATCGTGGAGAGGCAAAATCGAATGAAAAATGCCTTATGGAAACAGTAAAATACGATTCAATTTCATGAATATCGACTCAAATGAAATACGTTCGGTCTCATCGGATTTTATCTTGATCGATATACGGCAAATGCGATAAAAGCTGATGGAAACGTTATTTGCCTAATAAATAATGAATTGCGATTAAGTTCCTTTTATGGTTGCAACACGCCACAAAACATAGAAGAAGACGAGTTCATTTCCGGCCAGTATTCCCGCTCTGTTTGCGCACACATGGCGGATGTCAACAAAGACAGATGTAAGTGGACAAAGCAAAAAAATGCTTCAACCAAAGGGTTTCCGTGAAGTACCACGATCTCCCAGAACTGATGGAGCGCTGTCGTTCCCACACCACAGGCTGCCTCCGTTGTCGTCGGGCATTTACGTGCATCTGCATCATCATCCCAGATAGCAATGAGTCGGCGGACCACCGTCGGTTCTCCGGCGGCAGTAGAAGCGTCAGAATGGCGACATCGCAAACACGTTGGACGGCGCACCGCCGGCGGCAGCCGCTTTTTAAAAGCGGCAGCCGCCTTCATACCGCCTTCGTTAAGCGGCCGGCCCGCGGGCCAACCGCCGTTCCGCCGCCTTTATATTGAAGGCCGTCCTTCCGCGGCCCGCCGGAGGCAAACGCTATTTTCGAGCGCTCTGCCGCCGCTTATTCTGGCTATCAGGGACGTGCACAGGGGGGTTGCTCAGGTTGCCCGGGCAACTGCCCATATGCCCTTCTCGACTCAAGTTGCCCTTCCGAGAAAAAAAAAAAAATCGTACAATGGCTGCAGAATTTCACATAGGCCTAGATACATTTTTTATTTATTTTTTTTTTAAATCGCAAAGCCTCATTCACTTCCATTCGTGCACCGAAAGTGAAAGTCAGTAAGGGAAGGGCAAACTGTTTACGTGGCTGCAGCCTGCACGCGACCGGTGCGTAAGACCCCACAAATTACTTAAAGGGATACTCCAGCTGTGGGAAGATGAATGTGTATTTAATAGTGATCATTTATATAGTAGAAATGTGAAATTATTTTTTAAATTGAAGCATTCTAGACTGAGAAAAGGCAGAAAATGTATTTTTTACTCATGTGGCTGAAAGACAACAACTCCCAGAATGCACTTGCTTTGCTGCCCTTACGAGGCCAGGCCACTCCCTAACCACGCCTACCGGTTACTGGCGGCAGTATCCGAAAAATTTCTCCACACATTCTCTAGGCTAATACATACTCTACTAACAGTAAAGGTTTAAAGGTTTATAAAAAGAACCACAACCGATGGGAGTTATAACTTTTATATTAACGTAAAATTAATATTAACACTTTTACACTCAAAGCTCTTCCAGAGCTTCGGCTGTTTCCTTATATTCATTCACAGTATTGTCAGTCAGGAGCTGGATATCTCCGTCTGATGTCCTGGACAACACAGGTGGGCAAAACGAGACGATAGTCTTTACCAAGTCGCTCGCCTTGCTGGAACCATTCCATAAAGTGACGATAGGCTGTTAGGCGATATTGTCTACAAAACAGTAAGCACAACGTTAGCAATGCGAACTATTTGCACACAGTATACTATCATAGATGTAAATATAACAACAATAGCTCAGCTGACTAACGTTACGAGGGAAGAACATTGTGATAATGCCGGGTGTCCAACCTCTGTACATTACGTCTTGGTAAAAAAAAGAAAAACAAACCAAATAACGTTACTCACTTTACACTAAGCCGTCCGTTTGTCCCTGCGGGCTTTGGCTGGCGTTTCCAATTTATCTCGTCCAGAAGAAAATGGGATCGTTGAAATTCGCGACAGTAATAGGACTCTCTATCTGTTTCCATAGGCGCACAGCGAGAGCACTGACAGCTCCAGTCCGCCCCAGCTGGAGTCTGGCCGGGCTCGAGTCAGGTCTTGCTCTCCTGCTGCAGCAGCTGCTCCGGCCGCATCTTGTTCCCCCATCTCCCCCAACTGTTCATCGCTGTATTGCGGCTCGTACAGGTAGCCGCGAGCATCAGATTCGCGCAACTGATCTTCGAAATCCCCTTCTGTCATTTCAACTTCCAAACTAACGTTACCTTCCGCTATCGTGATTAGCCCACTATACAAACTTTATACACAGAGCAAGAGCCTGTTAGCTTAGCTTCTACAGAAAGATGGCTGACAATATCTTACTTTCTGTGAGTGAGATCCCGCCCCATATGGGCGTGGTGAAAACATGCGGAACTAGCTACTAGTACTGGCTGTAGTTTTAAGCCTCTGGCCCAAAAATCCTCCGATGACGCAAAATGACGATTTTTGCGTCATCGGAGGATTTTTTCCAGACTAAAAATACATAAATCTCTCATATCAGGGGGAAATGAGGGGGGGAAGCAAGGTAATTCGAAAATACTACTGGTTTTCTACTGATACAAATCTTAATGCTAAATCCTGGAGTATCCCTTTAAGGCCCCGCCTCCATCTCGTGTCATAGCGTGTCAATTAATGTGTACAACATCCATGACAAAATGAAGCGAAACTATCCTTCTGGTCACGAAAAGAGGAAGAAGAAAAAACCCATGAGAGTGAATTGCGGGAACAACAATCAGGTAAACTTGTGTTCTCTCCTCTCTAAGTTTGATGTCAGCAAAGTTTGATGTTTTTCGGTCTTGCTAACCTAGCTGGGCAGGCAGTGCATCTCTTGCATCACTTTGTGCCTGACAAAAGTGAGAGTAAAATAAAAAAAAATATTACGTTTGTTTTTGATAAACGACAAAGTGCAACGGTGTTTGTTTACTGCAGCTCGGAAAACATAACCGCGTCGCGTGTGTTATCGTGCGTTCATATGCGCGTGCACGAAATGAAACTCGCATTTTTCAAGCAGAAATATGTGGAGACCAGACATACTGTACAATACATGCACGTGAATGATGGCACTCCCAATCAAAGTCACATTTATAAAACAAGAAACTGATTATCTAGTCTCAGTGTAGTTAAAAACTCTAAACAACTGCACTAATTATGCAAGATAGAAAGCAATGTATTGACAATTTGACATTGATTGACTATTGATTTATAGGCTATATTGAATTTAAAATGTTGATTAGCTGGACATACTGGTCAATATGGATGCACATCCCTCGGTAAATAATAACCATAAATCAAGAATTGCTTCAACATGCATAATAATAAATAAAAAAAAATCATACTGATGCTGAAAATACCCAGGCTGTAGAGAGAACCAAAGTTAATCCCAAAAGCCAAAGCTGAGGGTTATAATTTATTATTTTCTTCTTATTTATGTTTACGTTAATATTCACTTGTTATGTTAACATTCTATAGAAAATACTCTATTCAATAAATATTGTTTGTTTGAACCTCATTCTGTTCTATATTGTTGTACTTATTCTTTGACTGTTTTGTTTCAAGGAGGGAGGATTGTATTGGGAGCACTGAAGTGTCAGGTGTGATTGTGTGGCAATGGCAAATGGTTTACATAGCTCACGGCGTCACAGGTCAGGTAGAGGGCCCCTTTTGCTTAGGGCCCCAGGGGGAGTTCAGGATCGGCCCTGGGTTTAGCAGTCGATTCTGTTCCCTACCGGAATTCCTGTTCCCTTTACGCAATCATACCTCAAATCATGCGTAGTTGCCCGTAGCCTACCATCAGAACTGAATACGAGCAAGAAGCACAACTGAATGTAGGGGAAGCCCTTTTTTCAGGTCAGAGCAACTGCCCCTCATAATTCCTGTGCACGTCCCTGCTGGCTATATATATATATTTTTATTTATAGCATGCAGTTTAGCAAGAATAATGATTGCTCAAACCAGACAAATTTACAATTGGCATTTTTATTCCACATTTCAAAGTACAGTAACTGTCATTTAAACAAGATATCAGATCACTGAAACATAACAGAAAAATAAATAAATCAATATACTAACATGCAGGTTTCCAATTCAATTTTGGTTAAACAGCCTTACAAGCAAATTACAACACTTACAATAAGTGTTCATATAAAAAGGACAGCTCTAGGGTAAAAAATTACCAGTAAACATTATGACAAGTAAAGAGGATATTTGATACCAAATAATGTGCAAGATACCAAATAAATAAAAGTATAACTACATTTACAAGCCATTTCTAACAATATGATAAGTGGTAGTAATTTATAGTAAAGCTCTGGAGTAGAATAGGCCATTATAACGGCAATGCTGACCTGTGGCACAAGGATTTACAAGCTTTATTTGAAAAAGAAAAAAAGAAAGTAATTTCCACAGTGAGTGAGTGTAGTCTGACACTTCTGACTTCTTTAGGGGTCTTGATTCTACTGACTGCAAAATAAAGAAAGGATTCCAGTTGTCAGTGATTCTGGGGTGTCAGTAGTCAGTCTAGTTTTAAGTGGTCGGCTGTGGGTCCCTCTCAGCTGTGCGGCGCCTTTTTCTGCCTTCACGGTCAGATGCTCCTTTCAGGTAACGCGTAACGTTAACCTGGACCGCCTCATCAGTGCATCCTGGGTTGCCGGGTCCTTCCGGATGGCTAATATAGAAAATACAGATCTGTCATTTAATTTGAATTGCATGAGGACAATAGGACATACACATCTACTTAAATCTAAAAAAAATATCCAACTTACTTTGAACAATGGTCTTCAGGAACATGTCTCTAAAACATGCTTTATCCCCTACACCAAGCTGAAAATCCAAAAAAGTGTTACAAATTACATTTCTCTGAAGCTTCTCATAAATAAATAAAAAATGTGAAAGGCTAAGGATTCAGACTGTAATATATGCAGTATACAATCTTAAATTTTACTTTATATCTAGGTCTACTACATGTACAGGTAGCCCCAGTGGGAATTAAACCGACAACCACAGGTGCTGTTTGCAAGTTGTGCCTAATTGCTCAGTGCAAGCAAACGTCTTCAACATTGTTTGTTGAACTTGTTTCACCTGCTCTTGAAGTAAGATTTTACAATTCGTATTTTTATATGTAATATTGTAGTGTTTATTATAAATGATTTATCTGTGCACTTCATTATTCTTTTAAAATTCATGTAGCCTTATAATCTTTAATCAAATACGTTACCCTTCCCTCCCCCCTCGAAACGACTTCTCTTCTCTTCCGGTCATGTGCTATGGTGCGAGGGCGTGGCAACTCCCCTCAAACCGTGCTATGAGCAGAGATGGAGAAGAGGAGCGCTAGAGTAAAACCCTGCCCTCCGTTCAATATACCGTTTCACTTTTAAATACGTCACAACACTGGAGAAAAGTCGTTTGTAACTTCCGGTTCATGCCGACATCAAATAGAAGCAATAGTTTCCAAGACAAAAAAACTTCACAAATAACATCACTTACTTGTACTCAAACTCTTGGCTCTGTGAAGTGGAGTCTGGATTACTGGGGAGAAACCTGGTTGCGAGAAAGAGGAAACAGAAATTTGAAAATCTAACAAATGGTATAGTTTAGTGGCAGGATCACAAATCCAGCATCACAGCAATAGATTTTACGTACCAGTTCAGCATTTTTCTGGTTTTCTGGAATCGATGCATCTTTCTAGAGTTTTTTTTTTCTTGAGACTTCCAAGATTCTAGAGTAGGGAATAATGAATGAAAGAGTCAGTTATCCACAATAAACAGAAAATAAATTACACAGATGAAATACAGGAAAATCAAATACACAAGTCAGACCCATTTACCTGCTCCCTTCATGAACTTAAAATGATGTTTCTCCCAGGTGCTGTGTGGAGGTGTGCAGAGGATGGCAAAATTGTTGCCTTCGTCTTTTTGCTGAGGTTAAATGGGGGCCAATGGCACATGCTCTCGCTGAGCCACTCTTGCGGAACCACTGCAAATGGCAGATCCTCCTCGTTGATAAACTGAACAATGTGAACCATCTAAAATAGAAGAACATTTTGCATAAAGTATACTTTTTGATTAATTTCCAGGCAAAATCAGTAACATTAAAATGCTCACCCCTTCAAAAAAACGAGTCATTTTCACAAGTGGATCAACAGAAAACCATGTTCAGACAAACACAATCATATACATATACACACACATATATACATATAAACACATATATACACATTATATATATATATATATATACATACATACACACATATATATATATATATATATATATATATATATATATATATATATATATATATATATATAAACACCAAAAGTTAAACTTTCTAGATGTAAAGCTTTCTTTCTAGATGTAAAGCATTGGCGATTTACTGTAGCTAGATACATTTCAACATGTCGAACATGCTTGAATTCAGTGAGTAAAAAAGGCGAAGCAGCATGTGTTAGCTAACACTGTAAGTTAAACTAGACTAGCAGCATGGTTGTCGAATCAAACAAAACATCATTATGTTTAGTTAGAAAACAACACAAGTTATACTGATCAGTCTTTCTTGTCGTAAAGATTTTGCTAACGTTACCATTCCCACGTGGGCGGGAGAATTGTCCTTCAGGATTTGGTTACGTAAGTTAGTTAATTATTCGACTGACCAATACTATCTTAAACCACATACTGTAGTACTCACACTGGCATAAACATACGTAAATATAGTTAAAAGAAGAAAAGAAAAACTAACGCCAGGAAGAAACTAAGTAACGTTAGCCTAACTAACGTTAGCTATGTCAGAAACATGACGGAAACTTTGTAAACAAGGCTAACTTACTAGCTAGACTAGTAAGGCAAGAACATATTTGAAAAAGATGAACTAAAAATGTAAAAAATGAACATAATATTGCGTTACACAAAAAGGAAAAATGTACTTACTTTAAAGATCGTATGACTAGATAGGATATCCTCTCCAAATACTGAAATCGTGTGACGAGTGGCCACTGTTGTGTTGGTAAATCTGCTTTTTTAGGTACTGCCCCTCTCGGCCGGTGAAGGTACTTCTCTGTTTGTGCTTTAATACTTTCTTAAACATTTGTACAGATTGCAAAACTCGCAATTGCAAATTAATCCCTTATACCTGTAAAAGGTCAAATAAATAAAAAAATCGAGCTTGTAAAAAAATGAAAGACATAAACGAAATTTCCTGGGGTGACAGAGAGACAAAATATTTCTAAATATTTCACTTTATCTTTCAGGTCAAAACAGGGATTTTCATGTTTATTATAAATATTACCATGGTTGCAAATTAATAAAAAAAATCTAAAGCATACCCAAGCTTTTGGCCAAGTTGCAGATGTCTTTCACTGTTCACTGATTTCAGGCATTGGTGAAAAGTCTAACTTCATCCATTTATTCTGCTAAATTGTTCATACCATGAATGAAATATTTATTTTAAAACCTAATCAGAAAGATATTTATTGCCAAGTAAGTTTTACAAAAGGAATTATTTTTGGACTATTTGTGCATCTCAATTGTGCATAAATCAAAGAAATGTAAAGAATTGTCACCTTAAGTGACTAAAATAATTCTATATATTTTACATAGGCATATCACTGAATCGCTTCAGAGTTTCAACGTAATTTAAATGTATTTTCCTAAACCTTATAATGGAATCAGACTGAGTCAAATCTGTTATAAACCCTAATGACTTTGGAGCAACAACAACAACAAAATTTGATATAATACACATAATAATTATAATCGCTTTAAATGTGATAGTTAAAATGCTGTCAGTTCCACTCATGCCAATGACATGGCTGGTCGATTTCAAAGCGGCTTGCCGCCAGCCGGCCGCGGTTCATTTAGACGGCGGCGACCGCCAGAGAGAATGAAGTCGGCGGCCCGGCGGCTGTTCGCCGGCGGCATCTCGCAAGAAATGGGAGTGACGTATTCGGCGGCAAACGTTTCATCTCCGCCAGCGGGGCGCACCTATAGCCGACAGTTTGGGGCCGACGGCAAAAAGAAGCCGTGCCGATATTTTTTGCTATCTGGGATAGCAATGTGTTTATAGCGTCGTTGTTTTCTTATGTTAGGTTTGCTTGTTATTACGTGGCTTGGTTGAATTCTAATGTAGAATGCGGTGTGTTATTTCTTGTTAACAGACTGCGGAGCTGCTAAGTATAACACACCGTTGCCATGGACGCAGTTCAGAGACGGAACAGACTATTTTCTTTAGCAGAAGCACTACTCGTTTTAAATCAATAAACTCCTTTTTAAGTCAATATTTTGTGTCAAATTATTGATTTATTTGGTAGTTAGCCATGTAGTAAGCAGGATAATGTATAGCGAGGCGGTTAACGAATACAACCCCTTCAGGCTAACAACCGCCTCGCATATACATTTTGCCTTACATATGTCGCTATCAGCTGGCACATAAGCACTATTAGGCTCCGTTTTGTCTAGCAAAACTTTGTTCGCAAAAGTTTGCTTGAATGTTGTTCGATTCAGTGCGAAAATGAATGGAAACACCTTAAAATGTCTCAAATCAATTCGATATACCAATAGAGATTGCTAATGTGACGTCATCGTGAAGTTTTACCAGTGGTGAACGCAAAGCATTTTGGGAATCCGCGGCACAAACAGAAGGCGCCAGACTTGATTGCATGGAGGGAAGAACGCAGTGTTCAAGATGCCGTCTACCTGCTGTGTTATAAACCGCAATAGTCCTTCTTGCACAGTTTTGAAAACGAACGTTAAGGGTTGTTTTAAGGACATGTTTGTGTATGCTCGTAGACAGTCACTCTGAAGCGGTCAGAGGCGATTCTAAAAGATTCAAAAAGTCGAGACAGGATTATCGTACCCAATTCTACACACCACTCTAACTTAGTTCATCCAAAACTAACTAGAAAATAGACTCAAAATGCTAAATACCTGAATTATCCTTTAAGAACGAATCAATATATTTGTTTTCCTTAATTTTAATGAACCCTAACTTTATTCTCATCTGAATGGTAAATAATTGATTTTCGTATAAAATAATACTACCATTAAAAACACATTTGATTTTCTTTTTTAATCAATGTAGAATATGTAACTGCTCTGAAGAAAAGAAAGGAAAACCAATGCAATATGATTAATGTCCAAAAGATGACAAACTTTTTTGAAATGGGGTTGGATAAATATGTTGCTTTTAAAACTGTATGTGTTTGGTTGGGTGACAGTTGTAGGTTACAGCTTGAGTTGTGTGACAAAAGCGCAATGTTGTGTTTTATTGCGAGTGTAGCCTAAGTTACACAGATATAAGTAAACACTTTGCAGTTTTAATGATAACCTCTATGAACAAAATAACGGAGTATGTTTTTATGTTTCCACTGTTCGATCGCGCGATCCGCGCCCGCGCCTCTCTCTCACACACACACACACACACACACACAGTTCGATCGCGTCTCTCTCTCTCTCTCTCTCTCTCTCTCACACACACACACACACACACAGTTCGATCGCGTCTCTCTCTCTCTCTCTCTCTCTCTCTCTCTCTCTCTCTCTCACACACACACGCACACAGTTCGATCGCGTCTCTCTCTCTCTTTAACAAACGCACACAGTTCGATCGCGTCTCTCTCTCACACACACACAAACTCGCAAACACACAGTTCGATCGCGTCTCTCTCTCTCTCTCTCTCTCTCTCTCTCTCTCTCTCTCTCTCTCTCTCTCTCTCTCTCTGTCTCTCTCTCTCTCTCTCTCTCTCTCTCTCTCTCTCTCTCTCTCACACACACACACACACACTCCAGCATGCATTGCAATCTTGACATGAATTCTGACTGCATGCAGATAGATGAGAGAGAGCGAGGAGTGTGGTGCTTAAAACATTAGCATACTTTTGAACGGACGACAGTTTTCTGGTATGGTCCGACAATGTTTTCTTTAGCCCGCTGCATATTCTGTTTTCACGCTATTTTTTTTTTCATGCCAGAACCATAGAACGTAAAAAAATAGGCCAGAACACTAGCCTGCTATGCCAGCCCATGTAAACGGGCCAAACATACCCATAATTCTTTGCGTTCTGATGACGTTGCCGCCCAGTTGGTCACATGTCTTAGCGATCTCTATAGGCTTGTTCGACTTGAACCGGCGCTGCACAGACCGATCGGTTGATGAGATCAAAGTACCGCGAGAGCGATTAGAGAGCAGACGGCTCCTTATGCTTTTGAATCGCTCTCGCGGTACTTTGATGTCATCAACCGATCGGTCTGTGCAGCGCCGGTTCAAGTCGAACAAGCCTTATTTGATCGCAAAACAGCATGTGACGTCATTACGCACAGGTTTTTATTCGTTTTAAAGCCGTTGAATGGAAACACACTTTCACCAGCTTTATTCGCATGAGTTTTTTTTTTTTTACCGAACTTCAGATAATTCGGTTGACGAGGATGGAAACATGGCTAGTGTTGTCGTCAGTAGCCTAATGTACACACTGGGGGCATGGACCTTTAAAATATTTATTTTCAACATAAACAAGTTCAGGATATTTACCAGACCACTGGAATGTAAGGTGTAATTTAACAATGCAGCGTGAATTGGCATTTATATTTGAGTCTACAGTAACTTTACCTGAAAGATTCTGCCAATCTTGTCAGTTATCAGGTTGTTTTCTTTCAAAGTGATTCGCTTGTTCTCTCTAAAGAACATAAAAACTCTCCATTGTGATCGATTGTATATAGCCTAAATTGTCTCTGTCGATTGTCACTTGTCAGACTTTTGACAATTGTCGTGCAATTGTCAGACTTTTGTCAATTGTCGTGCGCGCGCTCTCATTAATGTTGCCAGGTACGTTTTTCCGCTTGAATGTTCCTCCTTCCCTCCCTGGAAGTGGAACGCGCTTTACCATACAAAAACGCTTATTTTACCCCTCGGAAAGTTAGTACAATTTTTTTTTATATTATTATTTTAGAAGGGGAACACCTCAGGAATTCAGTTGGGATAATGATGGCCGTTTTGTGGCTAGTTTGATCAGCAATTGGGAGGGTTTTGTTATGCCGACTGTTCCCTGAAACCCTTGCTGCGTTCCAAACCGCATACTTCCCTACTATTTAGTATGGGAAAAGAGTAGGCGAGCGAAAAAGTATGTATTAATCCAAAAGAGTAGTGGATAATTACCTGGGTGACGTACCAATTATCGCGAGATTTGGACTTAAGTGCGTTCGAATGTGCCTACTTTCCTACTATATAGTAGGCGAAAAGAGTACGTGAAGGAAGCAGTACGTTCGAAACATCAGTATTCATAAAAGAGTAGGGGAGAAGTTCCCGGATGGCTTACTGCTTCCGGCCCGATTTTTGAGTGCTCAACCGATGGATACTCTTCTATCCCAGGAGGCCACGCGAGAGCATACGTCATTATCAAACATCACGGAGATCAGCGACGCCGGGGGTTTTCAAATGTGAGTAAACACGGTTCCTTATGTTTTAAACTACAATAGAGTAGACGTTTTAACTGTTGAAGGTGTAAAGTAGTTAGACAGTATAGTATAGTTGTGATTTTGCTGTAAAAACATGCTTTGTATAGCTAGCTAACAGGGGAGCTCTAAGCACACGTAACGTCTCTAAAGTGGATTTACATAACCATATACATCTTAAACACGCTTATTTAAAATGTCTATTTACATCTGAAAGGAAAATATTGTAAGTATTGACATATTGCAGATGAGCACATCACAACATGAAAAAGACATATGAGTGATGTATGTGTGGCATTATTATAGGATAACGTTAATTCACTGTTGTCAACACTGTTGACATTAGACTAATATGCTGTAAATAAGGTAAAGAAACAAATCTATAAAGTAACTAAACATGTTTCTATTCAGACTGGTGTGAGCACTGAGGATGAGGAGCCCAGAGCTGAATCCTGGAAACGGTGCCATGGATGAGACTGTCATAAGATCTCTCCATCTGCCCTTATCGCCTCAGATTGTGAAGCGCAGCGCAGCGCAGCAACAAGCTCCGGCACGAAGGCACGGTCACCTCTGGTGAATTCATCAGAATAAAGCCGCAGAATGGGAACCGCTGTGTTGAGATGGCAGTAGGATGTGGGCTTCAGCGCCCAAATACATGCTTGTAGTTTGAATAAAGATTTGTTTCATGTGCATGCATTTGTTTATTGTGTGATGGTTACTTTTATTTGTTCTTTTACTCATTTATTCATGTTTCTTATTGTTGTCAGTATATAAAATATAATTATTTAATGTATGCATTAATTCATTGCTTGACTGACAATTGAGATGTTCACGTGTATTCATGCATAACTCATATGACAAATCAAATTACATTTTGCTTGTTTTATTAAATTATATCATTTTTAGTATATACAAAAAAAGTAATATAATTAAGTATTGGTCAGCATTTAATATGATTTTGTTTAAGTTTTGGGGTGGGCTAACAATGCAATTCATTCTGAGGTAATATTAATTTTTTATGAGCGATACTTGCATTTTTTGAGTATAAAGTCAACAGTTTCTCCAAAGGAGATCTTCGAGCAGCGGCCCGTCTCCTTGTGCACTGCAGACAGTAAACGCAGAGGAAAACTGTTCTAGGTTGTGCTGTCGAGTTACTGATTTTATGAAGTGTTAGTGCACCTGTCGCTCATATAATTTAAACTTATAAACTTATTACATAAAGATCATGGAAAGATACTAGTTGTATCTAACAACGAACAATCATAATGAGAAAACAGAAAACATAAAGATCATTGGTTTGTGTACATCATAATATGATATTTATACACAGGAAAAAAGAACAATAACAGGGCTAAATATCTTTAAATATAAATAGTTCTTCATAATACATTAAAAAATAGTTTTGTTGTTATTGTCTGAGGGATGAAACGAGAGGTAAATTCATCAAGAAAAGAGGAAAACTTGAAGGAGAAACTTTTTGGGTATAAAATAAAGAAATTAACAACATATTCAAGAGATAACGATTTTGGGGTTTCTTAAAAAATCGTTATAAGGAACTGTGGGTCACATTAGAAGGGTTTAAAATATAACAACTTAAATCAACCCTAAATGTATTCACAAAATAAATTGGCAGCTGTTTCTTCAACAATACCACAAAATGAGCAAGTTTCATCAATATCAAGATATTTACAGATAGATGAAATAAACGTGTCGTTCATCTTTTAAGTTGTTGCGCTTGTGATAACGTGTCGTAGGTCACATGATAACGTCAACATGGCGGATGATGTCCGGATCGCATTCATACTCAACGAGATTTGGCTATAAAGTACCTACTCTTTTAGCGCTCGTTAAGTAAGTACTCATTGAAATTAAGTACCTACTCATTGAGTATGCGGTTTGGAACGCAGCCCCTGTTTCATAGCTAACGTTACTTCCGGGTCATGCCAAGTTGGATAACTAAATATCAAAATCAGATTGGTGGTGGAGGCGGTTTTCGTATTTCCCATTTTCAATTTGAGCATGTAATCGAAAATACAAAAAAACAGTCATTATTTGTTTTTTAAATATTGTATATGAAACAAATAAGGAAAAAACAAGTCCTTTTTCGATTTTCCGAATTTGATTTCTTAATTGAATATGAAAAGAACGAATGATACACGGATTGAGGTCGCTGTCTGCCAAATTTGACATTTTGATTGAGGCATAATCGAACCTATTTTTTTTACAGTCTATGAATCGAACAGACCACTGGGAGGTGGGGAAGGGGGGGCACCAGAGGGAGACTGGCACAGGAGATTCACCTTTTTCTCGACTAATTTGGTCTAGGCCTATATTACTTTTGTATTGCTTTTGTATATTAACATGCTTTAGACATATTTTATTTGTTATTTATACTAGTAGCCTATTGTGATGATTTTTCACGACCCAGATTTTTTGGTGGTTATTAATAGATGAATAGAAAAATATTCATATCAATATAGTTTTGAAATTCCATTCCAAATATTTGTAAAAGTAATGGCTTGTAAATTATCTTAAATGTCTCATTGTACATTGCTATTCTTGTTATTTAAGAGTCGTTGCTAAACATTAAATCTGCACTTTACTAGAGAACCATCACTAATTTCACATACTCAGTGATTTGATTCTCACAGTAAAATTAAAATGTAAAGTTTTAGTAATCTTTAAGCTAAATATCAAGTTAATGTTTAATTGTCCATCTAATAGTAAAATATAAATGCATGACTCTACTATGTAAACCATACATCAAATGTTTTTTAGGAGCTTTGAGCTACTTGATAAATGAGCTGTTTCTCTATTTGTTTAACAGGATTCTGGAGCACTGCCAAAAGCCCACGAACTTTATGACCAAAAACAAGGTAATTTGGACTAAACCCTGTGCTCTCCTGTACAACCTCTCGTGACGCCAGCATTAGCCAGACTAATCCCTCTTCCCAATCTCAAACTAATTGCACACAGTAAGCCCGATGAAGAGACTTTAAAGTTTGATGGAACCTCTTCTTGACTCCCGCCGACTCGCTCAGGCTCTCAGACAGCAGTGATCAACTAAACCTGCATCCTCACCCGCTGTATGATCTGGGAAATCAGTGAGATTAGTGTTTTATTGATTTAAAAATCTGATGATATAGATTGTGTAGGTCGGATGAGCACATCAGCAGACTGTTCTTGCTCTAAACTTTAATCAGTTTAGATGTGAATGAAAACGAAGCTCTGAGGGATAGAAGTACATTTACACCTTATTTATATTAATATTATAATAATATTAAAACTTTATCAAAATATAGTAAATATCAAACTAATGCATCCAAATACCTAACAAACTACATATCTCTTGGAGCTGCTGCAATTTTGGTAACTTTTGTAGTTAAATTAAATTATTATTATTATTAATTAAATTATTATTTATTAAATTAATTATTTTATTAAAGTAAACGATTTCCTATTGGTTCTAGATCATGGTTGCTGACAGTAACATTACAGTCAACCATAACAAGATTGTGTTGCCTATAGGCTACATATATTTCTTTAATTTAGTATACTAAATTAAAGAAATGATTAATATTGACTGAATAATATTAATATTCAAATTATTGAATATTGAATTATTAATATTGCTGCGTGACGTATCTAGCCTAAGCACTGTTCAAAATACCCTGAATGGGCAGATCGTTCACATGATTGGTAAAAAGTTGTGTAGGTTTTGCACATTCTCATCTTTTTTTTTCTTTTTGGCTAACTACCACCATGTAGGGCTGCGTGTCTATTTTTCTTAATTGCAACTTACAATGGCAAATATTGGTTTGATTGCTTGTGTTATAAGAAAATACTTTTTGTCTACCTGATTTAATACTGCGGTCAAGCCAGCCGCGGTTTGAAAATACACGCTCAAGCCAGCCGCCAAAAAAAAGGTGTGTGCGCCTATTACTATGAATACGGTAATTTCAGTAACAGACGCGAGAGGGAACGTGCTCTCTCCACTATGGCGCTCTCTCTCTCTCTCTCTCTCTCTCTCTCTCTCTCTCTCTCTCTCTCTCTCTCTCTTTCTCTCTCTCTCTCTCTCTCTTCCTTTTTTCTTTCTTTCTTTCTATCTTTTTCTATCTTCTTCTGTCTTTCTTTCTTTCTGTTTCTTCCTTTTTTCTTTCTTTCTTTCTATCCTTTTGTCACTTTCTTTCTCTTTCTTCCTTTTTTCTTTCTTTCTACCTTTTCTCTCTTTCTTCTTTCTTTCTTTCTTTCTTTCTTTCTTTCTTTCTTTCTTTCTTTCTTTCTTTCTCTCTTTCTAACTTTTTTCTTTCTATTTTTTTCTCTCTCTCTTTCTTTCTTTCTTTCTTTCTTTCTTTCTCTTTCTTCCTTTTTTCTTTCTATCGTTTTCTTCTTTCTTTATCTCTTTCTTCATTTTCTCTCTTTTTTCTTTCTTTCTCTTTCTGCCTTTTCTTTCTTTCTATATTTTTCTCTCTTTTTTCTTTCTCTCTTTCTTTCTTTCTTTCTTTCTTTCATGTTAATTGCACATATTTGTGAGAGACAATGTAACAAGATGCTTTCTTTTTTCTCTCTTTTTATAGTTCACACCTCAAGAAATAGTTTTATGTAAATGTTTACAGCACAAGAAGACAAAATAGAGTATTCACTCTTTCTAAATACATTTACTGCATATGGTTTACTGTTCTCTTGTATTCAATGTGCCATACAGTATACAAACCCCATGCGAAACACAATGGACATTTTTGACTTCAGAGGCCCTTAAAGACCTCATTTCTAATAAGTAGAAAAAAATAACGGTCAAGTTTAATACAGGACGTCCCATACAGTACACACACCTCATATCAAACCCTTTTACTGTAGCATTTTGGAGATATGCCACTTTAATTGACTTCAGAGGTGTATAAATACCACATTTCTAATAAGTAGAACAAAATAACGGTCAGGTTTAATACAGGACGTCCCATACAGTACACACACCTCATATTAATCCATTTTACTGTCGCATTTTGGAGATATGTCACTTTAATTGACTTCAAAGGTGTATAAAGACCTCATTTCTAATAAGTAGAACAAAATAACGGTCAGGTTTAATACAGGACGTCCCATACAGTACACACACCTCATATCAAACCATTTTACTGTAGTATTTTGGAGATATGTCACTTTAATTGACTTCAGAGGTGTATAAATACCACATTTCTAATAAGTAGAACAAAATAACGGTCAGGTTTAATACAGGACGTCCCATACAGTACACACACCTCATATCAAACCATTTTACTGTAGTATTTTGGAGATATGCCACTTTAATTGACTTCAGAGGTGTATAAATACCACATTTCTAATAAGTAGAACAAAATAACGGTCAGGTTTAATACAGGACGTCCCATACAGTACACACACCTCATATCAAACCATTTTACTGTAGTATTTTGGAGATATGTCACTTTAATTGACTTCAGAGGTGTATAAAGACCTAATTTCTAATAAGTAGAAAAACAATAACGGTCAGGTTTAATACAGGACGTCCCATACAGTACACACACCTCATATCAATCCATTTTACTGTCGCATTTTCGAGATATGTCACTTTAATTGACTTCAGAGGTGTATAAATACCACATTTCTAATAAGTAGAAAAAAATAACAGTCAGGTTTAATACAGGACGTCCCATACAGTACACACACCTCATATCTAACCATTTTACTGTAGCATTTTGGAGATATGCCACTTTAATTGACTTCAGAGGTGTATAAATACCACATTTCTAATAAGTAGAAAAAAATAACGGTCAGGTTTAATACAGGACGTCCCACATCACATTAATTGACTTCAGGGGTGTATAAAGACCTTGTTTCAAATAAGTAGAAATTCAGAATTTGTGGAGTGGGTGCTGGAGTCTTGTGGATCGCCACTCACAGTCGGAACTGAAGACAACAACGCCAGTCCCACTCACAACCCAGTTCCCAGCCAAGACCACCCAGACTGTGAGGATCAACTGCATGAGCCCACCGCAAGCAGCGAGAGTGAATCAGCTGGTCCCGCCCAACCTCCCTCTCCCCATCTGTCTGTCTCTGCAGTCCCAAGACACTCCTGCCACCCAGTCATCTCTTCCTCCCATCAGTACCGCAGTGCAACTCAGCCTCCTCTCAGTGGCACGGCTACATCTTGTGCCTGCTGGGAGCCATCTCCTCCTGCGAGTGTTGAGACTGTGGCTCCGCCTCCAGCCTCTGAGTGCTCCGCCTCTGCTCCACCTCTACCTGTCCCTCTGGCACCTGTGCTCTTACCACTCTCGACTCCAGCGTGGACCATCGGCCATTCGGCCTTGCCGGGCTCCCAGGGTATGTCAGCTCCACTTGGGTTAGACATTGACCACCTTCGCCATGGACTTGCAGCCCATTCGCTGCCCTGCGGCCCTCCACCTCTTC
Source organism: Siphateles boraxobius (assembly GCF_051911475.1). NCBI lineage: Eukaryota > Metazoa > Chordata > Actinopteri > Cypriniformes > Leuciscidae > Siphateles > Siphateles boraxobius. The sequence goes on along the minus strand of NW_027509186.1, from coordinate 36,434,711 downwards.
GGCTTTGGCTAGCTCCACCCCTTACACCTCCACCTATGGTCGCTCCAGCTCAGCCACTAACCTCAGGATCCCTGCTTCCACCTCAGGGGTTCAACGCTGCGGCCCAGTCGCGGTCGCCTAGGTCTTTGTGTCTCACTGCCTCATCGCTTCTCTGGCTACGCGGTGTGCTCCACCTCAATCACCGTCGTCACCTCCGTTAGTCCCCATGGTGGTGTCGGGACTCTTCACTCCATGGCTTTTCCCTCCTGCGCCACCGCTGTGGGAGGCAGTCCTGGCTGTGGCCTGGGTCTCCGTCTGCTCTTCCCTGTTCAAGGCCATCCCCTGGCTGTCACCACCATCTGCAACACCCTGGACGGTTTTGTATGGCTCTCTCCGGCTTCCTTGTCCTCCAGCTAAGCCGCCTCTATCCATCTACTGGTGCGAGGTCGCGCCTTCCAGGAGGTAGCGCCTTTGCCTTCATCATCGTGTTCATCTGCGTTCTACAACACAATCTGTGACATGCATATAGTATGGGACGTTGAAGTAGTAAAATATAACATATCTTTAAAATGCTGCAGTAAAATGGTCTGATATGAGGTGTGTGTACTGCATGGGACGTCCCCTATAAAAACTGACCATTAGTTTTTTCTACTTATTATAAATTAGATCTTTATAGGCCTCTGAAGTAGAAAAATATGACATATCTCGAAAATGCTGCAGTAAAATGGTTAGATATGAAGTGTGTGCACACTGTATGGGACGTCCCCTATAGAAACTGACCATTGCTTTTTTCTACTTATTAGAAATTAGTTTTTTGTAGGTGTATAAATATGAATAAAGTGACATATATCTCCAAAACGCTGCAGTAAAATGGTTTGATAAGAGTTGTACACACTCTATGGGATGTCCCCTAAAATGCTGACCGTTAGTTTTTCTGCTTATTAGAAATGACGTCTCTATAGGTATATAAATAGGAATAATGTGACATATCTCCAAAAAGCTACAGTAAAATGGTTTGATATGAGGTGTGTGTACTGCATGGGACGTCCCCTATATAAACTGGCCATTAGTTTTTTCTACTTATTATAAATTAGATCTTTATTGGCCTCTGAAGTAGAAAAATATGACATATCTCGAAAATGCTGCAGTAAAATGGTTTGATATGAGGTGTGCACACTGTATGGGACGTCCCCTATAGAAACTGACCATTGCTTTTTTCTACTTATTAGAAATTATTTTTTTATAGGTGTATAAATATGAATAAAGTGACATATATCTCAAAAACGCTGCAGTAAAATGGTTAGATATGAGGTGTGTGTACTGTATGGGACGTCCCGTATAGAAACTGACCATTGTTTTTTTCTACTTATTAGAAATTAGGTTTTTATAGGTGTTTAAAAGTAGAATAATGACATATATCTCCAAAACACTGCAGTAAAATGGTTAGACATGAGGTGTGCACACTGTATGGGACGTCCCGTATAGAAACTGACCATTGTTTTTTTCTACTTATTAGTGATTAGGTTTTTATAGGTGTTTAAAGTAGAATAATGACATATCTCCAAAATACTACAGTAAAATGGTTTGATATGAGGTGTGTGTACAGTATGGGACGTCCTGTATTAAACCTGACTGTTATTTTTTTCTACTTATTAGAAATGTGGTATTTATACACCTCTGAAGTCAATTAAAGTGGCATATCTCCAAAATGCTACAGTAAAATGGATTAATATGAGGTGTGTAAACTGTATGGGACGTCCTGTATTAAACCTGACGTGTTATTTTTTTCTACTTATTAGAAATGAGTTATTTATGCACCTCTGAAGTCAATTAAAGTGACATATCTCCAAAATGCTACAGTAAAATGGATTGATATGAGGTGTGTGTACTGTATGGGACGTCCTGTATTAAACCTGACCGTTATTTTTTTCTACTTATTAGAAATGGGGTATTTATACACCTCTGAAGTCAATTAAAGTGACATATCTCCGAAATGCTACAGTAAAATGGTTTGATATGAGGTGTGTGTACTGTATGGGACGTCCCGTATAGAAACTGACCGTTATTTTTTTCTACTTATTAGAAATGTGGTATTTATACACCTCTGAAGTCAATTAAAGTGACATATCTCCAAAATGCTACAGTAAAATGGATTAATATGAGGTGTGTAAACTGTATGGGACGTCCTGTATTAAACCTGACTGTTATTTTTTTCTACTTATTAGAAATGTGGTATTTATACACCTCTGAAGTCAATTAAAGTGCCATATCTCCAAAATGCTACAGTAAAATGGTTTGATATGAGGTGTGTGTACTGTATGGGACGTCCTGTATTAAACCTGACCGTTATTTTGTTCTACTTATTAGAAATGTCCGACCGCCGTCGGTGTATGAATGTGTGTATGAATGGGTGAATGTGAGGCAACTATGTAAAGCGCTTTGGTGGCCATTCGGTCTGTGAAAGCGCTATATAAATGCAGTCCATTTACCATTTACCATTTACTTATTAGAAATGTGGTATTTATACACCTCTGAAGTCAATTAAAGTGACATATCTCCAAAATGCTACAGTAAAAGGGTTTGACATGAGGTGTGTGTACTGTATGGGACGTCCTGTATTAAACCTGACCGTTATTTTTTCTATTTATTAGAAATGTGGTATTTATACACCTCTGAAGTCAATTAAAGTGACATATCTCCAAAATGCGACAGTAAAAGGGTTTGACATGAGGTGTGTGTACTGTATGGGACGTCCTGTATTAAACCTGACCGTTATTTTTTCTATTTATTAGAAATGTGGTATTTATACACCTCTGAAGTCAATTAAAGTGGCATATCTCCAAAATCCTACAGTAAAAGGGTTTGATATGAGGTGTGTGTACTGTATGGGACGTCCTGTATTAAACTTGACCGTTATTTTTTTCTACTTATTAGAAATGAGGTCTTTAAGGGCCTCTGAAGTCAAAAATGTCCATTGTGTTTCGCATGGGGTTTGTATACTGTATGGCACATTGAATACAAGAGAACAGTAAACCATATGCAGTAAATGTATTTAGAAAGAGTGAATACTTTATTTTGTCTTCTTGTGCTGTAAACATTTACATAAAACTATTTCTTGAGATGTGAACTATAAAAAGAGAGAAAAAAGAAAGCATCTTGTTACATTGTCTCTCACAAATATGTGCAATTAACATGAAAGAAAGAAAGAAAGAAAGAAAGAGAGAAAGAAGAAAGAGAGAAAAAGATAGAAAGAAAGAAAAGGAAGAAAGAGAAAGAAAAATAAAAAAGGAAGAAAGAGAGAAAGAAAGAAAGAGAGAAAATGAAGAAAGAGAGAAAGAAAGATAGGAAGAAAGAAAGAAAAAGATAGAAAGAAAAAAGGAAGAAAGAGAGAAAGAAAGAAAGAAAGAGAGAGAGAAAAAGATAGAAAGAAAAAAGGAAGAAAGAGATAAAGAAAGAGAGAGAAAAAAAGATAGAAAGAAAGAAAAGGAAAGAAAGAGAGAAAAAGATAGAAAGAAAGAAAAAAAGGAAGAAAGAGAGAAAGAAAGAAAGAGAGAAAAAGATAGAAAGAAAGAAAAAAGGAAGAAAGAGAGAAAGAAAGAAGAATTAGAGAAAAGGTAGAAAGAAAGAAAAAATTAAGAGAAAGAAATAGAGAAAAAGATATAGAAAGAAAGAAAGAAAGAAAGAAAGAAAAAAGGAAGAAATAGAAAGAAAGAAAAAGAGAGAGAGAGAGAGAGAAAAAGATAGAAAGAAAGAAAAAAGGATGAAAGAGAGAAAGAAAGAAGAATTAGAGAAAAGGTAGAAAGAAAGAAAAAATTAAGAGAAAGAAATAGAGAAAAAGATATAGAAAGAAAGAAAGAAAGAAAGAAAAAAGGAAGAAATAGAAAGAAAGAAAAAGAGAGAGAGAGAGAGAGAGAGAGAGAGAGAGAGAGAGAGAGAGAGAGAGAGAGAGAGAGAGAGAGAGCGAGCGAGCGAGCGCCATAGTGGAGAGAGCACGTTCCCTCTCGCGTCTGTTACTGAAATGACCGTATTCATAGTAATAGGCGCACACACCTTTTTTTTTGGCGGTTGGCTTGACCGTGTATTTTCAAACCGCGGCTGGCTGGACCGCAGTGATTTGACGGTGCGGTTCGGGTCGCGGTCTTTATCAAACGGGTCGGGTACGAAATTAAATGAGTGCTGCTATATTATATATACGTAGCCTATAGCCTATATGCTATCACTGCTATATTCTGTTTAGTTGCTACTGCGAGGGCGGGTTTACCAAACAGAACCCGTGCACGCGCAGGACTGAGCGCGTGTAACAAATACAAAGTGAAAGTTAATGGTCGCCGCGTCATAAACGTTGATCAAGGTGAGTGTTCAGGTCTCGAGACGTTTTGCAGATGACTTCCGCATTTGGGCCAATATTAGCCTACCTAAATGGCATATTATTTATTTTATAGTCTAGGCTATGTTTGATATTTTTCATTTTAGGCCCCGTCCACACTACTGCGTTTTCGTTTAAAAACGGAGAATTAAAACGAAAACGATCTCCGTCCACACCAGCGTTTTAGCTGCGTATTAGAATTGATCTCCGTCCACATTAAAACGACTGAAAACTCGGATCACGTGACCATTCTCCAACACTGTGCATGCGCATGCCGGTGTAAACAGGAAACGGATGGACTATTCCTCAGATTTGATGAGGAAGCAAGTAACGTTAGCTACCTCTGCAAAGATTAGAAAATGTCGAAGACCAGAGATTTCTTTTCATGGACCGCCGCTGCACACGGGAATTGTCATAGATCGCTCGAATAATAGTTTACCTCCGGCGCATGTAGGCAGTTATAGCATTGTAAAATGCAGAATTTGCTTGCACAACAGCTGCTAACAAAGACATCAAAGTCAGTAACGCTTGTAATTCGTTATCCATGTTGCACTCACTAACATCAACTACGTAGTCCAGGATGTTTTTGTTTGTTTTCTTCCGGTGACGGGACACGTGATGGGTGGCTGACGAATCAGGGAAGGATACGTCATGGGTGATGACACCCAATCATAGAGCCGAGCGTGACCTTCTACGTCATCGTTTCTAAACTCCTGCGTTTTGTCCCGTCTACACTAAAACGCCCTCCGGAGATTCAAAACGAAAAACGGAGCTGCAGCGTTTCTAAACTTCTCCGTTTTGGGTCTTCGTTTTTCCCGTTTTAGTGTGGACGGGAGGTGCAAACGTAGCAAAAAGTCTCCGTTTTTAAACGAAAACGCAGTAGTGTGGACGGGGCCTTAGAGCAAAACGTGGTTTCATTGTCGTGTTGTCTGTGGTTTATTTATGTGGTAGGCCTAATATAGGCTACGACTAACTTTGTGTATTTGAGTGAACGCCGAGTATAAGAGGTCCGTGTACTTTTTTATTTTTTCTGTTTGGAATCGAATAACGAGAAATTAAAACGGTTCGTGTAACGCTTCACAATTCAGTTTTCAGACCATACAATGCAAATGCAAAAATGAAAAATTGAAACCAGACATTCATTTTTCTTGTTTTTCCAGTTACATTATCAATGGATAGTTGCCTTTTCTCCCCTTTTTTAATTTTACTTGTGCTAAATTGTGACTTCAGAAACAAACATTTGAACAAATGAAATCTAACCGATTTTCTATTTTTCTATTTTTCGTCTTGTAATTTGCGCCGTGGGCGGTACCATTAGCACGGGGGTGTGGCCGTGGACTAACTTTACTATCATTTCATTGATGCAACTGCTTTATTTACACTGCATTCTCGTTGAATGTAGTTTAAAAGACAGAACACAGGACGACATTTTTCACCCGAAGTTTCATTTTATTGTAGGCTAAATAACGGCACTGTTAACCCTTGCTGTAAAAAATAAAAATAAAACAGTGTTGCCAGTATTTTACTGTAAAATTAACCTGGTAAGGTCTAACAGTGTGTGCTAAATGTAGAATTCGGGAGCAGTCTAGCCTTTATCTAGACTAGCCTGCTTATTCGTTATTACTTTATTATATTGATGCATGCCTCGATGCCCCCAAATGATTTAAGAACTCGCCATTTGATAATTGACCGAAACAAATGATGAATCTGCTACTCTTGACATGCAGCATATCATGAGATATGCATATACATATATAGCCTACCTACATGTATATCAAATTCTCTATATCAAAACTTTAATATTTTGTATGTTTGCATGTAGGCTAAATGAGGTGTGAATAAAAGCTAACAAAATCAACAAACATTTGCTAAACCTTATAACTGTAACAAAATTATGAAGAAAGGAAAAGTGAAAAGACAGCTAGGCTATTTATTATTTTTTTCTGTTAATTTTGGGCTAGTAGTCCTATTGAAGGTTCCATGTTAGGTCTACTCAAAAATAATGAAATGTAATATAAAATTAAAAGAAAAAATAAATAAATAGCAATAGTAATTAAATGAAAAAAAATTGTAATAAATAAAAGTCTGTTTACATAAGGCAAAATGTTTAAAATCTGTCTGAACTGATCCCGTCTTTTCACTCGAGGGCATCATTGTTCGTTTCCACGGCACATTGAACTTAAGTGTTTCTCACAGCTTCTTGTATACCCTTAAATTTAGCAGTTATTAACTCGGTTCATTACAATAGAAGCTGTTAGTCGAGAATTTTATATGCATGATGTAGGACTATATTTGTATGCATATCTCATGATATGCTGCATGTCAAGAATAGCAGATTCATAATTTGTTTCGGTTAATTATCAAATGGCGAGTTCTTAAATCATTCAGGGGCATGGAGGCATGCATCAATATAATAAAGTAATAACGAATAAGTAGGCTAGCCTAGATAAATACAAACCAGCGGGGCAGCGCGAAATAAGCAGCCAGGCCACCGTTTCTCCCGCTGCTCCCGAATTCTACATTTAGCACACACTGTTAGACCTTGACAGGTTTTTTTACAGTAAAATACTTGCAACACTGTTTTAATGGAAAATGGTATGATATTGTCAGAATTTGGCCTTTTTTTACAGCGAGGGTTAACAGTGCCGTTATTTAGCCTACAATAATATGAAACTTCGGGTGAAAAATGTCGTCCTGTGCTCTCTCGCACCTACATTAGTTAACGTTATTTTCACATGAACACATCCAAGTGCTTTGTTCTAATCGCGATATTGAATAGTGTCTGTGTAAACCGCAAAAAGACTGTTTAAATATGAATTGCGTGTCTGTGTGTAGGCTAAATGATGAATGAACGGCACAGGCCCGCTCGCTTTGTTGTCTACAGTTATACAGTGCGTTTCTGTGCCATTCATTCACTCTCGCACCTAGATTAGTAAATGTTATTTTCACATGAACACATCCAAAATATATTGCTATAGCCTACTAAGATGAGTAAAATAGACTGAAATATGTTGAAATAAAATGTCTGTATAAGCAACAAACTGCAAATTAACATGTAAATGCTAATATATCTTACACGATATTTTACAGACTAAATATGAATGTTTAGACAAGATTTTATGATTAGTTTTGGATAGATTATAAAGTTTTGACTGTAAAAAAAGACTACTGTCACATTAAATAGGTACACTTTTGTTCACCAATTTCTGCTCATATACTATAGTATGATGTTTTGTCAAAAATAAAGTAGGTATATTGAATTATCAACTAAGATGTTATTATAGTGTTTGTTCCAATATTCAAACCAATGAATCCTTACCTTTTTTAATACGTATGATAAAATGTATACTTTTTACAAAGAAAGAATACACTTGAAATATTGTTAAAATTGTAATTGTTGTTGTAATTGTAACCTATTTGTAATTGGTTACAATTTCTAATTGTAAAATATGTATATATTGATCATTTCTTTTGTCCTTGCATTCTTTGGGACCCTGTGACACACCTGTGTGAAAGGCTAATTAATATGCAGCTCATTATGTATGTGGCACATTATCCGGCCTTTGTCTACTCAGGTGTGAACACGCCTCCACGCATATTGCCTTTCCAAACGAAAGGTGTCTTATTAAATTTAAATCAATGTATTGTTTTGTGTGAATGATAAGGTAGGATGATTTTCAGATCATTTTGAAGCAACAACTCGAGGCAACAATGCCCATTAGTCAAAAGTCTTGTGGACACATATTTAGTATGTGTTTTGTGGCCTTATTTCAGACACTTTAAGTTTTAGTTTTTTCAATAACCACGCATAAACAATATTCTCTCAAAAATACAAACATGTACATACATGTTGCTCACATATTACGGTAGCCCCGTTTGTGCTATATAGAGTGAATTTACACCTTTGCCATTGACATGTTTCTAAATAACTGAAAAAAGCACAAATGTCAGAGCATGTCAGAACACCTCCAGGACCCAGAAAACACCTCAGACCCCAGAGGGTTAATAGTAATGGCTCATGAAAATAAATGCTGAAAATTAATTATTTTATAGGGAATCTTAAAAGAAGCACTTAAACGGCCGAGCAAATGACTCGTCCAGCGTTCATTTGAACGGGCCGTAACTATCAGCTCTAAAACGGATATAAATATCCAAACTATAGTGAAACACTATTTATTAGCAAGGTAACTTAGATCTGCAGTTTAAGACATTAGATTCGTAAGCACATAACACAAGAACAATTATCTTTAAAATACAAAGAAGACTTTATTGATTATTCTAACACATAAAACTAATATCTAACACAATCAGACGAACACACACATTCATACGAGTTGCAGAAAGAAAGAAAGAAAGTGAGGAAAGAATGAGTTTTAAGGGTGAGATGATGAAATCCCAAGTTTCTATATGCACTTATAAGACATGACCTTCACAAACCATCAATCATTAATTTAACCCTTCTATCATTTCTTAGGCGGGGTTATTAAATGTTATATCAAAGCACCAGTTCAGTTAAGAGTCTGGAGGCTACTTGCTTGTCTTTGCTGTAAGGACTGGGCTAAGAGGGTGAATCTGAATAACTAAATACATTCTGCTAAAGACCAAAAATCTCTGAATGTAAATTAACCCAAACACACTCACACACACACACACACACACACATTCCCCCACCAGTGAAGACCACACTCAGGACAGAGCGTGGTGTCCGCTTACAAGACATTTTATGACTGATCGGAATGTCCCAAAGGAAGTGGATTCCAAAGCGAAAAGAATCTTCTCTTTTTAAAAGACATTTAACCAGATATATTCAATGTGTTTTTATGTGTGTCCATTTGCCCATGTCACATTGGAATGACTATGATTTTATCGTAGCTTAAAGTGAATTATAAATACCAAAGTTATATCAAAATATCAAAGTTTTGTTTTCCGTAGTCGACTCTGTTCACTTCCACGAAGTGAAACGAACTTAGCCGAACTATTTTCCTTTGGTAATGTTACCCCAAAAGACTGTGAACCTCCGTTCAAATCGCGCGCCAAGCAGCACCACGTGACGCTTCCTAAAGGACTCCGCTCACGCACGCGGCCAGACAGGGCCGCGCAGGAATGCCGCGACACAGAGAGACCCAGAAACTTAAGTATATCTCTTTATAGAGCTTCTAAGAAGCATTAAGATGATGTTTTCGTGTTGTTACAGACAGGTGACTGTCAGGGTGAATGTTGCCAATGCTCTCTCTCTCTCTCTCTCTCTCCCTCTTCCCCTCTCACACGTGTTTCCATTGTCCACACTCTATGCATTTCTCGTTCATCGATGCCTTATCGTGTTTTGTTTGTTTATTATGTTTGTAAATACATATATCCCATGTAACCGTAGTAAATACATGAGTAGTTCTACCGTATTAAATTCATTATATTCATGTTGATTGTTTACTGGCTTTTTGCTCATTTTCAGGTCCCTTAAGTGAAAGATCTTTAGCTACAAGCTTACAAATTAAAGATACTTTAAAGAGTATTTGTTTATAGGGCAGGAAACCCAATTCTTGTGGCCACAGAATTGCTTTTCCTGAAATCCTATAAAGTAGGATGATATTGTGGATCCCCACAAATATTATTCTGACAATTGAGCCAATTAATTTTGCCTGTTTTGTAGGACGTGGTCCGTGTAATTAATTACAATCAACTTGTGGTTAATTGCAGGGATACTCATGCATGCATGCAGGTAAAATGACATATCATCCCTTATCAGGAGATTTATTAACATGTAAGACTGATCTAATCCTAACATGTATGAATAATTATTAATTACCAATTATTAATTATGATATGCAAATCCCCCACGGATTAGATCCGCCCCTGAGTCTTTACATTGCGTTCCTTTGGGGATTACTTTTGTCGCCGTAAAATTGTGTTTACCGGGTTCGTTGATTGGCTGGCGGTCTCCTCGTGTCTGGATAGATGTCTTGGGCGGCCAATCACGTGGTGTGTTGGCGATGGATGGAAAGACTTTGAAGTTGGAAAGCGGGCTTTGCAGTCGAATCGTTTAAACGAAACTTTGCAGCAAAACTTAACTTAGAACCGACTCTCAACGGAAAAGAAAAGATATCTAAGAAAAAGAAAGAAAAGTGAGATGAGAGTATAGATGGCTTGAATGAAGCTGTTAACCCATGTTCTTCTGATCTTGTTTTGGGTTCTTTTGGGTCTGCTGGTCTACATGGTTACTCGTCTGTCCGGTTACTCGTCATGGCTTCTCCATGACTTCTGTAAATCTGCTCTAGCGAACAAATTCAACTCAACCAAACTCTTTCAACCCAACTAAACTCTGGCTTTGTTCGGGTCCTAAGATTCTAAACTGTTTGTCCAGCCTCTTGGATGAGTTCTGACCGATTAGGCACTGCCTTTATTTGAGAGGTGGCATTCTCTTCACCGCTCATCGTAAATCATGCGTTATCTGTGATCTCTTTACTCTCCGGCTCTAGCAGAGTACAAAAGGGTATAGTTTAGACATGATTCCTATTATAAGAACACAAAACATTTTACACAGATTTCAATCAAGCCATCTTCTGAATTAAGAACATATGATCGTACTGATAGGAAACAAGACACACTTTCATTCAAACATCTAATAGTTATAACAATTACAATGACTTGTATGTGATTAAGCATAATATACAAATACAGAGGTTGTAGATACAATATTGGATTATGTAGTTGAACAATGTTTAATTAGAAGTCCGTCAATAATTGTTTTGGGATGATTTTATGTAATTTTATGTAAACCCTGGGGTCGTTCCAAGGTCCTTAAAAAGGAGGAGGTCTGTTTTAAATAATTTGTCATGGGTTCACAGAACCTCTGCCGTTATCTTGGTGGGTTCCGAGCCGTGCCATCTCTGAACCAATCAGTCTTTTCCAAACTATCTAACATTGACAGCGTTATTCCTTTAGTTGGACTTTCATGGTCATTAAGTTCTTGGCTGGAGCCCACTCCATTTATGGCCTGAGATTAGACTGGTGTTTTAGGGGTCTGAAATGTTGAGTTTTGTGTGGAATTATGTTTGAACGAATCACCTGGAAGATTCATTTGTGTTTGGTTCGCCCTCAAATCTTACACATAGATTATGCAAATAATTTCACTGAACATTTATTTCTGTCAGTTCTTTTTTTTATTATTAATCTATTTTTTTTTTATTATAAAACCATCAACTAAAAAACAGTGATATGAGTGCGGGCAACGATTTGATCCAGAAATCAATCCAGAGGGTGAGTGTGTGTTACACTAATCTAGTTACAAAATTTATTCATGATCGAAAGTGTTGCATATATAATGTATGTTAACATTATTTTAAGTGTTACCCAAGTTTACGTCTAATTATAATGGAGCTTTTTCTTTACTGAGAAAAATTAACAATTTTACAAAAAATCCTCCCTCATTCAGGTTCAGTTACTCTGATTCAAGAAAATGTAGATTTTCTGTTGATTATTACTGTTACAGAACAAGTATGGACTCGCTACTGCTAATAGATACACAGATCATGTAAGATATGCTGCTGCTGCATAAATAGACATACATAAATCCTGTAGCAGATCTAGGCAGGTGGAGCTGGGGAGGTGGAGGATTCAGAGGAACTCTAATAGCGTTCTTACAGCAAACAAACAACCAGACTTTTTAAATGTTGAGCAAGCGATCTCATTGGCTGCAGGATTAGCAGAGGCCAATCAGCTTGTGCCATGCAGTAATTATGTGATTGCTAGTAGATTGAATCAGAATGGTTTTACAAATCTCTCAAATGTTAATTTATGGAAGATTTCCAAGCAACAAAAAAAACATTGTTTTCACAATTTACAATGCAATTCATCACAAATGTTCAACTTTATGACATTGTACAGTACACTTCATCAAATATAACACTATAAAACCTGTAAAATATGTCGGTAGTGATTGCCTATTGGTTCTAGATCAGGGTTGCTGACAGTGACATTAGTTAATCCTAACTGAATGAGATTGTGTACTAAATTAAAGAAATTAATGCCATCCCTGCTTGTCTCTTTGGATGAAAGAAATCTGCTTAATATTGACGATCAATCCGCTCGCTCGAGAGACAGATCTGCATGTCAGGTCCTTATAGTTGCTGCGTTCAATAAAACATTGACATGTTAACTAACTATTTTGCGGACATGTTGTAGTCGTGCATCAATAGCATGTTTTGAAAAGCAGATTTAAAGGAAGTCTGTTTATCCGACGACCGGCTTTAGCGTCCCGGCGGCTGTGTTGACTGTGAAGGCAGAGATGCTGATTTGGCGTTCGACCTCGTCCCAGGCCTTCTGCGGGTTCGCCGCATTTTCAATATCGAATAAAGCATCATAAATCCCTGGGAAAGACTCGCCTGCGTATTTATTGTGACTACTGGGAGCAAAAATGATATGCCTGGAAGAAACCAAAGAGAAAAAGACAAACATGTAGTTTGTGCATGTACCAAAAAACATCTAATCAGACACGGGTAATACTTAAACTGATCCAAAAAACACTTGAGTGGTTATTACCTTCTTAATGGAAGTACAGGTTATGCTAAATTTGGCATTTGACAGTGCATTGTGGATAGGAGCAAACTACCAAGAAAAAGCTGTTCTTTAGAGCTCTAATACTACAAAACGTGTGATTGTTTCTGTTTTTTAGACTTAAACCACTAATCCTAAGTATTAATCTTCAGATATGAACTTCACAATGTAATGATAGATTGTGCTTTACCTGTAAAATGGTCTTCCAGGCAAACCCAACGGATCAATGAAAGCTCTCTCTAAATACATCAGCTGATCATTTACCATCCGCACATCCAGAGCACTAAGAGACAGATAAAGATAATGTAACAGGTGTAATGTGTCAGGAGATGTGACACAGGAACACGTCATCATATAACAGGCCATGAGACTCTATAATACAAGACCTAACCTGTGAGTAAACTCAAACCTAGCATTTTAGTGCTGAAGACTGTGCTGGTGTTTTTTCATTCGTACTTAGAAGTGTCGAGCTGATCAAGACGCTGATGAAAGTCTCGCGCTGCGACCGTGAAGTTCTCGACTGCTGAGAAGAGAGAATCTAGAAACATGATAAAGAAAGAGGTTGACTGTCAGGAAGCAAGATAAATCAAGAGTTTTGCATTTGAAATGGAAATAATTGCATGTGGAGAGATGGGATGCATCCAAATTCTGATACTCATAACTATGGCACAATTTGCTACGCTCTTAAAAAATAAAGGTTAAAAGGGTGTTTTTGCAGCTAAGGCACAGAAGAACCAGTTTTGGTTCTTCAATGAAACTTTCAGTGATCAGTTCTTAAAGGGGACCTATTATGTCCTTTTTCACATTCTTGGTTTTGTTTTTTGGCTCTACTAAAACAGGTTTTCATGCGTGAATGTTCATTATTTTCCCCATTGTTGCAGCTCCTCTCTTCCCAGTCTGTCAGTAACGCTCTGTTTAGTTCCGGTCTCTGTGAAGCCCCTCCTTCTGAAACCACACTCTGCTCTGATTGGTCGGCTGGATAAGTGTGTTGTGATTGGTCAAGCGCTTCAAGTGTGTTTGAGAAATGTCCCGCCCCTTACCATAACCGGCAGTATCAACACAATACTAACTAACTCAACAGGCCCGCCCCTTTATTCTGGGTATGAATTATTTAAATGAGGAATATTTTGATGTGTTCGTTCCTGGAAGAAACTCAAGACTACAATGGAGGCGTTTTAAGGAGTTCAGATACACTGACACTATAGAGAATAACTTCAGCTGGAGGGACTTTGCAGAGATTTTTCGTGCTCAAACAAACATTACACACTAAAGAAAGATGAACATGGGGAAAAAAGCATAATATTTCCTCTTTAAATATTTTTTTTTCTGAGTGTGAATAACATTTTAATCATCTGAAGAAACGTTTTCCACTAAAGAATCTTATGTGTAATGGAAAGATAACATGGATGTTAAAGGAGCTTCATGCAACTCAATGCCAATAAAGAGCCTTTATTTTTCAGAAGCCGTGTTTCCACCGCAGGAACTTTCCCCAGGAACTGAGAACTTTTGGGTGGTAGTCGGTGTGTTTCGACTGCAGGAACCAGGGTGTAAATAAAGGTCTGGGTAAATATTTGCTCCTCAGAAAGTCCCTGCTCGCGAGGTAGTACTTTTTCAAAGTTCAGGAACTTTCGTTCCGTGGACAAATTGTTCCGGGTAATTTCTGTGGAAACGCGGCTAGAGTGCATGATTTGAAAATACTAATCTTGCATATTAAATGATGGATAGTTTGTGTACCGAATGAGATGCCGAACTGCTGCATGGCAGCAGGATGCTTCAGCGCTAGCTGGTGAATGCTGTTAGCGTATTTGCTGAGAGACGAGGCGTATTCTGTACAGTCCAGAGGTAAGATCAGAGAATCAGCCAAACTGAAGATCAGTCCACCTCGAACACGGGCCACCGCCTCCAGCCTGCGGAAACTCGGGTCGTAGAAGCGTTCCACGATCTCATAGGTCTCGTACACGCTGTGGTAAACCGGGTAACTGCTGTAGCGCTCGGTTTTCTGGGGGAAAAGGTGGTACAAAATTTGGTCCCACTTTATATTAAGTGGCTTTAAGTATTATATACTTACATTGCAAAATATGTACAATGTACTTATTGTGTTCATGTTGTATTATAAACCACTTTTTCTGCTATTGAGGTGTGATACGGGTAAGGTTAGGGACAGGTGTGGTGGTATGGGTCGGTTTAAGGGTGGGTTAAAGTGTAAGGGAAAGGTCAACAGTGTAATTACAAATGTAAACATACATTAATTACAGCTGAAGTTACATGCAGGTATATTCAAAAGATAAGTACAACGTAAAAACATGTATGTACACAATAAGTCCATTATATCAAATTATTAGTTTCAATGTAAGTACATAGTAGGGGTGGGCGATATAGCCTCAAAATTCTATCACGATATTTCAAGAATATTTGCCATAATGATATTTATGACGATATAGACATTTTTTTTGTTGTTGTTGAAAATTTTCTTATTATGTTTATCTCGCCTAAATGTTTGCTCACTCATTGCGTTTTTACAATGTGGTAATTTTGTTGTTAAGAGTTTACACAACACAAGGAAGCTTGATTTCAATCTTTGAATTAAATGTTAAATGTGTGTAGGTCTAACACCAGTATTCAGAAATACTACAGAAACATAATAAAGTAATCAAATGTAAAATAACACAGTCTTTTAGTTCTGTTTCCTGATTAAATTAAATACATAGGCTAATAATTCTCATTCATTACAATTAAAGCTATCTTTTGTTGTTTTGACGACAACATTAATGACAGACGCATAGCCTATGGCTGCTGTCACTTTTACAGCTAGTGCACGGATCCATTGCTGTTTTCATTATACTGTCTGTCACACTGTCACATGAGTTTTATACATAACCGACAGTGTTTATGAGTATACTTACCAAGACCGGAAGTTTTACACAATTTTGCGTTTTTCCCCCCATTAAAGCGATATAATCCGTGAAAAATAACTTTAGTTTCTCGCGAGCTGTAGCCTACTCTATGTATGCACGCAGTGCAACTCTCTCAGAGAGTGCGCGAGTAACTTAGCTTACTGGATAGTTTAAAACCGCTTGAATGTTTAAACTGATAAGAATAAAGAAGACTTGAAAATTATAAACTTTAGTTACGATGCACTGATGGCCCGATTGTGCAAGAGACCATTCAGTCATGTCCCGACTCCTAAACGCGCACGAGAGAAGACGCGCGTCGGCAGCCCCGTGAACACTCAAGCTGTTTGTGAAATTGCTAAATCGTCATCGGAGGCTGACAGGCTGCTCTCGCGCTCAGACAGGTGTTGTTGTTGTGCGTGCTAGGGAACGTAAATGCGCCATACGTCATCGCGTCGCTATATCATTGATATCGCGATATGACACTTTTTTATCATGTAAACATGTATACCGGTATTATCGTGGACGGTATGATATGGCACACCCCTAGTACATAGTACTTAAAGCCACTTAATATAAAGTGGGACCCAAAATTGAAATGCTGCAAATTTAAACTCTATTTTGCGTAGATGTAAACACTGACAGGACACTCACCCGGTTTTTCGTGTATCTCGCCCTTCCAGATGCAATCCCTAATCTGATGAAATATGCTTCAAAATCACTACCAGAACCCAGTTTACTGATCCTGCAGGGAGAACACACACATTTGAGATGCATGTAATGAATCTGAAATATCTATAATCAATCAGATGGTCTTATAGATGATTATGATCCTCATTTTCCCGAAGCTGCACGTCAGTACCATGGTGCATCTCTGTCTGTGGAGTTGTCTCGTTTGTGCCAGCTCTCATACAGACTCATGCCCTCCTCTCCTTCCTCTGGACTCAAAACCTTCAGAAACATCACTTACTTACACTCTCACATATTAACATCACTTATTTACACTCTCACATATTAACATCACTTATTTACACTCTCACATATTAACATCACTTGCTTTTATATAGTGAGAAATATTGATAGTAAAACAGAACAATAGATAGATAGACAGTAAAATAGACAGATCTTTATGAACTTTTCTAAACTGAATCTCACCTTCTTGGTGATGTCATAAACAAGAGTGTGTAGGGAGGGGGTGCAGTCGACCCTCAGTGTGTACATACCTGCGTACACACACACACACACACACACACACACACACACACACACACACACACACACACACACACACACACACACACACACACACACACACACACACACCCACACCATTATGAGTGTATCTCTGTTCTGTAGAAGCAGTGTTAATCTCATATGTAACAATTTAGGTCTCTTGTTCAGATACTTTGTGTCTCTGTGTGTGTGTGTGTGTCACTAACCCTCGATAGCAGAGTCTGCATTGATGTAGGCCACGGCTCGCTCCTGCAGGACTCTGGCTTTATCCTGCAAACACACAGAAGAGCAAGAACACAGCTTTCAGCAAACTGAGATACAGGGAGAGTAGATGCAGACAGTCATTTCATTCATTCTCTGATTCTTTTGTTTAATCAAGAGTTCATTTTTGCATTCAACTGTTCGTTCATTTATGAATTTGTACAAGTCAAGTCACCTTCATTTATATAGAATAAAGTTATTGTCCAGCTAAAGTTAGTTTTGACAGATTCACTTCCGTTGCAAAGATCATTATTAACTTAGGGGCCGCTAACACGACACCGATCTAACATGCAACAGGACACTCATTCATTCATACACTCATTCATTCATTCATAAACTCATTTCAGTGGTTCATTTAACTTATCTGTCATTTCTTCAATGATTCTGTAGTTCGTTAATTCAGTTGGTATTCATGCATTTTTTATTTATTCATTCATGTATTTTTAGTTAATGCATTTTTACGTTCATTTGTGCAATTTTTTCATATATTCAATGATTCATTCAGGCATTTTCTCATTAAATCAATCATTCATTTATTTCATCATTATTTACATTTTCTATCCATTTCAATCAATTAAAATACATTGATTCATGTATTCAGTCACTCATTTGTTCCTTCTTTCATTCATTTACTCGTACCTCTGCCCATTCTGTGGATCCCAACAGACCAAACTCTTCTGCATCCCAACTGGCAAAGATCAGGGTTCTCCTCGGCCTCCAACCTCAAACACACACAGACACAAACACATGGTCATTACAAAAAGAAACAGAACAAAATAAGTGTCCTGTTTAAACAAAACTAGACGGAGAGATGACACACACCTCTTCTCATGAGTTTTCCAGCCGCTCTCACGTTCTCGTGCACCACAGCAGCTCCTGACACGGGATCAATCCCTCCGAAAACCCAAGCGTCACGATGGCCGCCCAGAATCACGTACCTGTCTGAACACACAGAACATCACTCAATTAGATAGTGTAAAATAAAGCTACGCAAACTCTCAAACAGAGCAACTAAACTCCAAAAATGACCCCCAAAATAAAGCCAGATTGTGTAACGTCACCTGGCTCCACGGCTCCTCGGATCCAGCCAATCACGTTGTAGATACGGGTCACCTGATTGTTGGTGTGGACATTCATACGTACTTTACTAAAATATCACAAAGACAAAAACAATCCTTTATATTATAAAAATGGTAAATAAGCACAGTTAAGACAGCTTCAACATTTTACAAAATTGCATTCCTGTAGCCTGTTCACACCAAAGACCACAACTATACCGATAACGACTAGAGCTGTATATCAATATATCGTTTTAGCATCGATATCACAGACAGTCACTGCAGGATGTGCGATGTCAAGCACCACGGTTCAAAACACACGTGATTCTCGGATTAATAGCAAAGGTTAACCATCATAGAGCTAAAGCTAAAGGAGCGACGTGGGGCCGCCTTCCCGTGGGCTCACCACCTGCAGGAGGGACCGTAAGGGGCCGGTGCAAAGTGGATCGGGCGGCAGTCGAAGGCGGGGGCCTCGACAACCCGATCCCTGGACACAGAAATTAGCTTTAGGGACGTGGAACGTCACCTCGCTGGTGGGGAAGGAGCCTGAGATTGTGCGTGAGTTTGAGAGGTAATGACTAGAGATAGTCGGGATCACCTCCACGCACACCTTGGGCTCTGGAACCACACTCCTTGAGAGAGGATGGACTCTTTACCACTCTGGAGTTGCCCACGGTGAGAGGCGGCGGGCTGGTGTTGGTCTGCTTATAGCCCCCCAGCTCAGCCACCATGTGTTGGAGTTCACCCCGGTGAACAAGAGGGTCGCTTCCCTACGCCTCCCGGTCGGGGATAGGTCTCTCACTGTCGTGTGCGCCTACGGGCTGAACGGCAGTGCAGAGTACCCGGCCCTCCTGGCGTCTCTGGGAGGGGTACTGGAAAGTGCTCCGACTGGGGACTCCGTCATTCTACTGGGGGACTTCAACGCCCACGTGGGCAGTGACAGTGACACCTGGAGGGGCGTGATTGGGAGGAACGGCCCCCCTGATCTGAACCCGAGCGGTTGTCTGTTATTGGATTTCTGTGCTAGTTACAGCTTGTCCATAACGGCACCAGGACACCCTAGGCCAGAGGTCGATGATCGACTTTGTGGTCGTTTCATCTGACCTTCGGCCGTATGTCTTGGACACTCGGGTGAAGAGAGGGGCGGAGCTGTCAACTGATCACCACCTGGTGGTGAGTTGGATCCGATGGCAGGGGAGGAAGCTGGACAGACTCGGCAGACCCAAACGTACTGTGAGGATCTGTTGGGAACGTTTGGCCGAGTCCCCTGTCAGAGAGATCTTCAACTTCCACCTCCAGCGGAGCTTTGACCAGATCCGGAATGCGGACTAAGCGGACTGCAGCCCAGGTGGTTGTGGAGGCAAAAAATCTGGCTTGGGAGGATTTCCGTGAGGCCATGGAGAAGGACTACCGGCTGGCGTAGAAGAGATTCTGGCAAACCGTTTGGTGCCTCAGGAGGGGAAAGCAGTGCCCTACCAATACCGTTTACAGTGGAGATGGGCAGCTGTTGACCTCAATTCGGGATGTCGTCGGACGGTGGAAGGAATATTTCGAGGATCTCCTCAATCCCATCGACATGTCTTCCATTGAGGAAGCAGAGGCTGAGGGCTCGGAGCTGGACTCGTCCATCACCCAAGCTGAAGTCACAGAGGTAGTCAAGAAACTCCTCGGTGGCAAGGCACCGGGGGTGGATGAGATCCGCCCTGAGTACCTCAAGTCTCTGGATGTTGTGGGGCTGTCTTGCCTGACACGCCTCTGCAGCATCGCGTGGCGGTCGGGGACAGTACCTTTGGCCTGGCAGACCGGGGTGGTGGTCCCTCTTTTTAAGAAGGGGGATCGGAGAGCGTGTTCCAACTACAGGGGGATCACACTTCTCAGCCTCACCGGCAAAGGCTATGCCAGGGTACTAGAGAGGAGAATACGGCCGACAGTAGAACCTCGAATTCAGGAGGAACAGTGCTGTTTTCGTTCCGGTCGTGGAACACTGGACCAGCTCTATACCCTCTCCATGGTGCTGGAGGGTTCATGGGAGTTTGCCCAACCAATCCACATGTGCTTTGTGGATTTGGAGAAGGCATTCGACTGTGTCCCTCGCGGCGTCCTGTGGAGGGTGCTCTGGGAGTATGGGGTCCCGGGCTCTTTGCTAAGGGCTGTCCGGTGCCGTGTGAAGCGGCTGGGATGAGAATCAGCACCTCCAAATCCGAGGCCATGGTTCTCAGTCGGAAAAGGGTGGCTTGCCCAGTGCAGGTTGGTGGAGAGTTCCTGCCTCAAGTGGAGGAGTTCAAGTATCTTGGGGTCTTGTTCACCAATGAGGGAAGGATGGAGCGGGAGGTTGACAGACGGATCGGTGCAGCTTCTGCAGTAATGCAGTCAATGTACCGGTCTGTCGTGGTGAAGAAGGAGCTGAGCTGCAAGGCGAAGCTCTCGATTTACAGGTCCGTCTACGTTCCTACTCTCACCTATGGTCATGAGCTGTGGGTCATGACCGAAAGGACAAGATCCCGGATACAGGCGGCCGAAATGAGCTTTCTCTGCAGGGTCGCTGGGCGGAAGAGTATGGGGCCGGAAGAGCTGGAGGAAGTGTCTAGGGAGAGGGAAGTCTGGGCATCTCTGCATAGACTGCTGCCCCCACGACCCGGCCCCGGATAAGCGGAAGAAAATGGATGGATGGATTATGCTATTTATAGCCTGACGACTTTCTCTCTCTGTGTGTGTGTGTCTGTGTGTGAGAGATGGGCTCGCCAAATACAAGGCCATTGTGTGAACTGGCGGACCTCCAGAATTCATTACTGAAAAACAACAGAGCCACAGAAGTGTGTGTGAATCTTTCTGTTTGTGTGTGTATGTGTGTGTGTGTGTGTTGTGAGAAGCAAACGTGTGGCCTCTGCAACTTTATGAGATCGCTGAGCGCACAAACCTCTCTGTACTGCTGACATCATGCATTCAAATCAGTTAACGATTACCAGGAGTGTGTGAATATGTGTGTGTAAGCTGATTAAGTTTGTGTAAAGTTTAAGTTCCACTTCAGAACAGCAGGATCAGAGGTTGTGGGGTTAAAAGTCGGGGATTTAACGGTGGATGTTCAGGTTGAGGTTTAGAATAGTAACTATCTGACTGAATCACAGTTTACTTCTTTAATAAATGTTCACGCCCCACTTTTTATGATGCAACCAAGTCATTCCCTACATTATTTTCATATTAAATAAAATCTTAAAGCAAGACACCACAGGTGAAATGATTTTAACTAATAGATATCATTAGAGTACATTAAGACAGTTGTTTTGTATTGCAAGTTTTCTGAAATGTTATGCTTAAATATTCAAATTAGGCATTATGTAATTAAATATGCACTATTGTAATAAAGAAATCTGAACACTGGATAAAACCTGGTTCATATTAGTGGATTTACAGGAAGGAAAGTCTCGTACTTCTGGTTAATTCCGTCCATGAATCCCGGTCCAAGTCGATACGAGATGTTAAGTGAACCCTTCCAGTTATCCGGAGGAAGAGGCCCGCCCATATGCCTACAGGAAGTGACATCATATAATGACTCGTTTCAGGTGAGGTAACGAAACAAAATGTAAATGATATTGCAAATTTAAATCAATGGAACAAATGTGATCAGCTTAGGATAAAAAAGAAAGAAAAACTGATTCCCCATTCAAATTGACTTAAATAATAAATATTATTATTATTCAAAATATTATTCATATTTTGTATTATTATTTAGATTATAAAAATGAAACAAATCAATAAAATAAATATATTACTAAGTGGAAATTTCTGAGATGCTGACTAGACAACATCAAAAATATAACAGTCTAGAATAGTCTCATGATAGTCTCGTGACATATTGAGTAATCAACTGAACTTCTAACCTTTTCCCTTTTTTAATGATTTGAGATCTAAGTTGCTTCTATCTAGTTGCATATGAAGAACCAATCAAATTGTAGGGAAATTATGTAATACATCATGTCATTTTTGCCATGCTCCTATTCTATAAAAACTGTTGTATTCCTTTGTTCTTTTTCCTGTGGGATTCTCTCTGAGATCCTCCGGCCGAGATTAAAGCATATTCTAAGACATTATCTGGAGTCTGTCTAGTTAACACTGTGCAGTAAGTGTGTTAGGGAAGCTGTCTTGACACTCTGATAGTGATATAGGAAAAGACGAGACGTCGTCCGACTCAAAGCCAGTGGTCGACTGTAGACGAAGTGCTGGAGTATAAAGATGATGGGTTTCCATTGGAGACGCCTCAGGTAATTAGGAGTCAGGTGTGTAAGAAGAAAAATCTACCACACTATCAAATAATTATTATTATTATTATTAAATATTAAAAATATATATTTAAATTATGCAACAAATTGATAAAGAAATATATTTATATTAGAATTATACTATTGTACTCATGTTATAAATATTAAATAATATTTAAATATCATACAACCCCAAATCAGAAAAAGTTGGGACATTTTGTAAAATGCAATAAAATCAAGAATCTGTGATTCGTTCATTCTATTTAACCTTTTATTAGCTGACAAAAGTACAAAGAAACGTTTTCCAATGTTTTCACTGACCAACATAATTGTATTTTTTGTAAATATGAACAAATTTTGATTTTGATGGCTGCAACACACCCCAAAAAAGTTGGGACAGAGACAAAATAAAAGTGAAAAGATTATCCAAATTAGATTATCCAACTCTTTTGAAACAGTCCACAATGAGCAGGTGAATTGGTAATAGTTGAGGGTATCGTGTTTGGGTGTAAAAGTGCTTCTCAGTCTTTTTAAGCAAAGATGGGTCATGGCTCATCATTTTGTGCCAAATATCATGAGAGAATTGTCAAACAATTAAAAAATCACATTTCTCAATGCAAGATTGCAAAGAATGTGTCTTTTATCATCTTCAATACATACTATTGTCACAAGATTCAGGGAATCCAGAGAAATCTCAGTCTGTGTTGGGTAAGGCAGTAGAGCTCTGTTGAATGTGCGTGACCTTTGAGCCCTCAGATGGCATTGCACAAGATACCATCATGCTGATCCGTTAAATACAGCCACATGTGCTCAGGAGTAATTTGGAAAACCGTTTTCACTGAACACAGTCTGACTCTGCATTAAGAAATGCCACTTGAATCTCTGTTACGCAAGGAGAAAGCTTTACATCAGTTCTATGTGGAGATGCCGGCGAGTTCTCTGGGCCTGAGCTCATCTCAGATGGTCTAGAAGACAGTGGAAATGTGTGCTGTGGTCAGATGAGTCCATGTTTCAACTTGTTTTTGGGAGAAAATGGACATCGAGTTCTCAGTCCCAAAGACGAAAGGGACCAACCAGACTTTCACCAGTGACAGGTGCAAAAGCAAACATCTGTGCTGGTATTGAGGTGCATCATTGCAAACGGTATGGGTAACTTGCATTATTATGAAGGTACTAGGGCTGGGACAACGCGTCGACGTCATTGATTACGTCGACGCAAAAAATACGCCGACGCAAAATATGCGCGTCGATTCGTCAGACCCAAAACAAAGATGGCGGTGCCGGAGAGTAGTAGCAACACGAGTGGCTCCTCAGACTATCAGAAGTGCAAGGTGGCACGCACTCGTTCCTCTAAAGTACACACATACACACAGAAAAATGTGCGTTGTTTATCAAGTTCTCTTTCGGGCTTGAACTAAACCATAACACACACAAATTATGCCAAACTATCCATTTTGTCGAGTGTCCTCATAAGAGCAGTCTTAAATGAGTAAAATAAAAGTATTCTATTTTAAAGAGTAAATTACTCACTCAGACCCGGCACCAGGATGATTATTATACCGGCAGCCTAATGATCATGAATGCACTCCGCTATTTTTTAACAAATCTCGGCGAACGGCTTCTTCACGCCGAGGGAAAAAATGTCACGAAGCGCTGTGAAATGCAGCGACCTATGTGGCGTTTCCTGATGGATCGAGGCTGTTCCTTAACTTCATTCTATACGTGTAATTCACACAAGCTCTAAGCGCGTGCGAGACTGCTGCAAGAATGTCCTTATAGCTATTAATGACGTGAAAAATACATAAGAGGACTCTGACAACGCGCTGACAGACAGGACCAAGAAGGTAACATTTAGTAAAGTCTCAACTTTCAAATTTGGTCAGTCAAAGAAAATTAAACCATAAATAGGCCTACTATTTTGTGGCTCTTTAATGTTTCATGACAGTTTGCACTTTTTTTCAGTAAGCTAGGACTATGTGTTTTCAAGGTTTTATTGAATGCTACCTCTGACTAAGAATGCATTACTTTGCACTTGTATAGTCTTTTATTTTGGAATTTTAATCGTAATAAACATATATTGCAATGTTAAGGAATTCATGTTTTTTTTCATTCAGATATGTAAATCAACATGTATAAATTGCCATTAGTCAATTAATGGGGAGATAATCGATAATCGAATCGAAATCGAATCGGACTGAAAAAATAATCGTTAGATTAATCGATGCATCGAAAAAATAATCGCTAGATTAATCGTTTATCCCAGCCCTAGAAGGTACCATTGACATGGAGGCATATATTTGGATTGTACAGAGACATAAACTGCCATCAAGATGACATCTTTCCTGGGAAGCAAGACAATGCCAGGCCTCATTCTGCACATGCTAAAACTGAGTGGTTTCTAGACACTCTGCACCATAGAAGGGATGTTCCTCCTGTTTACTGCAGTCCAGATCTGTCTCTTATGGAAAATGTATGACCCATCATGAAAAGGAGAATCAGGCAATGATGAACACAGACTGTTGAGCGGCTGTCTTGTATCAGACAAGATTGGGCAAATATTCCACTAGCAAAACTCCAACAATTAGTATCCTCAACTCCCAAATGATTAAAAAGTGTAATTAAAAGGAAAGCCGAAGTGACACAGTGGTAAACATGTCTCTGTCCCAACTTTTTTGGGGTGTGTTGCAGCCATCAAAATCAAAATTAGTTCATATTTACAAAATACAATTCTGTTGGTCAGTGAAAACATTGGAAAACTTTTCTTTGTACTTTTGTCAGTTAAAAAAGATTAAAAAGAATGAACAAATCACAGATTCTTGATTTTATTTTATTTTACAAAATGTCCCAACTTTTTCTGATTTGGGGTTGCATCTGATCGGCTTAGCACTATTGTACTGTAAAATAAAAAAGAGTATTTTAAGTAATTAAAAAATTATTATAAAAATAATAATGTAAAAAATGTTATGCCATTATTTAAGTATTTTTTAGCAGTGGCGACTCACTGCAGCAGGTGAACTGCATCATGATATCCAATGGGATGCACAGGAATCCCGGGAAGCCCCACTGCGTCCTCCATGCTGGACCGGTAGGTGTATTCTACCAGACATTTAAAGTTACCATGAATTCAAAATTCACAATTCTTGTATCTATATGGAATTCTGCAGTATTTATTATAAATGCATATAAATCCGTGAACATCATTATTTTTTAGTGGTAACACTTTACAATAAAGTTAATTTAGTAAACATTAGTTAATGTATTAACTAACATAAACTAACAATAAGCAATTCATTTGTTACTGTTTTTGTTCATCTTTGTTAACGTTAGTTATAGGGCTGTACGATATTGAAGAAAAATGCGATATGCGATAAATTAAATAATGCGATATTCGATACATTTATAGCTTAAAGTGTGTAAAATAAACTGAAATTATCTTTAAAATATATTTAAAATTATATAACCTACATACGTGTTTTACATTCTTTTTGTGACAAGAAAACATCCGTACAACTTCTGAAAGTGAACATCAGTGTTTTACTGTAGCATAAGAAGTGTTATTTTAACATCAGTGTTTTACTGTAGCATAAGAAGTGTTATTTTAACATCAGTGTTTTACTGTAGCATAAGAAGTGTTATATTAACATCAGTGTTTTACTGTAGCATAAGAAGTGTTATTTTAACATCAGTGTTTTACTGTAGCATAAGAAGTGTTATTTTAACATCAGTGTTTTACTGTAGCATAAGAAGTGTTATTTTAACATCAGTGTTTTACTGTAGCATAAGAAGTGTTATTTTAACATCAGTGTTTTACTGTAGCATAAGAAGTGTTATTTTAACATTAGTGTTTTACTGTAGCATAAGAAGTGTTATATTAACATCAGTGTTTTACTGTAGCATAAGAAGTGTTACTTTAACATCAGTGTTTTACTGTAGCATAAGAAGTGTTACATTAACATCAGTGTTTTACTGTAGCATAAGAAGTGTTATTTTAACATCAGTGTTTTACTGTAGCATAAGAAGTGTTATTTTAACAGCAGTGTTTTACTGTAGCATAAGAAGTGTTATTTTAACATCAGTGTTTTACTGTAGCATAAGAAGTGTTATTTTAACAGCAGTGTTTTACTGTAGCATAAGAAGTGTTATTTTAACATCAGTGTTTTACTGTAGCATAAGAAGTGTTATATTAACATCAGTGTTTTACTGTAGCATAAGAAGTGTTATATTAACATCAGTGTTTTACTGTAGCATAAGAAGTGTTATATTAACATCACTGTTTTACTGTAGCATAAGAAGTGTTATTTTAACATCAGTGTTTTACTGTAGCATAAGAAGTGTTATATTAACATCAGTGTTTTACTGTAGCATAAGAAGTGTTATTTTAACATCAGTGTTTTACTGTAGCATAAGAAGTGTTATTTTAACATCAGTGTTTTACTGTAGCATAAGAAGTGTTACATTAACATCAGTGTTTTACTGTAGCATAAGAAGTGTTATTTTAACATCAGTGTTTTACTGTAGCATAAGAAGTGTTATTTTAACATCAGTGTTTTACTGTAGCATAAGAAGTGTTATTTTAACATCAGTGTTTTACTGTAGCATAAGAAGTGTTACATTAACATCAGTGTTTTACTGTAGCATAAGAAGTGTTATTTTAACATCAGTGTTTTACTGTAGCATAAGAAGTGTTACATTAACATCAGTGTTTTACTGTAGCATAAGAAGTGTTATTTTAACATCAGTGTTTTACTGTAGCATAAGAAGTGTTACATTAACATCAGTGTTTTACTGTAGCATAAGAAGTGTTATTTTAACATCAGTGTTTTACTGTAGCATAAGAAGTGTTACATTAACATCAGTGTTTTACTGTAGCATAAGAAGTGTTATTTTAACGTCAGTGTTTTACTGTAGCATAAGAAGTGTTATTTTAACATCAGTGTTTTACTGTAGCATAAGAAGTGTTATTTTAACGTCAGTGTTTTACTGTAGCATAAGAAGTGTTACATTAACATCAGTGTTTTACTGTAGCATAAGAAGTGTTATATTAACGTCAGTGTTTTACTGTAGCATAAGAAGTGTTATATTAACATCAGTGTTTTACTGTAGCATAAGAAGTGTTATATTAACATCAGTGTTTTACTGTAGCATAAGAAGTGTTATTTTAACATCAGTGTTTTACTGTAGCATAAGAAGTGTTATATTAACATCAGTGTTTTACTGTAGCATAAGAAGTGTTACATTAACATCAGTGTTTTACTGTAGCATAAGAAGTGTTATTTTAACATCAGTGTTTTACTGTAGCATAAGAAGTGTTATATTAACATCAGTGTTTTACTGTAGCATAAGAAGTGTTATTTTAACATCAGTGTTTTACTGTAGCATAAGAAGTGTTATTTTAACATCAGTGTTTTACTGTAGCATAAGAAGTGTTATATTAACATCAGTGTTTTACTGTAGCATAAGAAGTGTTATATTAACATCAGTGTTTTACTGTAGCATAAGAAGTGTTATTTTAACATCAGTGTTTTACTGTAGCATAAGAAGTGTTATATTAACATCAGTGTTTTACTGTAGCATAAGAAGTGTTATATTAACATCAGTGTTTTACTGTAGCATAAGAAGTGTTATATTAACATCAGTGTTTTACTGTAGCATAAGAAGTGTTATTTTAACATCAGTGTTTTACTGTAGCATAAGAAGTGTTATATTAACATCAGTGTTTTACTGTAGCATAAGAAGTGTTATTTTAACATCAGTGTTTTACTGTAGCATAAGAAGTGTTACATTAACATCAGTGTTTTACTGTAGCATAAGAAGTGTTATTTTAACATCAGTGTTTTACTGTAGCATAAGAAGTGTTATTTTAACATCAGTGTTTTACTGTAGCATAAGAAGTGTTACATTAACATCAGTGTTTTACTGTAGCATAAGAAGTGTTATTTTAACATCAGTGTTTTACTGTAGCATAAGAAGTGTTACATTAACATCAGTGTTTTACTGTAGCATAAGAAGTGTTATTTTAACATCAGTGTTTTACTGTAGCATAAGAAGTGTTATATTAACATCAGTGTTTTACTGTAGCATAAGAAGTGTTACATTAACGTCAGTGTTTTACTGTAGCATAAGAAGTGTTATATTAACATCAGTGTTTTACTGTAGCATAAGAAGTGTTATATTAACATCAGTGTTTTACTGTAGCATAAGAAGTGTTATATTAACATCAGTGTTTTACTGTAGCATAAGAAGTGTTACATTAACGTCAGTGTTTTACTGTAGCATAAGAAGTGTTATATTAACATCAGTGTTTTACTGTAGCATAAGAAGTGTTATATTAACATCAGTGTTTTACTGTAGCATAAGAAGTGTTATATTAACATCAGTGTTTTACTGTAGCATAAGAAGTGTTATATTAACATCAGTGTTTTACTGTAGCATAAGTGTTATTTTAACATCAGTGTTTTACTGTAGCATAAGAAGTGTTATTTTAACATCAGTGTTTTACTGTAGCATAAGAAGTGTTATTTTAACATCAGTGTTTTACTGTAGCATAAGAAGTGTTATTTTAACATCAGTGTTTTACTGTAGCATAAGAAGTGTTATATTAACATCAGTGTTTTACTGTAGCATAAGAAGTGTTATATTAACATCAGTGTTTTACTGTAGCATAAGTGTTATTTTAACATCAGTGTTTTACTGTAGCATAAGAAGTGTTATTTTAACATCAGTGTTTTACTGTAGCATAAGAAGTGTTATTTTAACATCAGTGTTTTACTGTAGCATAAGAAGTGTTATTTTAACATCAGTGTTTTACTGTAGCATAAGAAGTGTTATTTTAACATCAGTGTTTTACTGTAGCATAAGAAGTGTTATTTTAACATCAGTGTTTTACTGTAGCATAAGAAGTGTTATTTTAACATCAGTGTTTTACTGTAGCATAAGAAGTGTTATATTAACATCAGTGTTTTACTGTAGCATAAGAAGTGTTATTTTAACATCAGTGTTTTACTGTAGCATAAGAAGTGTTATTTTAACATCAGTGTTTTACTGTAGCATAAGAAGTGTTATTTTAACATCAGTGTTTTACTGTAGCATAAGAAGTGTTATATTAACATCAGTGTTTTACTGTAGCATAAGAAGTGTTATTTTAACATCAGTGTTTTACTGTAGCATAAGAAGTGTTATTTTAACATCAGTGTTTTACTGTAGCATAAGAAGTGTTATTTTAACATCAGTGTTTTACTGTAGCATAAGAAGTGTTATATTAACATCAGTGTTTTACTGTAGCATAAGAAGTGTTATATTAACATCAGTGTTTTACTGTAGCATAAGAAGTGTTATTTTAACATCAGTGTTTTACTGTAGCATAAGAAGTGTTATATTAACATCAGTGTTTTACTGTAGCATAAGAAGTGTTATATTAACATCAGTGTTTTACTGTAGCATAAGAAGTGTTATTTTAACATCAGTGTTTTACTGTAGCATAAGAAGTGTTATATTAACATCAGTGTTTTACTGTAGCATAAGAAGTGTTACTTTAACATCAGTGTTTTACTGTAGCATAAGAAGTGTTATTTTAACATCAGTGTTTTACTGTAGCATAAGAAGTGTTATTTTAACATCAGTGTTTTACTGTAGCATAAGAAGTGTTATATTAACATCAGTGTTTTACTGTAGCATAAGAAGTGTTATTTTAACATCAGTGTTTTACTGTAGCATAAGAAGTGTTATTTTAACATCAGTGTTTTACTGTAGCATAAGAAGTGTTATTTTAACATCAGTGTTTTACTGTAGCATAAGAAGTGTTATTTTAACATCAGTGTTTTACTGTAGCATAAGAAGTGTT
The DNA here is from genome assembly GCF_051911475.1 of Siphateles boraxobius. Taxonomy (NCBI): domain Eukaryota; kingdom Metazoa; phylum Chordata; class Actinopteri; order Cypriniformes; family Leuciscidae; genus Siphateles; species Siphateles boraxobius. The sequence goes on along the minus strand of NW_027509186.1, from coordinate 36,404,277 downwards.
ATATTAACATCAGTGTTTTACTGTAGCATAAGAAGTGTTATATTAACATCAGTGTTTTACTGTAGCATAAGAAGTGTTATTTTAACATCAGTGTAAACCACAGGGTTTAGGGTTTCAGGAAGGCCTACATTAGAATTAGTTAACAACAGAAACTAAATAATCACATGTAAAAACAAAATACTGCTTAGTTTTCACTGTATGAATTAAATATATCCTGATTTTTATGAAAGCTACAAAAGTTATTTAGCCAAGAGCAATGAGTGATTTTTTCTTTGTCTTTTGTTCATGACCCCAGTTATTGCAAGCCGTTGCAATATATATCGCGATATATACATTTGCGATATTTTGATAATTTCGATATATTTTGCAGCCCTAGTTAGTTAATAAAACTCCAGCTGTTCAATGTTTGTTCATATTAGTTCACAGTGCATTAACTAATGTTAACAAGATTTTAATAAAGTATTAGTAAATGTTGAAATTAACATTAACAAAGATGAACAAATGCTGTGTAAGTGCAGGTCATTATTAGTTAATGTTAACTAGTTATTAACTACATTAGTTTGTTAATGTTAACTAATGAACCTTATTGTAAAGTGTTACTTTTTTTAAATTTAAAATCTTTAATCAACATCTCTTCTATGATGATGTGTTTATTGGTGCGAGGGCGGGGCAACCTGTCACTCAAATGAGATCGACCAATAGCAAACCACGACCATCCAATCAGTTTCCCACAGACAAAATAAAGCCCCGCCTTAATGTGTTCTTCTTCGAGAAGTCGTTTCACTCGGATATACGTCACAATCGAGAAGAAAAGACTCTCTTAACTTGTGTTTTCATGATAATGTCCTGGAGAGTCTGTTTCGCACCTTTCGCAGGGTATCCCGGTGTGAGAGGGTCTCCCGCCCCGTTCAGGTTCAGGACGTTCCCTCTCTGAGCGCCTCCTCCTGGCAGGTTCCAGCCTTTGGGATACGGCTCAACGCCCTCCGCACAGTAATCCGCAGGGTCCGAGAACAGCACGATCCCTTTAGCTCCCGCTAACATCGCATTCTTCACCTGCAAACACACACACACACACACAAACACACACAGGATTAGCTGTCCTTCAAAGCCCATAGGCTTTTCTTTCTTATGTGAAGATAAAATAACTCATTAAAAATTACATCCAAACTACTTTTAAATGCTACCTTGTTCCCACGGAAGATTTTGCCATATCTAGCGATGACGATTTTTCCCGTACAGTTTATTCCCAACTCTCTGTCCAGCTTAAAGAAATCCTCCGTCCGTCCGTAATTAACATACACCAGTTCATCCTACAATTCACAAATATCAGGATCCTGCTGGAGATTTCATTTTACTCAAATACTTTATTTACTCAAATACAAAATATCACTTCTATAAACTACCGTTCAAAATGTAATGTGCTGCTCACCAAGCTTGCATTTACTTGCTCAGAAATACAGCAATATTGTGAAATATTAGGCAATTACAAGTTAAAATAACGTTTTTCTATGTTAATATATTGTAAAATGTAATTTATTCCTGTGATCAAAGCTGAATTTTCAGCATCATTACTCCAGTCTTCAGCGTCACATGATCCTTCAGAAATCAGTATAATATGATGATTTGATGCTCAAGAAACATTTATGAATAACATCAGTGGTGAAAACTGCAAACTTTTGAATAGCGGTATAAGTTTGATAAGTTTTGAATTATGAAACATTATGAAAACAACCATTTGATTTCATTTTGAATAAAATGCAATGATTAATCAAGCATAATAAGACCAGGATCATGAATTGAGACATTACACAGGGTCAGCTTTGATTTCTTGTGGATTTTAAATTTTGCTGTATGTGTGCATCACCTCTGGTTGACCTTTTGCAGAGAAAGCACTATAAGGAGGAACGATATCGGTAACATCTTCATAACCTTCAGGGATCGGTTCAGCCATGGAGGTGTTAAAGATCTGAGAGAGAGAGAGAGAGAGAGAGAGAGAGAGAGAGAGAGAGAGAGAGAGAGAGAGAGAGAGAGAGAGAGAGAGAGAGAGAGAGAGAGAGAGAGAGAGAGAGAGAGAGAGAGAGAGAGAGAGAGAGAGAGAGAGAGAGAGAGATCTGCTATTGATTGAATTATGCACTGTAAATACTATGTACTTATTATAGTAATTACAATAACTGGGTAATAACTGGGTACTAACCCTGAACCTGCCCCTAAACCTAACCTTAACCCATGTACTTACCTTATTTTACCCAGTACTTTCTAGGTAAGTTTACTGTAAGTACTGTACTGTAAAATGAAGTGTTTCCAAACATCCTCTGACAGAGTCTTGGACTTTAATCTGTCACTATCACAACTCACACCTCACTCGTGACGAGATAAAGCTCTTAAAAACACACTTCATCAGGCTTCTGATGTCATGAGAGAGAGAACTGAACATGTTCAGTATTGAGTCCTCTTCATTTTGGACTGTTCAAGATTCTAGATTTATGTGTTTTGGGGTATTAAATAGTTTTTGAAGTCACATTATACGTTCTTCAGATCATTGTTCCGGTTACTGAGTTTTTAAAAGCACAAAGTGCATAAATGTCTTTCTAAAGTCTTTCTTTGAAGAACTTCTCCAATGACATCATCAGGCCTGTTTCGTTAAAAAAATTCTGTTTAAAAGATAATTTTTAGCAAGAGTCGGGTTCCAGAAAGTAAAAACTTTTTATTTCCTCCATAAGGGAATTGATTTTGAACGTTAAATTATAAATCTTTAAAGACAGCCTTACTTTGAGCAATGAGCTTGTTAATCGATAGTATTTGCTTCTGTTGAAGCCGTTTAATTTAAAAATAATTGTGTTTAACAGTGGAATTAGAGGTGAAAAACTTTACCCATGATGCTGTACAGAAAATTACACCAATCAGAGTCGAAAAATGCAGCACTTGCCAAAATAGCTCTTTAGCTCCGCCCACTCACATGAAGCAGCGAATGACGTGATCGAGTCGATCTCCCTACACTCAAAATATTGAAATGTTTGTGTATATATGCATATTTTTCCAATAACCTTAAAATGTATAGTTTTTATACATATTCTCAACCTTTGTAATGCATGTGGGTGCAAGGAAACTTTGAGGAAAACATTTTGCAATTTTATAATGGTGCAACATTGGCTGCAATATCTAGAGGAAAGCGTGTCATGACTATCACTAAAAATGTCAGAGTCCTTCAAAAGAAGCCTTGTTTGTGTGTGTGTGTTTGAGTGTGTTCGTGTGTGTTGTCAGTATGAACCTCATTGCCCAGCTGGTCCACTATTGAGATGTAGTTGGGTCTTGTTTTATTTGGGTAAGACAGCAACACGTCATAAGGAACCAGCTCTACCGAATCCAACCCAAACTCCATCCACTCGGCTCCGATCTGCTCCGCCAGATCCCGATTCTGCTGCGTTCCTGCCAGGTGTGGGAGCCGAGTGAACTTCCTGTTTATGACAAACATTATCTAGACTGGCTCATCTCGACATGAGAAGGACAGCTAGGCTAGCAGTAAAGGCACTTTTAATGTCTCCCGTAGGAGAAATGTGTCTTGGATGAGAAAACTGTGCAACATCAACCGAACAAAACCATCCATCATTCACATTACAACATTAATATTCATTCCACATACAACATTCTTCCCTAAACTAAACAAAAACACTATTATTAAATAAACAAAATAAAAAGATAAACACTTTTAGTTCATAAATGACCTAAAAATGTTGCAACTCCTATATTTATATTACCTGTAATCCGCCAACAATACATGCAGTTGTATTACCACCTTACTGTATGTTTGAGATGCACTTAATATAAATCAATAATATCAGGACTAGTTTATGTAAAGGCACCTGAGATGGTGTTTAATATTCTCTGCTTGCATCTCATCCAGAAAGTCGCGCAGGAAGCTTTTCGATGCGTGTCCATGATTGACAGTAGTAGGTCGAGCAAACCAGCCTAAGATGATGAGAAACACACACCTGTTACACCACCAGGTCTGAGAAATATTAGCCATTCATCTGTTTAATGTGCAGAAGAGAAAGTCATGATGAGGGTGTCTGTTCAAAATTAATAATAAATGCACTCACTCTTAAAAATAAAGTTTTTTCACAGAAATGCCAAAGAAGAATCAGTTTGGGTTCCACAAAGAACCTTTCAGTGAACAGTTCTTCAAAGAAACAAGTGTAAGGAACATTTGAAGAATCTAAAGAATCTTTTGCACAATGGAAACGTTCCATTAATGTTAAAGATTCTTCATGGAACCAACAATTGCAATAAAGAACCTTTATTTTTAAGAGTGTAACGTATCATTGAAAGCAACAATAAACAAAGCGAGCAAAACATCCAGGGTTTACACACCATTTGAAAAAATGGATTTTCATGACTTTTTCTCCATGCAGATTTGGTTTAGCATGTTTATGAAAGAATCTAACTCGCAGAGAGCAATTTCTACCAAATGCAATATTTAGAGCTTAACATAATTACACACAAAAAATGCATTCAAAAAATAAATATACATCACTGATTTATATTTCCATGATTAAAAAAAATGTTTATGTTAAATTCTCGTATATTTCCAGGTTGCGGGACCCCTGAACATTTCTTCAAGACTGTGTTTATCTGTAAACACATTTATCCAAATAAAAGGTATTTAAACACCTGCATTTAAATAAAGATCTATGGGGTCTCCGTATAGTCGCACCTGTCCTAAATCCTGACATTCAAGAACTGAGGAATGCAGCACAGGAGATCTGGACAGGTGAGACCAACACCTCAAACATCTCAATCTGATTTTGACCATAAGCAATGAAACATTAATAAACATATTAGTTTCTATTTCTAAAGAACCCTATTTTGCAACTGTGTCAACCTGTTTTTATGGCAAAAGTATGCACAAAGGACAGTCTAAACAACCTGTCTCGCGAGAGGCATTGCACATATTCAAAAATGCTTATTTAAAGGTAGAGAAACTCACCAATAATAAAGCCAATCAAGAAGAAAGCTGTAATAACCGTTAACCGGCAGAACCAGCTGATTATTTTATCCTCAGATCCCATTTGACTAAGCGCCGCACATAACTTGTTGAAAGTTGGAGAACTAGAACTGCGAGCAGGAGAGGAGAGGAGAGAAATGTAGGCGGGTCTTGGTTGGCTTAAGTTGAAAAGTTCATTGTAGCGAATCGGTTCCTTTGAGTGAAAATGATTCACCAACTCGCTCGATTCATCCATGAAGTCCTCGCGCGGCATGTTTCGCGTTCCTCTGCGCAGTAGCAAATGTTTAAACATCGCCGTTGATAATAAACTATTTCAACTAACCTAATTAGAACCCTAAAACCTAGCTGATTTGTTCTCCCAACCTGACTAGCTAAAAAGGTCCCGTCAAAATCAAACCACTCCGTCTGACCATTGGAAGCAGCCGCGGCTCGTTTGTATGGGCAGGTGTGGCAAAGCCCCACCAAAATATTGGTGGACCTCTTTATGCATTGAATTAATAATAAATTATAAATCTGTTCAGCATTCTGAAACAAATATTTTTCGGATTTTCTAGACGTAAAGTGAGCAGGATATTAAAATGTAGCGCATGGATTCGGCAGGCATGTATTTATGATACTAAACGGGGCAGAGCCCTCCCCAGCTCTACAGCGCCCCCACAAATTGACAAAATCTGTGGTGAATAATGGAACTGCACCGCGCTCTCATTCACGTGAGCATGCGTCAACCTTCTACAAAACAAGACGTAATCAGTCCGCTTCATCAACTGTGCTTTAAAAATGTTATTTGTTTTTTTTCCCTCTTACGACAAATCTTATCATAAGGAATATTATTTAGTTAATCTGCTACTTCTTTTAGCAAAATTTAGTATTCACAAAGGTAAATTTGGAGGAGTAAGCCAAATTGTTTTAATTTTAAGATGAGAAATTCAACAATACCTAAACACAATATTGTTTAAAAAAATAAGATGTAAGTTTCAATTTTCGCATTTTTATTTAACTTTTAAGTTTGTCACTGTTTCTTCATAGGCTATTTGTCTTTTTTTGTCTTACATCTTATATATATATATATATATATATATATATATATATATATATATGTATATATATATATATATATATATATATATATATATATATCAGTCTGCTCAACTGTGTCTGCATCAGATCAGTAACTAGTTGGCATGTCTGTTCTTCTTATGTGGAGTAGGCTAGCGTATAAAATAAATGAAATTATAAACCCATTAGTTTAAACATGCTCATGTGAATTGCTTTTATATAGTTCTGTTGTGTTTTGTTCTGAGAAGACATGACTTTGTTTTCCTCACTGAAATTCCTAACTTGCAATATTCTAAAACAACATTCGGATCCAATAAATACATAAAGGCATTAGGCCTATTTGATGGCATTCTATGTGTTTGTCGTGTGTATTAAAGTCTCTCAATCATCATTAGAGCGCCTCAGGCTGCATAACGCAAGGACATTATAATTCTGCCCAAAGTGTGTCTGATGTGTCCAGCGATTAGAATATAAAGCTTACAAAATGTTTATCATAAACTAGCGCTAAGACCCGGAATCTGCCCTACCTAAATTTATAGCAGAGGCAAATACTGATTTGAAGCCAGTTTGATGGTTAGCACACCACTTTTGGCTGGTTAGTTTGTTGTTTTTATAGGGTTTATTTTTCACGCTTAATTCGATCAATTACATTGTTTCTTTCAGATGGTATACATATTTTGTATTATTCCAACGTACAGGCTACTTGTAGGCTACTATCAAAATGTGTTTAGGTTCAATCGAATCATCAAAATGAACCGATTCTGAAGAATGATTCTTTAGGATGAGTCGGACATCGATCGGTTCAGTTCAGTTGTTCAAAAACATGCGCACAAATGGCCTTCGGGCACGTAGTGATCCTTAAATAAATCCAAGTTTCTAATAATGTTAGTAAAAGGAAGGTGTAAGCTTGCGTAAACTGAATTAATTTATTTTTAGCCGTTAAGAGTAAGACTGCTGCGGTATGTTAACCGGCGCGCCCCCGGACCGAAGCTGAGCGAACGCGCTCGGAGAGGCGATGAATGAAGGGAGAGACGCGGGTCGTCATGGTGTGTGTGTGTGTGTGTGTTCTGTGTAAAAATGAAAATAGCTCTTGTTCAGCAATAGATGTCGCTGTTGACCAATGTTTGATAGCCAGGGTGTTGTTAACAGAGAATGCCTAATAAGGGGAGAACTTCCACTCTCACTAAACTTCCGGCTTCTGAACTGGTTGCAGTTCCACTCTGATTCCAGATGAGTGCGCTCACAGGACGAGTGCAGAATGAATGGAGGTCAATGGAGCTATTCCCCTCAAAATCCACTTTTCTCAGGACATCATTTGTTGTCTAGTAATTTCAATGTTGTATTTGAAAGGAGACGCAAAGAAATAACACATTGCTGGGTGTTAGATTTTTTAGAGTCACTAATTTGCTTTAAAAAGTCTTTTAAAATGTCAATGACGTCATACACATCGTACGACCAGAGATACTGCTTTACGGCAATCCTTCAGTCACTTTGGTGCTTTCGTGGTCTGCACTTTCTTTTCATCGACAACACCGCTGACACAGGTAAATACACGCGCTAGAAGAGTTTTTGTTTAGTTGTTTTTAAAGACCACGCTGAAAATACACACACACTTTCTGGTCCCGCTTCGGATGCCACGATGCCATCAAGCCATATCTCTGGTCGTAATCAGTCCTTCACTGACCAATCAGCGTTCATTCGCAGATTGCTAGCGTGTAATGGGCAACAACAATTCAACCTGTAAGAAATCGAAAGGACATAGGCCCTTCTCATTCAACTTTCGACCTATAAACCATGTTGAACTTGCAAAACCTACAATCAAATCTGAGATTTCTCAACGGCAATCGGGTGAAAGAGACACATTTAGCCGCCTAGCTCCATAGACTCCCATTCATTTTGCACTAAAGGCCTCATTATGCTTCTGCGTCAACTCCACGGCGTAGGTACGCCGTCACTCCTACGGCGTCGTGGCCGTTTCATGGTTCTGCGTCAGGTTGAGTTGCATCGCGGTGCATCTGACCAATCACAGCCCTTGTGGTCTGCGTCGCCTCGACGCGTAGTTACAATTTTTTGGAGGTGAACCTCCAGGTACAGCGGAGGGGTTCGCGGCGACGCAGAGGGGTCTGCGGGGGTACGCCGTCGTTTCGACGCAGAAGCATAAAACAGGCTTAAGGGCGATCGTCCCCCGGTGGAACTCTGGTGGAACTACAACCAAAATTCGGTACAATAGGACTTAATAGGGACGTCCCGCGTGACGTCACGCCATTTGGAGCAGCCATTTTGACGGAATAGAAAATGCTATACCGCCGGTGATAATACAGCTCGTCGCGAAATATTTCTATCATGCCCGAGCGATGCTGTGCAGTTGGATGCGATCAGATACGTGATCATACAAAAGGAATATGTTTATACCGTATCCCAAAAGAAACAAAACGGAGAAACAAGTGGTTAGCGGCAATAAACATGCAAAACGCTGATGGCGGTGTTACTGTTTGGCTTCCAACTCAACACAGCTTTGCAGTCTTCATTTTGGATCTGGTACGTTGTCCCCTCGAAGGCTAATGAATGATTTCTCGGAGTTTGGGATCAAATGTTATAAATCCACTGTTGCCATAGACATCCGCAATGTGTGTGTGCACAATACCATTCAGCATAACACAAGCTTGTCTTAGCCGGACACATCAGGCTCCCAATTTTACGATATATATATATATATATATATATATATATATATATATATATATATATATATATATATATATATATATATTTTTTTTTTTTTTTTGCTTTAAACAAAAACATTTGTTAATCAAACGTTTAGCTGTCGCCCTTTATGATAGAACTATTGTGCATTTTTTTCACAGTTCTAACAGTGTATGGGTTGACTACATTTTTCTCCGTTTTTTTGTAGCAGTGAAAAAAAAATCTACCAACATGAGCTAGAAACAGTATTAAAGTAGTAGTAAAGAGTAGAGAAGAGAGATATATACAAATATATATTTTGTATTGCCAAAGCATTAAAATAACATAAAATGGTTTACAGCATCAGCACATTTGCCTATTGTAGCAAGCAAATAGCAATAAATAAATAATAAAACAAATAAATAATAATAAAAAATAAATAAATAAAAATATTAAACACAAGTGTAGGACTAATGGGGGTTTGGCTTTGGGCTGTGACTGTAACTATTTTATTCGTAATTCTGTAGGGCCTAGGCTATATCATTTTCAATGGATATAGTAAGTCTCAGTTTATCAAGACGATTTGTTTTATTACTATACTTTTTTACATTGTTTCATTAAGGATATGCTATTCAAATGAAATGTAGTGTTAAATATTGTTAATAATAGTAGAAAATCGTCATTATTTTTTACCCAGGGTTCAACCGACACAGGATGTTTGCAGTGAACCGGCCGGGCGTTTGGTGGGAGGCGCGTGCATGAGAACATGAACGGCACGCGGAGTCACGAAGAAGCCTACAGACACACACACACACACACACACACACATAGACCATCATGAGACCGAACGGACAGCATCTGCACCGGTGGTGTTTAACGGTGATGTGCGGTTAGAAGACTTGCGTTGCGGTGCGTAAAGAGCGCACGAGAAGAGAGAGAGAATCATGAGCGTCGCGCTGAAGAGCTGGAGGGTCAATGAAGGACCGAAACACTTGATCATGGTGAGAATATGAGAGATTTCTACTTACTGCTGTCACAGGATCCATACAGGCGCGTGCACTGAGGTGTGTGTGCTTGCTGAACAGGTGAGAAGTTGTCAGTCGGATTGTTGTACATTATCTGTGTGTTTGTGTTTGTTTTGCGCAGATGGTTTGGGTTGCAGTGAATGTGTTGCTGTTCTGGAGATCATTCATGTTGTACTTCAGCGGATCGCAGTATTATTATCTACACCAGATGCTGGGGGTGAGAGCAACTCTATCAGTCTTCTCAAGTTTGGGATGCGTGAGTTTTACAGTTGTGTGCGTGTACTGATTGCAATGCATGATACAGTTTGTATTATTGAGCATTTGAGAGGTTTATTGGGTTTGAATTTTTTTTTTTTGTAACGTTAGCCATTAAGTTTGACATTTGTGTGCCTATTTAGTTTGTGTGTACTGTGGAGTTTTGTGGGTTTTTTTAGACTTTGACGTGTGTGTGTGTGTGTGTGTGTGTGTCTGTGTGTGTGTGTTTGTGTATGTAGAGTTTTAGATGTATGTAGAGTTTGACAGGTGTGTGTTTGTATTTTACAGCATGATATGTGTGTGTTTGTATGTACTAATGGTGTGTGCTGGTGTGAGATGGACCTGATCGTTTGTCGCTGTTGTCTTCTACTGTGTGTGTGTGTGTGTGTGTGTGTGTGTGTGTGTGTGTGTGTGTGTGTGTGTGTGTGTGTGTGTGAATCATAGTAATTGTTGTCACAGGTTATTGTTTATGTCCTGGAAAGATCCTGCACTGAGACATACAACTTTCTGAACTAAGACAGAGAGACCTTTTTGGCCAGAAGTGGACAATTCCAGCCATTTTAGTGTGTGTGTGTGTGTGTGTGTGTGTGTGTGTGTGTGTGTGCGTGTGTGTGTGTGTGTGTGTGTGTGTGTGTGTGTGTGTGTGTGTGTGTGTGTGTGTGTGTGTGTGTGTGTGTGATCCCTCATATGCAGCAGGGCTGTTGTATTTCTGTATAGAGCTGAACAGGCGTGTAACAGCATGCTTGCTTCTGTACAGGAAACAGTGATCAAACACACTCACACACACACATACACACGAGAATTTCTACTTGATTTCAGGTTTAAATCTTCATAGAAAGTGTTTCAAAAAAGTTGCTTTTCACCTGTTTTTTTTTGTTTTTTTGGTGAAAAATATTATTTTGAATTAATAATATTTTTAAAGATGATAATATAAACTTATCTAACCATAATATTATTTTAATACCTGCATCCTTCAGGTGTGTTTTTAAAGAGCACAAGCTCATAATAATGTCGTGGTATGTCGCCAGCATGTCCACAATCACGGCATATGAATGTCCTTCTTCAAAGTAATGTTTAATGTGTTCCATTTTCGCATTTAGCAAAACAAAGTTGATCACAAATTTCTTACTTCCTGTAAAGCTTGATTGACATGTGTCTCATCCAATCAGCAATAAGTTTGCCATTCTCAAAATGTACCTACCTTTTGTTTTGTATGAATTGTCGTTGTGTTTTCTGAATTTTTGTTGTATTTTCAGAATTTTTGTTGTTTTCTGAATTATTTTGTTTTCTGAATTGTTGTTGTGTTTTCTGAATTATTATTGTTTTCTGAATTGTTATTGTTTTCTGAAATTTTGTTGTGTTTTCTGAAATGTTATTTTGTTTTCTGAAATGTTATTTTGTTTTCTGAATTGATATTTTGTTTTCTGAATTGATAATTTGTTTTCTGAATTTTTGTTGTGTTTTCTGAATTGTTATTTTGTTTTCTGAATTATTTTTTTTTCTGAATTGTTTTGTTTTCTGAATTATTTTGTTTTCTGAATTGTTGTTGTGTTTTCTGAATTGTTATTGTGTTTTCTGAATTTTTGTTGTGTTTTCTGAATTATTTTGTTTTCTGAATTATTTTTTTTTCTGAATTGTTTTGTTTTCTGAATTATTTTGTTTTCTGAATTGTCGTTGTGTTTTCTGACTTATTTTGTTTTTATAATTGTGATTTGTTTTGCACCTCTCGGCCACCGTATATTTGGGCTCGTTAAGAAGGCTGTAACCCGTGTGTGTATGTGTGTGTGTGTGTTCAGCTGGGTCTCTGCATCAGTCGAGCGTCGGCCTCTGTCCTGAACCTGAACTGTAGTCTGGTGCTGCTGCCGATGTGTAGATTACTGCTCACCTTCCTGCGCGGCTCCCAGCGGGTGAGACACACACATGTTGCTCTTTTAAACTAATAATTCAACTCTTTACTTTACAAATGCATGTTTGAGATCTTACTGTGAACGATTCATCCATGTATGTTTCATTCATTTATAATTGCATCCTCTGGTGAAAACGACAGACTTGTTGACATGTCAATCATTTAGTGCACTTAAGCCCCGCCCCTTTCTCACAATAGACTGCATGCTTGTATTCAGATCTCCTCCATCCAATCGACAACAAATGATCTAAAAGAAAAAAAAAATTCTCCGATAACGTTTCACTCGGATCACTTCTTTCATCACATCACCTTTTAAAAGCATCTTTATTCAGTTGAGTTAAGGCTGCTCTGTGCTGGCTTTAAATCCTGCATAAAGATGCTATAAAATCATACAAAACATGCACTAAAATAGCCACTCCGATGCGGCGTTGGTTCTATGTGAATATTTACAGCATTAGAGCAGCTTTAAATCATTTTTTGGATTTATCATTTCATATTCAAAACATTAATTTCATAGCATTAATTCTGCAATTTAAATTCTTGTATAAAAGCATATGTGATGGTCAAAAATGACAGATTTTGTTTTATTTCAATTAAATGAAAGTACTATATTTTAGTTCGATACTTTTTTTAAATTTAATATTATATTTTAGCAGATTTTCTGGTTCTACATTTTATTGAAAGTGAAAATTACACTTAAACTGTGTTAAACCGTGAATGTTAAATTTGGTCTCTTTTTAAAGGCTTGAATTATTGCTGAGGTGAAAGTAAAAGCTGTGAAGAGGTTGATTTGAGGTTGTTTGGACTCTTTCTCTCAGGTGAGCAGTAGATGTGTCCGTCGGCTGCTGGATAAGAGTAAGACGTTTCATGTGGCTTGTGGAGTCACTATATGCGTCTTCTCAGGTGAGAGACATTTAGGAAGTATTGTTTTTATACATATACTCAACATCTGTAAACGTGTAGTTTTATGTTTCTCTGTCGTTCTTAACTCGATTATGCTGCTCGCAATGCATCATGGGATTGTAGTTGTTTCCCTCACTCAAGCTAAGTTCACAGTCTTGTAACGTTATTAAAGTTTATAGTGTTATGATTCACCTCGTATAACGCTTTAATGAAGACTTTAAAAAAATCCCTATAAGAGAAATTAATGGAAAAAATATTTTTTCTTATCTTTCTAAATACTTCTTTACTTTACAAAAAGTGGGCAGCCACTAATGCACTCTTTTGACAAAATACAGTGGAGCTTTTTGTCTGTGAAATGACTTTTTTACTTGCTATAAAGTGTGTGAAGAACAAGATTTGACACAATGATCCTTCAAACTTTGTCAGATCCTGTGATTTCTTCCTCAGATGTGTTATTGTAGAAGCATGCAAACATTATTTACTTTGTTTTTGTTCGCCAGGCCAAACAAAACATTTTTAGTACATTATGAACCAGAGAGTTCATGAACAAACCAAAGCTGACTCCAGAACAATGCAGACAGACAGCTGATTCAAGATGGAGGGAAAACAGATCATTTAGGTTGAGTCACTAGTGTGTGTGTGTGTGTGTGTGTGTGTGTGTGTGTGTGTGTGTGTGGCTGTCTGAGAGTTTGACTTGGTTAAATGACTCTGTCGTCTAATGTTACAGTGGCAGACTGTAAGGTTTTAGCGGCTGACAGGTGTGTGTGTGTGTGTGTGTGTGTGTGTGTGTGTGTGTGTGTGTGTGTGTGCGTGGTGTGCGTGTGTGTGCCTTTGCATGTGTCTGCAAGGCAAGTTTATTTATATAGCACATTTTTATACACTGTGGCAATTGAAAGTGCTTTACACAGAAAGGGATAATCACAAAATAAAAGCAAGGAAAATTAAAATAGTTATAAAAGAAATTAAAAAAGATATACAGTATGATGCAGTTATAAAACGAATTAAGAGTAAAAATATGATGTATAGATATACTTCTCATCTGGTAAAACACCGGTGTATCATACTTTACACAATCCCAGTTTTACTATGAGATTTTCCTTTGGTGATCACACTGTGTCTGTAGAGTTATTTCGGTGCACCTAAGAAGTCTATTGGACGACACCCGATTTTTCCCTAAAAGTAAGTGTGTGTGTGTGTGTGTTTGAGAGAGACAGGAATATCCCGAGGGATTCCCAGCTGGTTTTATCTTGTGTCTGAAACCCCCTTCCCATTTCCTGTCTCATTGCATTGTGGTCTTGTTCTAATTACAGAGCTCTGAGGGCATTCAGTTAACATGACAACTACAACAAACACACACTCACACACACAGACAGAGAGAGCCACTGAATAGACAAATTGTCTTCCACACATGTTTGGCGTATGCTGTCATTCCGAGTGTGTTTGTGTGAGTCTCTGATGCTGTGTGTGTGTGTGTGTGTGTTCATGTTTCTGTCTGCAGTGGTTCATGTGTGCGCTCACCTCGTGAACATGGTCAGTTTCTCTGTGAGATATTCAGAGGATTTCCCCGCGCTCAATGTCGCGCAGTATCGAGGACAGGTAACCATTACAAAATAGAGCAAGATTCTCAAATGCATTTTACACATACGAGATTAATAATGTCTCAGAAAAATGTCCACTGATAAATAATGTTTTTGAGAGAAGTCTCTTCTGCTCACCAAAGCTGGTTTTATGTGATGCAAAATACAGTAAAAACAGTGATATTGTGAAATATTATTATAATTTCAAATAAGTGTTTTCTGTTTGAATATATTGTAAAATGTAATTTATTCCTGTGATGTAAAGCTGAATTTTCAGCATCATTACTCCAGTCTTCAGTGTCACATGATCCTTCAGAAATCAGTCTAATATGATGATTTGATGCTCAAGAAACATTTCAGATTATTGTAAGTGTTAAAAACAGTGCTGCTTCATTATTTTGTGGAAACCGTGATACACTACAATTTAAAAGTCTGAGGTCAGTAAGATTAAAAATTAAGATTTATTCAGCACGAATGCATTAAATTGTTTTAAAGTGACAGTAAAGACATTTATAATGTTAAAATTTCAAATAAATACTGTTCTTTTGAATATTCTATTCATCAAAGAATCATGAATCATTTTATCATCACCTTTTCCAAAAAATATATATCAGCACAGTTTTTTTTTTTAGTAGCCTAAAATGCTCAGACCACATAAACATCCAAACTCTACTCAATTTATCCAAGTAATCTTATTATCAGACTCTTTCTAGAAATAAATAAATCATGGTTGACTGAATAAAGCATTTTAAATGTTTTATTTTTGTGTGATCCTATATTTCTCAGTATAACTCCAAGCTAAATGAATGAACTGAAAACACCTTTAAATCTGATGTTTATGGCTGATAGTTTGATATAGTTAGTTTGTTGTTTGATTTGATGTTCTGTGTGTTTTTATGTCTTCAGGATCCCAGAGTTCTCATCATCAGCACAGGTGCCTCATGTTTATCAATCTCCCTTCTTTACTTCCACATTAATATAGTGAAACCCAAATTATGACATTTAATGTAGGATGTGAACTCTTTTTTTTAACTTTGTCTCCATTTTTGGGTTAATGTTAGATTGCCAGCTGATGTGCTTAAATTTCTCTCTTAACTGAATTAAATTAATATTTCAGGTTATTTCAGACAACTAAGACTGTTTGTGAAGCCGTTTCATACCTACACATGACAACTGCTCAGTCAAAGATTTAATAGACACAGCCGAATCATTGTCATTTAGGGAATAAAATCACGTGGGTGTTTGAATCGAGATCTTTTACCGATTAATCGTGCAGCTCTATTGATTTATGTTTTGTTAATATAGTTCCTGGAGTTACTGGCGTCCTGTTGGTGCTGGTGTTGTTCCTGATGTTCACAGCGTCGTCTTACTCTATTAGGTGAGAACTTCTAAACCTTTAAGAGTTATTTGACCTAACTCTGACCCTAGTCTCCTCTCCCTAGACAGACTACACACACACACACACTCCACTGTAATTACAGAGACCGTTGCCTGGAGGGGTCCGTCCCCTCTGATTGATCTGGCTTATCCTCTTTATTGTCCTGCTGTAATTGAGTTGCTTTAGTTCACTATAGGACACTTCAGGAGCGTCTAGTTCAATCGGAGAGACCTGGGCACTGTACTAAATGCACTTTTATCTCGCTCTCCTTTTTATGTGAGTGCAATTGTTTGTTCTTCTCAGAGTCTCAAGCTACGAGATATTCTGGTACACTCACAACCTCTTCATCGTGTTCTACATCATTCTGATGGTCCACGTAGTGGGGTGAGTTAAATGCATTTCCTTCACACCAGGGGCGCACGGGGTGGCACTGGCCCCCCCTGGAATATGATTGGCCCCCCCTGGTGCCCCCCCAACATCATTGGGCTAGATTTACTGTCAACCTGACAATGCCCAACGCCATTGGAGCAGAGCGCTGTAAATCACTGCTTGATTTGCGATTCGCAAAGCGGAATCACAGGTCCGCGTTTTTCAAACAGTAGGAGAGAGAGAGACACCTCCACACGTCACTGTTTATGGTATATACACACTCAATTACAGTATATATTTTTAAATATATCGCACCATATGTTAGTCTGATTACTTTCATGTGTGACTGATCAAGCCAGAAACGTTAAATTCGGAAGTTGACTTTTCAGTGTTATTTCGCGGCAGCGCGTCTATATAAATATAAAATAGATACATGTCTCATTCCTGGTATGCGGTGACTTTCCTGTCCCAATTATTTATTTACTCATATTTTCTCTAAAATGAGTCACATATTTATAATAAATGGCTTAAATTGTAGATTTAAGTATTCTTTACCATTTAAACATAGACATTAAAAATACTATTTTGTATTTTACACAATTTTAATTGATGTATGCAATAAATTATATCATGTCCTCAGTGCACAGTAATCAACTTCTGCAAGAAATATAAACCATGAAATGACAAAAACCTCAAAATATGTTTAAATTATGTTATAGACTAGGCTAAATTGCCTCTAATCATACATATAAATCATGTGGAAACATAGGTCTTTTTCTTAAAATTGTCTTTAATTACTGCGTCCCTGAAGTCATCTTCCACCCTGTTAGTATGTACTGTACCTGTTTTTTGCCTTCCAAAATAATCCGACTGCAATTTCCTTGAGACCATTTTCAAGAAGTGAAATTTCTTTTCTTTTACCCGCTGGAATTCAACTGTACAAACTGAGGTAAGCTTCAGCTCTCACTCCTAACTTTGTTTTTAGTTTTTGAAATGCTATCCTGCTTGTCCCACCCTTAAAGTTCCACCCTGTTAGGCTATGTTATGGAGAATGTTTGTCCTATCAAAAAATTGTAAAAACAAATCTGACATAATTATACAATTTTTGTTCATCTGTAGAAGGTTAGCTAGCTAAAAATGTTGATCACTCAAAGAGCTATGGCTAACTTAGCTCAGAATTTTCCACCCTGTTAGATCTATAAACCTAACAGGGTGGAATGTGAAACATATTCTATTCATCAAAAATTGTTTTGCTTGTTTTAAGAAGAAAAAAAATCTAAGATGGCATAAGGGATATATACTATCCAAGAAAAGCTCATTTTTGTTTAACATTTACATTATTAACATGTTGTGATATACGTATATGTCCCTAACAGGGTGGAATATTTTTATGGACAGTGTCTGAACAATCTACCAATAATTATTATTATAGAGTCCCTGAGCTTGACCTATATGTATTCCTTATAGTTAAGCATGTCACTATTTTGATAGAATGCTAAAGACATGAAAATCATGTCCTTTTTTTCCCCAACATTTATGAAGCCAAAATGTCACCGCATACCAGGAATGACCCACATATTACTTTATCTTTTGTTTTAAAGACTAAAGGCACTATAATCTTTTTCCAAAAAAAAGCGGAGCTGTGGTAAACATTAAAATGTGAGAACTTTACATGCAACTCTGTGTAATTTATACTGAATGGGTTTTTGTTTATTGTTACACCGCAACAGGACATCCAAGGTTTCTTTAAGAAGAAACCATGTCAGAGACAGATTTCATGCAGAGAACGTTCGCCAGCACACACACACACACACACACACACACACACACACACACACACACACACACACACATTCAATGTTTGTGTTGAGAATGAAGCATGTTAAATGACTAATTAATGCCTAGGTGATGTTTTTTATTTATTAGAACAAAACTGTGTGGTCCAATCCATGTAAAATACAAAATGATTTTCAGGCTCTTGTTCAGTGCCACATTTAATACCATCTATATTAGGTCACTGAGCATTGCAAAGATTTTTTTAAATGCAATTTTTTAAAATCGTGATTTTAATCTTAATTTAAGATTAAATTAGAATTAGATTAGAATTTGTGCATCAACACAAACAAATTATTAAAGTGGGCCTATTATTAGGGTGACCAGACGTCTCGTTTTTCCCGGGACAGCCCCGTATTTCCACTCTAATTTTAGTGTCCCGACTTATTCTGAAAAAATCATGTTTTGTCCCTTATTTCATCGTTAATATATATATATATATTTTTTTTTTATATATATAATAGGTTTCGTTTCCGAAAGCTTAAGTGAATATATATGTTACGTTCAAACCGTGTAGCGCGCGCATGACAGAGAGGGAGAGACCTTGTGTGTGTGTGCTAGTGTGCCTAGGTGCGTTCACACCGCCGCCGACTTGAGCTTCCAAAGCGGCCGGAAGTCATTCATTTTCAATGGAAGCTGGCTTCTCTCAGCTGCAAGGAGCGTCAAATCCCTCGGCGTCGCGTTTTGGGCGTTTTGAGCGTCAATCAGAAAGTTGAAAGAAGCTCAACTTTATGGTAATGAGCTATGACGCGGTTCAGCGGCAAGCAGCGGCAAAACGCCAGAAACCAATCAGAATAAAGAACTCCTTCACTCTGGCTGATTCTGGAGAAACATACGATGTGAACTTTCGTTCCTACCAAAACATTAGTTCCGAGAAAATGGAGGAGAAGCTGATAATCGCTGTTGCTGGGTTTCCTAACATATATGATATGACGTTGTTTGCTTACAGGGACCAGTTACAAAAGAACGAGGCATGGGAATGCAATTCATTTGCTCACGGTGACAAAGATTTGACCAATTGCACTAATGCAAATAATAGCCTAATGCAAATAATAATAATAATAATAGCTAATTATTATTTTTTTCCCCGACCAAAAGTGACCAAAACAGTTATAAAAATGCTGTCATTATAAAAGGTTTCTTCAATGTATTGCTTGTTTTTTTCTGTTTATTACATTTCATGTTGTGACACTTCTCTTCTCCCTGCTACGTCAGAGCGTCCAAAGCGTCAACGAGCTTCCCCGTGCTTTTTGAGAAGTGTCCTTGACAGAGCGGCCAGAGCTTCTTTGACGCTCAAGTCGGAAGCGCATGTAAGACGCATTAATAGAGGGAATGCATTAACGTCACTTTCCCGCCGGAACACGCCCCCTCAGCCGGACTGAGTGGCAGAAGAGCAGCTGCGTGACTGGATTTAATAGGGGAAACTGCGAAAACGCAAGTAAAACAAACTATTATCAGTTTAAACTAAAGATTGGACTCAATATAGTGTTCCTTACAACTTACTAAAGATCCAGTGATCCATGGATATTAACATGCAGCCAGGAATCGTGTTTCCTGACATTTATATGTGCCTGATTTCGACACCAGGGAAATACATACAGCAAATTTGCCTGTGAATGCTTTATATAAATACAAAATAGGCAGGTCTAAATCCAGGTGATCACTTATCAATGTTATATATATCATCATATCGTCTAGAGACTTAAAACTTGTATAGTTTTTTGTCAGTGTTTATTTAAAAATGTCAAATTATACAGAATAATGGTAAATAGTGGTAAATATTTGATTGATGAGTTGTCACTGCAATATATAACAATACAATATAAAGAGAATGATTTTACCACTAAATTCAGCATATTGACACAAAAAGGATAACTGTAAATCCACATTTCGCTGCCTGGAGTCCAGTTGTTTCTATGAATTGTAGCGATCTATTTGCTTCTCTGTTCTGTAGCTTTAGGTAGTCTGTAAAAATATTCCTCATATTTCTTGTCAAATCTAGTTGTACAGTCAGTCTCAAAGCTCTTTCCCGTTTTAGACGCGTTTTGTGTGTTTTTCCGCAGCATTCACACTGAAAACCAATGCTGCCGCTCAGTCTTTTTGCCACTTGTGGGCGTAACTGCAGTCACTCCGGCCAACGGTGACGTCACGTGCATTCCCTCTATACGCATGCGTTCTGTATCTGTCCCGTATTCCACTCCGAGAAATCTGGTCACCCTACCTATTATGTCCTTTTTCAAAGTCTTAGTTTAGTTGTTGTGCTCTACAAGAATGTTTTCATGCTTTCATGCTCAAAAACACATTATTTTCCCCAGATTGTCCATTATTGCAGCTCCTCTCTTCCCAGTCTGTCAGTGACGCTCTTTTTAGTTCCTTTCTCTGTGAAGAACCTCCTTCTGAAAAGCACACTGTGCTCTGATTGGTCATCTGGAGGACCAGTGTGTTGTGATTGGTCAAACGCTTTGAGTATTTGGGAAATGTCCCGCCCCTTACCATAACCGCCAGTTTAAACACACTTCTAACTAACTCAACAGGCCCCGCCCCTTTATTCTTTGTATGAATTATTTAAATGAGGAATATTGTGACGTGTTTGTTCCCGGAAGAGATTCAAGACTACAATGGAGGCGTTACAGGAAGTTCAGAAACAAAGACACTGATATAGAGAACAACTTCTGCTGGAGGGACTTTGTAACTTTAAAACTTTGCAGAGCTTTTTTATGCTCAAACAGCAACATCACACACTAAAGAAAGATGAACATGGAAAAAATATAGGCATAATAGGCATAATTTAAAACCCTTTTAAATATGCACTGAAACTATTAAGCAAGAGCTTCACAGATGGTTTCCTATTTCTAGATATACTTTGTGCTATAACATCCCTTGCATTATAGAAGAAAAGTTTGAGAGAATATATATTTTTTTTTACAAATGTGTAAATGTCAAATCCTAAAATATTAAGCGAAAGTAAATTTTAAAGAAATGCATTTTTTTAACTAAAGTACATTCAGTAAATAGAAGTACGCAAATCGGGATGTTTTTTCCCTGTATGCTTTATGGGATATGATTGGCGCCTCTCTTTCCAATAGGGGAGCTTTAAAGTATCAGTCAAACGTGGAGGCCCATCCTCCTGGCTGCGTGCACAAGAATCTCAGTTCAGGCTCACGGACCAATCACAGAGCAGCAGGAGAGAAGGGGGAGGAGCTTTCAGGTGAACCACAGATGTTTTGTAAAGAAGAGGCCCGTTTCCAAACACATTTCCCTCAGGTCCGTCTGTCTGATTAAGAGTAAATAATTGCGACTGGGCATGTTGTTTGTATTATATCTTTGTGTACATCTGTTTGTGAATGATTGTCAATCGTTGAGTGTGTGTGTGTGTGTGTGTGTTTTAGACCTGGTTGTGGGTCTCGGCTCCTCTCTGCCTGTACTGTGCCGAGCGGTTGTATCGTTTCATAAGAAGCAGCGCTGCTCCTGTTACCATAGTTTCTGTCATTAGCCATCCCTGTGATGTCATAGAATTGCGCATGCTGAAGAGAGGCTTTAAGCCCCGCCCTGGACAGGTAAGCCCCGCCTCCACGCGGTAACGTTAGAATTTGACAAAGAATTTAGAACTTTTAAAGGGGAAATTTATCTTTTTTTAAAAACAAACAAAAAATTATCAGCTTAGTCTTTTAAACTATACCGTTCAAAAGTTTGGGGTTGGTACAATAAAAATATATATTTTAAATAATTTAATCAGCAAGGACACATTAAATTAATCAAAAGTGACTAAATGACTAAAGACATTTATAATGTTACATGTAAATGCTGTTCTTTTGAACATTCTATGCATCAAAGAATTCAGAATAAAATGTTAACAGTTTCCGCCCAAAAAATAAGCAGCACAACTGTTTTCAACACTGATTATAATCAGACATGTTTCCTGAGCATTACATCTGCAAGACTGGAGTAATGGTGCTGAAAATTCAACTTTGATCACATGAATAAATTGTATTTTAGAATATATTAAACAGTTATTTCAAATTGTAATAATATTTCAGGTTTTACTGCAATTTTGGTCAAATAAATGCAGCTTTGGTGAGCATTTCAAAAACATAAAAAAAATCTTGTTTATGTGCTTTTTCTGTATTTATTCTGCATGTTTTTGTGATGTCTCCTCTAGTACATCCTGCTGAACTGTCCGAGTGTCTCGTCATTTGAAAACCATCCCTTCACTCTCACCACAGTACGTGCATTTAAGTGTGTGTTACTGTGTTCAAGTCGTGATCATTTCATGAGATAAATGCACATAAACTAACACAATATCATTATTACCAGTGGCAAACTCAATTAAATTAAAGAATCATCATAGCTAATTTATATGGGTCATAATCACTTTTTAATTGCATGTTGACATTTTATAAGTGAATTATTAATGTTTGCATAAATAATTATTCTGACCAATATCATTTTAATTCACATTGTATTATAGTTATGATTTCCAAATGCATAAGCAGGACCTGGGGTGTATTCCAGGAAGCAGGTTATGTGACATACCCGGGTATGTTTAAGAGTAAGTAAGCGGATAACCTCAACTTTCGGCTCCAAAAACGGAGGTAACTTTCAGGGTATGTTAGTAGTCATAGCAACTCACTCTCTGAATTTAACCCGCTCCGGAGTTAGTTTGTTTCAGAGAGGTGATGGAGCATGGCGTGCCCTTTTGAAGACGATCCAGTGGATGTGGAAGCACAGATAATACGAAATCTTTTCCGCCGTGAGAGGGTGAGACGACCACCTATCGATGTGTTTTCGTATCCAAATGAATATTTGCGGGAGCGTTACCGTTTTTCAAAAGAATCGTTAATTTATTTAACGAAGATTTTGAAACCATACATAGCAAACGTGACACATCGCGGATTAGCGCTTAACACGGAGCACATTTTGTGCATTGCCCTTCGCTTTTTTGCGACGGGGAGTTTTTTGTATACAGTAGGCGATGCAGAGCATGTGGGAAAGGCAACTGTGTGTAGGGCTGTTCGTAGAGTATGCATTGCACTCAAACGGTTCCTTCACACTTTTGTACAGTTCCCTGGCCATAAACCACTGAGGGTCATTAAAGAGGAATTCCACAGAGTGGCGGGTTTGTCCGTTCTATGATATTCTATGACAGACCATTTATCATAAGTATTAATATGGTACACCTACATTTTACTAAGCCACTTGTCTTGGTAGCTGAGTCTGACGAACTGCCCCGGGAATCCCATCGACCACAGGTCGCCCTTTATTAAGGGACAGTGCCAGCTCCTCAGCTGGGGTGAGGGGAGGTGGAGGTGGACCCCCACCTGTTTTACGGGCCTCAGCCTTCTTTCTATTGGCTACATAGAAAACTAAATTACATTTAATACTAAATTACATGGCGTCAGTAACAAATTTAGTAAGTTTAGAAAACATTTCCTTGCTGGAGAATGTTTTTGTGTTTCATTTTGACTTGACTCACACTTCTTCTGGCTCCAGAAGGATTACACCTTATAAGAAGAAGAGGCTAACATATAACAAGCCAATTATGTGCATTTACTGTAATATTAAGAAATGTATGGAGGCCAACAATAGGCTACTTGTCTATTTTTACATGCCCCAAAGAATTTTTGCCTAATGAAAGGGGAAAATAGCCCATTTATAATTTTCTAAACTCACGCATTTACTCTGTCCGTTATTTTTTGCCAAGCCAACTCTCTTTCTTTTGCTGATCCAGCAGTATTACTTTTTTTAGTTATAACGGGCTTAAAGTCTTCATAAGCAAGCATTAAAACCTCCAACTCAGTTTCACTGAAGTATGTAGCTCGCTTTTTTTCTCCCTTGGTTTCCATGGTGACTCCTGAAATCGGCGATCCATTGAAAATGTCTTTATGTACTCGCCGTGCGCGCGCATTAGCTCTGGGTTTCCAATAGGAGGTTGATTAATCTAACTCCTCACAGGTGTTTTGGAACCGACATACCCAGAGTAAGCAAGTTTGGGGTTTATCAACCAAGAGTTCAAGGTTTATCTGACGGTAAGTTAACCTCGCTTTCTGGAATACACCCCTGAAGGCAGAATATGAACACAATAATAATAATAATACATTTTATTTGTATTGCACTTTACATTACAGCAATCTCAAAGTGCTACAGAGCATTAAGTAATACACTTAAAACAATCAAAGATCAATAAATGGTTAAAAAGGAAAACCTATAAAATACATTAAGTGAAAACGTACTCGGTTACTAACGTAACCTCGGTTCTCTCTAGAGAGGGAACGAGTACTGCGTAATATCTTACGCTATGGGGAAAACCTCTTTTCCACGAGATATTGAAGCCAAAAATTATCCTTTAATTTTGATTAATGTAAAACGCTGTGCGGCAGCATGCAGACATAGGCAAGACGGCTCGCGCGCCTATTGGCTGCCCTGCGGCAACAGCAGCAAGCCTATCGAGAGAGGCCCTGCGTGACGTGACATCCAATGGGGGTGCTTCGCGCCCATTTCGTCGCGTCCCGCCAGAATAGGCGTGGCCTTGGCCTATAAATACGCTCGACAGGCTGATACAAACTGGTTTTCAACGCTGAAGCGAACCAGCGCTGTTGTATGCACGGCAAGATACGCAGTACTCGTTCCCTCTCTAGAGAGAACCGAGGTTACGTTAGTAACCGAGTACGTTCTCTTACGAGAGTATCTCTCGTACTGCGTAATATCTTACGCTATGGGGAACACAATGTAAGACGCCGTGCGTACTGGGATCCGACACCAAAGTCCCAAGGGCAGTAGCCCGGGGCTCATATAGTGCATAATCACCGTAGACTCACAGAGAGTCGGAGAAGAGAGGCTACCAGCATCATTCCCCACGAAATAGCATCCCATAGGAGCTAGTTATGTCAACAGTATATCCCGCAGACAGGGTGAACGCGTTCAGCCTGAACTGGGCAAAAATACGGGCTATTCAACACCCATGGAGCTGTTCCATCGATCAGTGAGCGATACTCAATCAAAACTCAGCATTCTGCGCCGGCGCAGCGGGACAGATAGTACTGAATTCTAGACCGACAGCAGCTTGGCCTGTAAGGCGGGAACTTCTAGGTTATAGAACCTTATAAATGTAGACGGCGAGGCCCAGCCCGCCGCCATACAGATATCATGCAAGGAAATCCCACTAGACCACGCCCACGAAGAGGCCACGCCTCTCGTGGAGTGCGCTCTGACACCCAAAGGACACTGCAGGCCCTTAGAAGTGTAAGCCAGCACTATGGCATCGACTATCCATCTGGATAGGCTCTGTTTTGATGCGGCCAGTCCCTTGGAACGTCCGCCAAACAAAACAAAGAGCTGCTCGGTCTGCCTGCAGACAGACGAGCGGGACACATAAGCCCTCAGCGGCCTGACGGGGCAAAGGAGATTAGCATCCGCTTCCTCATTGTTCACCGGGAGGGCGCACAGGGAAATAGCCTGGGCCCTGAACGGTGTGTTGAGGGATTTTGGCACGTACCCGTGCCTTGGTTTGAGTATGACTTTTGAGTCATTAGGCCCAAACTCAATACAAGACGCGCTTACTGAAAGCGCTTGCAAGTCCCCCACGCGCTTCATTGAAGCAAGAGCCACAAGAAATACCGTTTTGAAAGACAGGTGCTTCATGTCTGACAAATGGATTGGCTCGAATGGGGCACCTTTCAGGGCTTCCAGAACCGTAGAAAGGTCCCACATAGGGACTGAGGGAGGTCTGGAAGGATTCAGCCTACGAGCTCCCCTGAGGAATCGCACGACGAGGTCGTTCTTCCCCAGTGACTGGCCAGACGTCGGTTTTGCAAACGCCGCTATGGCCGCCACGTATACTTTGAGCGTGGACGGGGTTCTACCCTTATCCAGCAGCTCCTGAAGGAAGGAGAGCACTTCCGTAACCCCGCAGTCTACGGGTGAAAAGCCCTGAGCTTGACACCAGGTAGAGAACACTGACCATTTCGAGGAGTAGAGCCGTCTAGTAGACGGGGCCCTAGCCTGCGTGATCGTGTTTAACACTCCCTCCGGGAGGTTAGCGGGTACCCGTTGATGGCCCACACATGTAGGGACCATAACTCCGGGCGAGGATGCCAAATCGAGCCCTTTGCCTGAGAGAGGAGGTCTCTCCTCACCGGTATCGGCCACGGGGCAGTGCTGGCCAGCTGCATCAGGACTGGGAACCAGGTTTGGTTCGTCCATAGCGGAGCCACGAGCAGCACTGGGCATCCATTTTCCCTGATTCGTTCCAGCACTTGAGGCAGGAGCGAGACGGGGGGTAAAGCATAGAGGGGGCGTCGGGGCCATACGTGGGACAGCGCGTCCCTGCTCTTGGAGAAAAAGTTCGGACAGTGAGCGTTTTCCTGGGACGCGAACAGGTCCACCTGCGCTCTGCCGAATGTCTCCCACAGCAGTTGGATCGTCTGCGGGTGCAGCGACCATTCCCCTGCTTGGACATTGTTTCTGGACAGTCTGTCTGGTCCCAGATTCAGGTGACCAGGCACATGCGCTGCTTTCAGTGAAAGCAGGTTGTGCTGAGCCCAGCCCAGGGAAGCGTTTCGTCAGCCTGTAAAGGCTTCGGGACCTGACGCCGCCCTGGTGATTTATGTACGCCACCACTGACATGTTGTCCGACCGGACTAAGACGTGGCGGCCTTTTATCTGGGGACAAAAACGCCTTAGCGCGTTGTCTACTGCCAGCATTTCTAGACAGTTTATGTGTAGGAGCTTCTCCCGTTCTGACCACTGGCCAAAGAACGGTCTGCCCTCGAGCAGCGCTCCCCACCCCGAGGTGGAGGCGTCCGTGGACACCACCATCACACTCGAGGGAGTCCCCAGACTCACGCCTGACTGGTACCAGTCGGCTTTTTTCAAGGTTTCAGAGCCGAGACGCATTTCCTGTCGACCCTGAGGCGAAACAGACCAGCGGCCCAAGCCCCGGGCGGAACTCGTGCTTTCAGCCATAACTGCAGTGGGCGCATGCGAAGCAGGCCCAGCAGAAGTACTGAAGATGCTGAGGCCATGAGGCCCAGCATTTTCTGAAACCGTTTGAGCTGAACTATAGGGCCGCGGCAGAAGGATTTCACGGCGCGCTGAATGTTCAGTCCTCGCTCCGGCGACAGACGTGCTGTCATAGACAGCGAGTCCATCACTGTTCCCAGAAAGGAGATTTTCTGGCTGGGAAACAGCGAACTCTTCGCCCAATTGACTGTGAGACCCAAATTCTCGAGATGCTCGAGTAATGCGGTCTTGTGTTCTATGAGCTCTGATCGTGATCGAGCTAGAATCAACCAGTCGTCCAAGTAGTTCAAAATTCGCATGCCCTGAAGTCTCAGGGGTGCGAGAGCCGCGTCCATGCACTTCGTGAATATACGGGGTGCTGGAGACAGGCCGAACGGTAGGACTGTGTATTGATATGCCTGGCCCTCGAAGGCGAATCTCAAGAATCGCCTGTGACGTGACGCAATCTGTATTTGGAAATAGGCGTCTTTCAGATCTATTGACATGAACCAGTCTCCCTGGCGCACGTGCGCGAGGATTTTGCTGGTTGTCAGCATTTTGAACTTGCGTTTCAGAAGCGCTTTGTTCAATTGTCGCAGATCTAGAATGGGTCTGAGACCCCCGTCTTTTTTCGGTACCAGAAAATATCTGCTGTATACACCCCCTTCGCTCTGAGATAAAGGTTCTATGGCCCCTTTGCTCAGTAGTTTCGCTATTTCGGTTCGAAGTAGATGAGATACTTCATTGTCCACCGTGGTTTCGACACGCGCCGTGCAACGGCGGGGACGTCGAGCGAACTGTAGCGAATAGCCTCTCTTTATAGTGTTCAACACCGATTCTGATACCCCGGGAAGCATTGCCCATGCATTCGCGTGGATAGCAAGAGGCAGAATGATATCCGGGCTCTGGCCGCGGCACAGCGGCGGCTGCAGAGCTTCGGTGTGCTGAGACATGAACACTGTGTTTAAAGTGCGCGAGGCGGGGGGCGCGCCGATCACGGCGGGCAGCCTGTTCGCACTCGCTTTCTCTATGACAAATTGTGGAGAGAGAACGAGCGGGACAAACCCCGTAGGGTTCAGCGTGTCTGTGAGTGAATGTGGGCGCGGGACAGCGGGCACATTTACTGCACTGAAAACACCGTCGGCTTGCGCTGACTGAATATGTGTTGGTTTCGTTTTTACAGAAACCGTGGGACACGAACTGTGTAGTGTTTGTGGGCACTGTGTCATGGGCACATTCACTACGTTTGCACAATCGACATGAGTCGATTTTATTTGTGCTAGCCCTGAACTGTGGCGGGCTGTGTCTGTGTGTGGGAATGGGCACTGTGACGTGGGCATTCTTACAACACTCATAACACCATCGGCTATGGCCGGGACAACAGAAAATACACTCTTTATTGGATTTATCTGGGTCGCCGTAAAAATGGCGTTAATGTGCAGGCAAGCGGGTACCGGCTTGTTTACTGCGAAATACACTGGAACAGTCACATTGTTTGGAACTGAACGAGCGAGAGGTTTCGGTGGAGTCTGGCCGCGGCGAGACTTAAACACCGTGGGTCTTAGCTGACTGTATGTGTGTTGGTTTCGTTTTACAGAAAACGTGGCACATGCAGCATGTAGTGTTTGTGGGCACTGGGTTGTGGGCACATTCATAAATGCATAAATGCACAATTGACATGAGTCGATTTCATATGTGCGAGCCCTGCACTGTGGCGGGCTGTGTTTGTGTGTAGAAATGAACACTGGGCTGTGGGCATTTTCATTACACTCAAAACACCATCGGCTGTGGCCGGAATACCAGACAATACATTGCTTATATGATTTTTCTGGGTCGCCGTGGAAACAGCATTTGTGTGCAGGCAAGCGGGCCATGGTACCGGCTTGTTTACTGCAAAATACACTGGAACAGTCACATTTTCTTGGAACTGAACGAGCGAAAAGTATCAGTGCAAGTCTGGCCGGGCGAGACTAAATTTTATCTGCTGCGAGAGCTGGGATCGAACACGGGTCTCCCGTGCGATGGCTGTAGGTTTCGCCACTGAACCACAGGGGGAAACGACAAAAGCCTAAAATAGCTCGACCACATAATAGAGCGTCATCACAGTTTTGTGTGTGTTGGCGTTTGTTTGCATGCGTGCGTGTTATACAACAGGCTCATTGCTGCAATATTGACATTTTCAGCCGCTCAAACTAAGAGGAACTGAGAAATGTTTGAGGAATGGAGATTGGTCCGGCCTCGGCGGGACTAAAAATACACTCTATCCTCATTTCGCCGATGACGCATGCCCACGGGGGGCGGGGTAGCTTTCTTATAACGTAAAGAAAAGCTAGCCGCGGTTTAATGCTGGCCCGTTTCCCTTACGACTCGCGGGCAGAAGGGGGAGATCCACAGAGCTCGCCCAATCCTCACTGTCCGACGCGGGGATATAGCAGCTGGCCTCCTCTACAGATGCAGCTATCTCGTCGTCATTAATGGCGGAAGCGGCGGCGCGCGGCGGCCGTTGTCCGTCAGTGAGCGACTCGATTGAAGCTGGTGAAGTTGGCAGGCGAACCGGCGAGCTTTCACGGCTGGAGAAGGATCAGGGACCCGCTGAGTACGGCGCTTTGCGGCGCGGCACTACAGCGGGCGGGAGTCTCACTCACCATGGCAATAGCTGGCCTCCTCTAC
Source organism: Siphateles boraxobius (assembly GCF_051911475.1). Taxonomy (NCBI): domain Eukaryota; kingdom Metazoa; phylum Chordata; class Actinopteri; order Cypriniformes; family Leuciscidae; genus Siphateles; species Siphateles boraxobius. The sequence goes on along the minus strand of NW_027509186.1, from coordinate 36,374,624 downwards.
CGATGCAGCTATCTTGTCGTCACTAATGGCGGAAGCGGCGGCGCGCGGCGGCCGTTGTCTGTCAGTGAGCGACTCGATTGAAGCTGGTGAAGCTGGCGGGCGAACCGGCGAGCTTTCACGGGCTGGAGAAGGCTCGAGGACCCGCTGAATACGGCGCTTTGCGGCGCGGCACTACAGCGGGCGGGAGTGCAGACTCGGAGAGAAAATGCCAGGCAAGTCCTCAGAGTCACCATGGCAATAGTTCCACAGGAACGAAGCGTCTTCAAAAAGACGCTTGCTCTTTTAGAACAGATACAAAACAGAGATAGAGTGTGAGTCGCAGCGGCGAACACACACTCAGCAGTGAAAAGGATATGAACGCCGGAAAGCGTAGCAGGTACGGCGGCTGAAGGCGGCGAGGTGTAGGCCAGCGACTTCAGGCTCGAAGGCTCGTCCCGCAGAAGGCTTACAATCAGACGGCGCGGCTTCTCACTCCGGATCCAGCGATGCAGTAGTGCTTCGCTGAAGAGTTGAAAATCAGTTTGTATCAGCCTGTCGAGCGTATTTATAGGCCAAGGCCACGCCTATTCTGGCGGGACGCGACGAAATGGGCGCGAAGCACCCCCATTGGATGTCACGTCACGCAGGGCCTCTCTCGATAGGCTTGCTGCTGTTGCCGCAGGGCAGCCAATAGGCGCGCGAGCCGTCTTGCCTATGTCTGCACGCTGCCGCACAGCGTTTTACATTAATCAAAATTAAAGGATAATTTTTGGCTTCAATATCTCGTGGAAAAGAGGTTTTCCCCATAGCGTAAGATATTACGCAGTACGAGAGATACTCTCGTAAGAGAACCCGCTTTTAACATTTATTTTATATTTTTTTAGAAAATAAAAACTGTTTAACTGTTTTTCACAAACAGGGCTGAAGGCATTTTCGATGATGTAATGCGGAAGATTGTAGTAGTATCAACTCGCTCTCTCTTTGAAACAAAGCATTCCATCATGGCCCAGGGAAATGTTAAATGCATTAAAAAGCATGTTCATTTTTGAAACATGCAAAATTTGCCAATAAATCTCTTCATTCATACACACTTACAAAGTTTGCATTCTCTGCCAAGAACCTTTTTCTAAAACTTTTTTACCTTCTCACACACTTTGCTTTGAGTTTTCCGTCCCCCAGGGGTCTTTAATGCATGACTGTACCTGATCCTCACAATCCCTCTCTCTCTCTCTGTGTGTGTGTGTGTGTGTGTGTGTGTGTGTGTGTGTGTGACTGTGACTGTGTTCCTCAGTGTCCGACGGGGAAGAATGAAACATTTGGCATTCATCTCAGAGTGCTGGGAGACTGGACCTGTGAGTACTGCGTACACTCACACAACGACACACATGCATAATAAATAATAGACCATGTGATCTGTATTATCTAGTTCAAAGGTTTCTGTCAAAATGTGTGAGTTTGGGATTAAAACATTCTCTTGCACACACATTTTTGTTGGCTCAGTCTTGTTTCAGACTCTTTCCATGATGTGATACTTGAGAGATACTAGTTCCTGGAAGGAAAACACACTGTAACAAAAGAAATACCACATACCCCATGCAAACACACATGCTTAGCGGGAGATAAAACAGGAAAAAAATAACTCTGCCGTGTCTAGAGTCAGAATATCACTGAGATTTGAGCCTGTAACCAACTACAGAGCAATGGCCTAGCAACTACAGAGCAAAATGCCATAAACAACATGGCATAGCACAAGGTATCATCTAAAATGCCTGCATAGAAATGGCTTAAAAAACACACAGAACACTTTAGCAACCACTTTGCAGCGTTTTAACAACAACTAGAATATTTATAACGCCTTACCAACTGCATAGCAACATGCTAACAAACACCCAGAACCCCTAGGCAACTTCATATCAAGGTTCTAAAAACAGTTAGATCACAAACACCATAGCAACCACAGCAACAAACTAACAACCACCCAGAAGCCCTTGGCAACTTCAAAGTAACATGCTAAAAACACTTGGAACACCTTAGCAACCACATAATGTGTTAACACCCACCTAGAACCATTAGCAACCACATAGCAACCAGTGATGCGCGGGTCAATGTATAAACAACCCGCACCCGACCGACGTTTTCAACTAACCTGCCCGCAACTCGGACCGCAAAAAAAAGAAAGAGAATATTGAACCCGACCCGCTTCCTGACCCGCATTTTTTTAAAGTATTAAATGCTCATCGTTGCGTCATTGGGCCATAGAAGTCTAACACAAATGTGTAAATAGCATCGCAAGAAGTACACATGACTAGCCAACACTTTGGTCATCATCTTTCATTATTTCAGCAAATGTCTCCAACACCTTGCACTTTCTATTTGTGTATTTGTGGAGCTTCCACTCCCCAGTCTTTACCTTTTCTCTTGCTGCCTCCATCTCTACAGACTGACCTTGTGCGTCATCTTCGTACCAGGGATTCAGCCAATAAAGTGTAGGCCTATGTATTTAATAGAAAATTGTGCCTAGTACTATATAAATTACAAAGGTTTAATTGGCATCTTTATTTCAAACGACCCGACCGACCGCGACCCGAATATCATTAAGAATATTTTTGGATGACTCGTAACTGCGGGAGATCGCAGGCACCCGCTCATCTTGGATCAACCCGCGCATCACTGAGAGCAACACACTAACAACCACCCAAAACCCATTGGCAACTTCATAGCAACGTGCTAAAACACTTAGAACACCTTAGCAACCACATAATGTGTTAACTCCCACCTAGAACTCTTAGCAACCACATAGCAACAGACTAACAACCACCCAGAACCCCTTGGTAACTTGATAGCAACATGCTAAAACACTTAGAACACCTTAGCAACCACATAATGTGTTAACTCCCACCTAGAACTCTTAGCAACCACATAGCAACAGACTAACAACCACCCAGAACCCCTTGGTAACTTGATAGCAACATGCTAAAACACTTAGAACACCTTAGCAACCACATAATGTGTTAACTCCCACCTAGAACTCTTAGCAACCACATAGCAACACACTAACAACCACCCAGAACCCCTTGGTAACTTGATAGCAACATGCTAAAACACTTAGAACACCTCAGCAACCACATAATGTGTTAACACCTACCTAGAACCCTTAGCAGCTCCATAGCAACATACTAAAACACTTAGAAACCTCATAGCAACGTGCTAACAACCACCCTGAACCCCTTTGCAACCACATAGTAATGTGCTAATACACTTAGAACCCCTTAGCAACCACATAGCAAAATACTAGCAACCACCCAGAACAACATTCACATTTTCTAAAAATCTAGTTGATATACATTTTTTGTTCGCGTATATTGATTTACTTTTTGTCTGTAAATTTCAGCGAGGTTTTCTCTGCTGCTGCTTCAACAGTCGGACAGCTCAGAGATCCTTCCCATGATGCAACAGAGGCGATATCCCACGTAAGTCTGCTGTGTTGTGGGAAAAGTTTCAGTGGCGTTCATAAAGGTCATGATTCCTCAGTATACAACACTGTATACTGGGAGGTGAAGTGTCACGGTCGCCTGACGTATAATTTCCTGGGAAAAAAACAGTTATCCAGCTTTGTGTGAGCGGGGTGTCAGGTGACAGGCTTTGACAAGATTCATCGTCCAATCAGAATCAATGACATCCTTTCCATGCATAAAATCGTTTTTTTTTTTTTTCAGTAATGCAGTCGTTCTCTGTATGTGTGTGTGTGTGTGTGTGTGTGTGTGTGTGTGTTTGTGTGTCTACAGTGGGAAATTACTGCACATCCTCATCCTGTGTGTTTTTGTGCATGTGTATTTAGTTTTCTGTTGTGTGCAAGCTTCCTTCCTACTCTGGTTTTATCAGTGGAAAACCTTCAGGGGCTGTTGCAGTATTTTCTTATTGATGGGATGATTGACAGATTGATTTTGAATAGCATACTACTTGTACTAATGTTTCAGTATGCATACTGTGCACAGTATGCTAATTTTCTCCATGGAATGCACAAAACTGTCAAAGTTCTGAACAAGAATGCATTAACATTAATAGTTTTCTGGTCTTTAATAATGTTCTCAAAATGTTAGTACAAAAACTATATTCATTGTTTTCTGAAAAGTTTTAGTTAGACGTTCATCTAGCGTTTATATGTTGCTATTTGTTTCAGAGAACAAAAAAAATGTTATCATAATATTTGCAAGATGATAAAATGGAATATTTCCTTAACATTCCCATAAGGAAGACATTTTTTTTTTTACATTTAGAAATAATGTTTTCATAACTTAAAGGGAGCCTTAACGTTCTTGGAACATAATTTAGCTATTTGTGTAGTATGCAGAAATTAGAATGAAAGTATTCCATTATGTTTGAAATGGAATTCTAATGGAATTCCATGCATACTGAGAATTTTCATACTATGCACTCATACTATGCGTACTGTGAAAAAACAGCACAAATAGTATGGAGGTGCATTTTTCTGCCCACACACACAACACTTCTCATCTCATTGGTGGCTCTGCTCTCTTGTCCCGCCCCAGGGTGCACGTGGATGGTCCGTTTGGCAGTCCGTCAGAGGAGGTGTTTAATTACGAGGTCAGCGTGTGTGTGGCGGGAGGGATCGGAGTCACGCCGTTCGCCTGTGTTCTACAAGCTCTCTTGTGAGTGGTCAGAAAACCTGTCAGTCATGCTAACTGTGACATCAGATCATTCTTAAACACTGTGGCTGTGTTCTAAACGGATGACTAGCTTACTACAAACTGCACACACAGTACACACTGCATACTGCATTCCTGGAGCTCAAATGGTGGAAGCAATGGGTCATGGGTTCAAACTTGTAACATGTATACTTTGAATGCATTATATGTCACTTTGGATAAAAGCATCTGACAAATGCATACATGTTAAATATATATATAAAGTTAATTTAAAAAATAAATTAATGTGAATCAGCATGCAATTAAACTTTTCAAACAGTAGTATTCTACATGTCTAAATAAAGTAAGTGCTGTTTATCATCACATAAATACTTAGTTTTGCATTTATGCAAATTTCAATACAATTTTGATCCAATATGCCTCAAATAAAAAAAAAAATAAAAAAAATCATCACACTGGAAATGGAAACTCTGACCGGAACACATTGCATTGTGGGATGGATCATCCCAGTGTATATGCATACAGAAAAACTATGCACTTCTTACACACAAAATAGTAATGGTATTATGCCTGTCCGAATATAGCCATGTAAAAACTTCCATGTGTTTAGACTTTTAACACATGTATGCACAAAGAGGGTAAATCCACAGCAAAGTATGTGTGAATGTGTTTGTGTGTGTGTTGCAGTGAAGACTGGCGTCAGTATAAGTTGAGGAGGATGTACTTCATCTGGGTCTGCAGGGACCTTCAGTCCTTCTATTGGTTTGCTGATCTACTGTGTGACCTTCATAAGAGGGTAACACACACACACACACACACACACTCGCAGTTGATCTGAAAACACATTTTGGACACTTTAAAATGTGTGAATGCCATTGAAAAATAATATACAAAACATATAAAATGTATGCAGTATGCATGAAAGTTACTGAAGGCTATACTGCCACCTACTGGCATATGTTATACATTGTTAATGTGTGATGTGTGCTAATATTCTGTAACTTCAGTGTTACACTGATATTGAATAATCCTCTTTAACCCTATATAGCATACTGTATTATATTTGATACACAAAAGGCCTGTAAATGATCAACATGATCAAAACTTTGCTGACAAACCCGTTACACACAATCCACTACATGCCTCCTGTCGTCTGAGGGATAGTTTACACTTTGTAGGCAATTAAAGATCCTTTTATTATAATTGTTCTAATGTCCACCTTAAAGGGATAGTTCACCCAAAAATGAAAATTCTGTCAGTATTTATTCACCCTCAAGTTGTTCCAACCCCGTAAGACCTTTGTTCATCTTCAGAACACGAATTCAGATATTTTTGATGAAATCTGAGAGCTGGATCACTCCTCCATAGGCTTCTTAAGGGATTGAAACTTGCCGGGCCTCGAAAAGTTATTAAAGACATCGTTAAAATAGTCCAAGTGACTACAGTGGCTCAATCTTAAGTTTATCAAACGACGAGAATACTTTTTGTGCGCAAAAAAACACAAAAATAACGACTTTATTTAAACTTTTTATTTCCTTCTCTGTGTGCCTCTAGTCAGTTCACTAGTGTGATAGCGTAGAGCTACGTCACACGTAGGCTCACTATTGGCCGACGCTGGTCATGTGTGTGATGCGTGTGACGTACAACAACAGAAGCGTACACTATTACACTAGTGAACTGACTCGAGCCCCACAGAGAAGGAAATGAATAGTTGAAATAAAGTCGTTATTTTAGTTTTTTTTGCGCACAAAAAGTATTCTCGTCGTTTGATAAACTTAAGATTGAGCCACTGTAGTCACTTGGACTATTTTAACAATGTCTTTAATAACTTTTGGGGCTGGCAAGTTTCAATCCCTGAAGAAGCCTATGGACTAGTATTGAGGAGTGATCCAGCTCACAGATTTCATCAAAAATATCTTAATTCGTGTTCAGAAGATGAACGAAGGGATTACGGGGCCGGAACAACATGAGGGAGAGTAAATACTGACAGAATTTTCATTTTTGGGTGAACTATCCCTTTAATCTTGTGCTTTACTGATATAATCTTTACTGATTTTGATCAAGGATTTTACTGATTTTTTTTGTAAGAAAAATTTGTATATTGTCAGTAATATTTCAAGATGAACACTCAGAAAGCAAATTAGTTTTACTTGATTATCCAGACAAAACTTTTTAGAAAAATCTCAATTATGATCATCAGGCTTTTGATGAAGGTTTATTTGTTCATCTCTCAATCATCATTGTTTTGCATTATATGTTTTAAAACTACAGAGCTTTGATCATAAAACTAAGCATTTAAATATGATCTTACTAAGACATTACTAGCAGATATAGAGCGACGAATGATATTAATGTGCATTTTCTGTCAGTATCTGCTATACTGTTATAAAGATCTCGTTAATTTACATTGAAAGCATCAGAATTTCACCGTACTTTTTGTCCATATAAATATCAGCATCTGCACCAAACTGCATGTTTTGGGCCTCTGATTAAAATTGAGCTGTTTTTTTTCTCAAGTTTGAGTTCCATATTCTTATTATATCATTTGAGTAATGGAAGACTGATAGATCAAATATATTTCCGAAAATGAAACACTGACTGTTATTTCATTCAGGCTTTACAAGGTTAATATTTCCGTGTCTGTGTGTCTGCAGCTGTGGCGGGACAATCGTCCAGACTATCTGAATGTTCAACTCTACCTCAGTAACACTCAGGGATTACAGGTGTGCACTTTAAGCTCATTTCTTATTAGCTAGTTACTTGTATTACCTTAAATTATGCAAGCTCTTTTCATTTTTCTTGTCAAATATTATTTTATAATGCATAGCTTCATTATCAGTTGCATTTCTTCACCTTCTATCATTATACTGAAGTTTTTCCTCATTGTGTGTTTTGAAGAGCATCGGTGAGGAACGTTACCGTTTCTTGAGCTCCAGGCTTCGGATTGGTCGACCAAAGTGGAGGCTCCTTTTCCAGGAAATAGGAAGAGCCAATCAGCTGTGAGTATGATTACTGCAGCTTGAAATAATGTATTTATGCGAGCCGTTTTAATGATTGCAATCATGAAAAATGACTGCTTGTGTTTGTCCTGCAGTAAAAGAGTGGGGGTTTTCTGCTGTGGACCCAAAGGGATCTCGAAAGCGTTACACACACTGTGCAATTCAAACCTACACTCGGGAACTGCCTTTGAGTACAACAAAGAGTCCTTCAGCTGAGGGAGCGCAAACTGACCAATCCATGAATGCCTTAAAACCTGAGGAATGATCGAGGACAAATGCAGATTCTTCCTCACGCTCATCTAAAAACAAATCCTCGGACAATGAGCCTGAGAGCCAGTGAACCGTGTAGCAACAGGGAAAATGTGCAGTTTTGCTTTTATTCAAGGAATATTTGTAATTCTGCATGTGGAGTTTGTCTACATGAACCCGTAAAAACTCGTCTTCCCATATAAAAAGGGTTAAAAAGTACTAGTTGACCCAAAGATTACATCATTTACTCACCCTCATGTCATTTCACACGTTTTATTGGCTTTCAATTTGGTGTATTTTGTACCTTTACAAACACAAACTCGGACATAAACCATAAAGTATACATTCTCATTCATTTTAAATATTTATTTGATATTATGTACGGCACAATAGTTTTTTGATATTTGTATTGCTGTTTTATTATTAAGATTTATTTGCTCATAAGAGTGTCCCAAATTAACTGCACTGTTATTGTAATAACACTGCCAAATAATTAATTTAATCACTGATTTGTCTTTTTAATATTATTTTGTATGCATATTAAATATAAAGCTACAGTACGTAAGTGTCACAGTGACTGTTGAAGCACCATTAATATCATTGGCTGACGAGATCAGCTACGAGACCAATACAAGCTCACTGCACGGTGTAGACTGTACACCGCTTATTAATTGCAATGTGAAACATAATGCATTATGCAACAATATGGTGATGGTGCAGTGGATAAGACACATGCCTTTGGTGTGAGAGACCCGGGTTCGAATCCACTGTGAGACACCAATGTGTCCCTGAGCAAGACACTTAACCCCTAGTTGCTCCAGAGGCGTGCAACCTCTGACATGTATAGCAATTGTAAGTCGCTTTGGATAAAAGCGTCAGATAAATGTAAATGTAAACAATATGCATTTCGAGAATGGTAATCTGACCTCACTATTGTGCATTTACAATCGTCTCTGAAATTAAAATGATTATTTTGCAATTTAAATTAAATTGTTTTAAAACAAAAAAAAAATCCTGAGGAGAAAAAGAGATGTTAAAATGTATGGGAGAAATTGCTTCTGGTTTCGTTCATCGCACTGGAAATGGAAAGTCAAGTGAAGCGAATTGCATTATGTGATGCACTAGTTTCAGTTTATTCTGGTTTTATACGGCACGTTTTGACTAATGTTGTGTTTACTCTACTATTGGAAATTTTGGGGTTGTTAAGATTTGTTTTTGAAATTAATCTCTTCTGCTCAGCAATGCTGCATTTATTTGATCAAAAATACATCAAAAACAGTGAAATATTGTTACAATTTAAAATAACTTTTCTATTTGAAGATATATTTTGAAATGTAATTTATTTATGTGATCAAAGCTGAATTTTCAGCATCATCACTCCAGTCTTCAGTGTCCTTCCCCAAATACAATGTTCAAAAGAACAGCAATGTATTTGAATTTTTGCGACATTATAAATATATTTTGTCACTTTTGATCAATTTAAAGCATTCTTGCTAAATAAAAGTATAATTTCTTCTTTTGAACAGTATTGCATATTATGCATACTCTATAGCAAGAACAGTACGGCCTTGTGTGATTGTAAACGTAGCCCTTGTTGCATGAGTAAACTCGAGGTTTAGAGGCGATATCTGGTCTCGTGTGTCACATGACCTGGTTAACTGTCCGTTGTCCAGACATTCTAAAACACTTAATGTGAAAAATGTTAACGTGGATTAATGTACTAGGACAGTGTTATTAAAAGACCAAACTCAGTAAACATCATACTAATAAAGTATACCAATGCACAGAAAAATCAAAGAGCGCAGAATATGAACGCAACGCGTTTAATTACACGTTAAGCGTTTTCCTCCTATAGAAAACCATTATAAGAAAACACTTAACGTGTAATTAAATGCGTTGCGTTCATTTTCTGTGCTCCTCGATTTTTCTGTACATTGGTATACTTTATTAGTATGATGTCTGGTATACTTGGTATACTTCATTACTGAGTCTTTTAATAACACTGTCTTAGTACATTAAGCCACGTTAACATTTTTCACGTTAAACATTTTCGAATGTCCCCAGTTGTCGTGTGTTTTCCCCGTCACTACAAGTACATACAAGTACGTACACTACAACTACAAGTCTGTCCTCGCTGACACACACTCAGGTTCACAGTGCAGTCTGGTATGAAGCTGAACCCTCCTCTTCGCTGCTGTTCAGGAGCGGCTGTCTCTCCCCGTATCCCGACGCCTTTCGCCTCCTCGTCCTCCGTCGACACGACACGCCGATGATCGTAGCGATGATTCCCGCCACGACGGCCCCCAGGATCCCTGATACCAGCAGCCAGCGCCAGATCTGCTGAGCTTGCTGAAGATACGGCGTCACAAACTCCTGCATGAACCGCTGACCTGCGACAGATTGAAGCCAATGAACACAAGGCTAACGGAAGTACCTGGATTTATGCTAATTGGAGCTGGGTTAAAATATTTCATGATCAACCAATATCGATTCTAAAATCCCAAGAATTGATCTTTTAGTCCATCTCTGCTTCTTTCAGTTGATGCGTGGACAAAACTTCACTAAACTTACTATTATTTGTAGGCTAGCGCACCTCTCAGCTTTCAAATTCTGTAAATTTTATGACGAAATTCAAACAGTAAATGTCGCTGCCTTTGACGCTCTTTAATGTGTCGTGACAGATCGCTGTAGCCGCTTCATCTCTTACTCTTTACTACTAGTTATAGTTAGCCTGGCTAACGTCAGACCGAGTCTCATTGAGACGTGGGTCTGGGAACCTCATTTTCACGAATTTGAGGCGTGGTAACGAATGCCCAGAGCCGTTTATTGGGTGCTACGAATGTCTATCAAATGCGCCTGTACGTAGCTCATAGCCAATCGTTTCAATTATACCAGATGATTTATGTAGAGCAACAGAAATTAGACGACGAAGAAGACGATGGGTCAGAGATTTAACTAAACTACTTAGAACAATATCTAAGGCTGCATTGAAAGGTAACTTCGCGTCTGCTGCCATGTTGGATCCATAGGTATAATCAAACTGCTTCGGTGTGTCGCATAGACATCGTCATCGTCTTGCTGCTCCCTCCCTGTTCTGTGATTGGTCCCCTCACTGAGGCGAAAATCTGGTACATGGAATCCAGGCTGCCTAGCAGCGTGAATAAAATCGCGCTGCGCGCAAGGCAGCATGGGGAAACCCAGGCTAAGTTATAGTATCAAATAAACATGAATGACCATCAGAAGGTATGTTGAAAGACACAGTACAACTTACTAAAATGTCTCATGTAATGACTTAATTGGCGTTTCAACTGCGGAAGACTTAGTGTACGTGTACACGACAACGATATGCTTAAAATGGAGAAGTTTTTCCTGTGAGTTTTCCATGTACAGATGACACCATTGTCAAAATGATCCTCAATCACATGGATCCGCAAAAAGTGACAAAAAACGCTGTATTCTGCTGCCAGGCCATTAGATGGCGATTAAACACTATAGACTGAACATGTGCATGACCTCATTGTCTTCAGAGATTCACGTTTTTGTTTACACAGAGACCGTTTTCAAAAAATTGCACTTTGAAACCCGTTTTCAAAAGTTTGCGTTTTCAGGCACCCAGAAAGCCGCTGTCGTGTAAACAAAGGGCCAAAACCCATACATGTTTGTCACGTGACAATATTTACCTCAGGAAAGCCATTTATAGTTGTCTAGAAAACTAGAGAAGAGCATATTGCTAAATATATGCACTATATTACATATTCATTATATTTTTTACCCTTAACCTGTTCTTTAATATAATACATTTGTATAAATCGGCTATGAAAAAAAGCCTTAATGACAGCCACCATTTAATTGTTTGTATTTAAAAAATGAATTGGAATAGACATAATTATGTCACTCAAAAGTTATTATAGCTATAATTATAAAAACTGTCTTGTGTGCAATTTAAATGTTTGTATAGAAATCAGTTGCGTAAATAAAGCTGATAAGTACGGTAGTGTAAATTAGTTAGGGCTTATCAGTCTTACTATTCAGATTCAATTTAGAACAATCTTACCTTTTTATGCAACTGACTTAAAGTTATGACCAGTCTTATTTATATATAATATGACTAACTTGTAAGAATAGTCTAAGCATTTTATGCAACCCCCACAGTTGAGAAAAATTGACGTGTACCTTAAATATATCCAAATGAATCGATACCAAATCTAATTGAATTGTAATTGAATCAAATTGAATCGAATCGTGAAATGTGTGTTAATGCCCAGGCTTTTTACTAATAACTCACTTGGGTCCAGTAAATATGAATATTCATATCCCAAGGCTTTAGTGGACAGGAAATAATCTCCGTTTCTGTAGAGCGGGATGAAGGGGACCATGAAGTACCCGTCGTTGTGTCCGATCGGGGCGTTGGCGGTGGGGTAGTGTGTGCGGGGGGGCTGGTGTCTCCTCAGCCACTGCTCAAAGATGCTGAAACACAGAAGCACAACAGATGCAATCAGAACATCAGTGGGAAACATCATCGAGTCAATCGTATTTGTGCTCATCATACCTGCACATCCGTCACCTTTCGGTGTAATTTTCCCTCTTACAGTAAAATAGACCATTGATGTGATCAGAGCAGAAGGGTTTTATCTGAGTGTGTATCTGAAGGGAATGGACTGTCCTCAGAGAAGTTTCATCTGGCCTCTGTTTAAAGCCTAATAAGCAGCGCTGCTTTCAGTACAGAAGCTACCACTGTATTTTGTAACTATCTCAAATTTAATTATATTCTTCTAACCATTGAAAACCCCTAACCATTGAAAAGCTGAAAATATTAAATAAAAAGTAAAAATAAAATAAATATAATAAAAAGTAAAACTCATTAAAAAAGATGTATAACACACACACAAACACACACACACACACACACACACACACACACACACACACACACACACACACACACACATATATATACTGTATATATATTTCTTTGAACAAATCATGCAGCACTTAACTGTAAATAAAAATAGAACACTAAAAAGTATACTATTTTGTTATTTGTTTTACCAGCCTGACATTTGACCATTAGAGAATTGTGAACATGCAAATATGTTGAAAATTATTGAAATATAATATAAAATCTGAAGGGCACTTCAAATAAATGTATTTAAGTTTAAAGGAGTTCACCTGACAAGAAAAAAAGTTTGTGAATCCCTGAATTAATATATATAATATTTACAAGTTTTATGATATGAGGTCTCATTCAGGACTAGTGCACAGTTTTATGGGTGAGTGATGCATCAAAATACCATTGAAATGTTGGCTACGCAACGTGTGTGCGTGTGTGTGTGTTTGTTTGTTTGTGTGAGTGTGTGTGTGTTTGTTTGTGTGTGTGTGTCTGTTTGTTTGTGTCTGTGTGTGTGTGTACGTGTACGTGTATGTAAGCAAGTGTGTGTGTGTGTGTGCCCGTTTGTGAGTGTGTGTGTACGTGTACAGTATGTATGCAAGTGTATGTGTGTGTGTGTGTGTGTGTGTGTGTGTGTGTGTGTGTGTGTGTGTGTGTGTGTGTGTGTGTGTGTGTGTGTGTGTGTGTGTGTGTGTGTGTGTGTGTGTGTGAGAGTGTGTGTGTGTGTGTGTGTGAGAGTGTGTGTACGTGTATGTATGCAAGTGTGTGTGTGTACGTGTATGTATGCAAGTGTGTGTGTGTGTGTGTGCCCGTGTGAGTGTGTGTATGTGTGTGGCATGGATGAGTGTGCGTGCGTGTGTGTGAGTGTACATGTTTGTGTGTGTATGCATTTTACCTATCAATAAAGGCATGATGTAAAATAAAAACGGGGTCGTTGGCGGAGCCCTGCACTGAAGACATGGACCCGTTCATGAAGACGTGTAAAGAGTTGTGCATCAAACTGCGGCCTGTGACTGCCAACCCCGTCTCAGGACTCGCGAAACCTGCACAGGTGAGACGTGCTCAGTGTTTACAGCCTGATGTGTTCATCTCTTCACACACTCCTCACACACTCTTACCCTCCAGCGTGTTCCTGAAGCTCATGTTGGCCCGTCGATCCATCTCTCCTGTCTCGTACTGCGTCAGGCTCAGGACCGACTCCACATCAGCGGAGCTGGGCAGCCGCGGGACACGCGTCCGGTCGTGGTTACCAGGGTTACGGAGTAACGGTCCCTCGGGCGACCCGTCACACAAAACCTCACGAAGGTTGTAGTCTTCGGGTTGAGAACAGATCACCTGCACAGGTATAGTGGACACTTATTAAACACCAGTAGACATTAACTAAAAAAGAATGCATTAAATTGATCAGAAGTGACAGTAAAGATGTTTATAATGGTACAAAAGATTCTATTTCAAACAAATGCTGTTCTTTTGAACTTTATATTTATCAAAGAGACCTTTAAAAAAAATCATGATTTCCACAAAAATATGAAGCAGCACAACCATCAACCGTCTCCGTGACTAATACTAATACTGCTCGTTTCTCGGATGTTAATTGGATGCCATTTCACCTCCCGCTGGTCGAAACGCACGAACGCCTACGCTCACAGATGAAGATGAGAGAGGGACAGAGAGAGAGAGAGAGAGAGAGAGAGAGATGGAGGAAACACCAGGACGAGGAATTTGACTCTTTCTGAAGAAAATATGAGTGTTTTCCAATGCAAAAATCATTGCCATGATATACTAGTAGATTATGTGTGGCTGACGGGAACCACTAAACCCCTTAAAGGCTCTATAAAGAAGCTTTGGCTCTTGTGAGCGGGTCGATACTGAGGTTAATGGATGTTTTAGGGGCCAGACACACTCGTGACCCACTACACACCTGAACTTCACTATCAGGCGTTACACAGCGCTGCGCTCGAGGCGGCGGCACACAATCACACCTTTATAAACGCAAGCAAACTCATTCGTTCTCAAGGGAATGTGTGACATCAGAACCGCTCTAGACGAGTTCACTAAACTACAGTAATATGAACAAAGCCCTGTCACATGGCTAAATTAAACACAGATAATGAGCTCTTTTCATTGAATTACAGCGTCACACTCTTCCATGTGTTTGTTCATATAGACCGGAACTGAACGGAGAATGTTAAAAGAAAAAAAATTATACAGAATGTAGATTAAATAAATAAATAAGATATATTTTAAAAAACCTTTATATATATATATTTATATATATATATATATATATATATATATATATATATATATATACATATATTTTTATTTTATATATATATATATATATGTATATATTTTTTATATTTTTTTATATATTTTTCACAATTTAAATAAAATTATAAATTCTGCAGCTTTTTTCCTGAAGTAATCCATCGAATCAAAGTACATTTCAATATAACAAAAAAAAAAGAACTAACTCACAATTAATTGAGGGCTAAGTTGAACAAATTTTCCCTCTATTAATTTTTATTTATTTATTAATTTATTTATAAGGAAGCATGTAAACAAGCATGTGTTTCAGATTTAGTACTATTTTAATTTTAACTTCTTCTTTTTTTAAATTCATCATTTATTTGTATCATAATTTTTGTTAAATACTGTATTTTTTTGTTTACATTGTTTAAATGTTTCGCTGTTCGCATCAAGTTTCACAATCCTGAAAAGTGACTTAAACACATTTTAAATAATATTACAGACTATTATCTACCCTCATTTACATAATTTTCCCTTGTCTGAATGTAATACTTTCATTACTCTCATTGTTTGCCCAAGAGCTACTATAAAAACATGATGATGATATTGGGATTTTAGTTTAGATTTCTGCAAGAGAAAAAAAGCATTTGTGAAATTGAGTTTTTGACCAAATTTGACTAGAACAAACATTACTAGAAGAATAAATAACTAAACATACTGTATTCTTGAGTAAGAATGTGAAGTGAATTTGTTTTCATTGTTAAAAATTATGTACAATTTTCAAAACTTGCACCTTGGAACCTATTTCAAAGTTTGCATTCTCGAGCCGCCAAACACCGCTGTCGTGCAAATGAACGGCCAGAACACATTAAACGTTTTGTTTTCAGTAAAACGGTGTTGTGTTAGCGGCCCCTAAATTAATAACTAATGATTTTTGAGAGCTGAAAACTTACTGATGTAATGCCAAAACAATCTCTGTTCCATTAATTTCCTATTATCACTGTAAAGCTGGTTTGAAACAATCTATATTGTTAAAAGCGTTATATACATGAAAGTGACTTGACTTTAGGGCTGGGCATCGATAAATCGTGATTAATCACATCCAAAATAAAAGTTTGTGTTTACATAATATATGTGTGTGTTTACTGTGTATAATTATTTTGTATATATAAATACACACATATGCATGTATATATTTAAGAAATATTTATATTACTGTATATTTATATATAATTTTATATTTTATATATAAATAAATTAAAATTCTTAAATATATACATGCATGCATGTGTGTATTTATATATACAAAAAATAATTACACACAGTAAACACACACATATATTATGTAAACAAACTTTTATTTTGGATGCGATTAATCGCGATTAATTGCCTTGACTTTACCTTCCAGGAGGAGAACACCGAGGACGGGCTGATCAGGTTTGGGTTGAGAGGACTGCGCGCCCCCATCAGCTCGTCCACACACACCTGACAGTCCTGCGCGTCCCGCCAGTCCCAGTATGGGATGGTGAAGTTAAAGTCCCCGGTCAGCTTGCGGATCTCATGCTCCCAGAACAGCAGGAAAACCCGGTGCCAGGGCAGGAACGCGGCAGATTCGTGCGCAAAATCAATATCGGCCCACACGTTCCCGGGACCCCCGAGCATCGTGTCATGGGACACGTAATAATGCATCCACACGAACAGATCGTACACGCTGATGTTTGCAAACATGGGGGTCGAACCGTTGTTCATCTGCGCATACGTGCCCGTCACGATCATATAATCAGGGCTGATAGTGTTCTTCGCCAGGTTTAGGTACGAGATGAACCTCTGCCTTTCGGTCACGGACAACTGGAAGATGTTTCTGCGGACCGACTCCCGTCTTTCCCCGCAATTCCCACCGAAGAACCCGAACTTGCACTCGCCGCAGTCGAAGCCCATGTAGTTGCCGGCGCACTGGCAGGTTTGGTTGTAAAACACCAGAGGCCAGCGTTCGCGGTCGTCCACGTCTGAGTGAGGGAACTGAAGCCCGTTGGGGAGATCCGACACGGTGACGTCCTGGCAGAAGCCTCGACCCGAGAGGGATCCGCACACGGAGCCATCGCCCGGCCAAACCGGACAGCAACGCTTGCTCTGCAGGACGTCCCGTGAAGTGCAAGGCCGAGGAAACTGCTGGAGAGACTGACTGAAGAACTGAAGGAAGAAGAACACCAGCAGAGAGGAAGACATGATGAGCTTCATAAAGAGAGTGAGACACATTAGACACGGAGATCTTCATTCAGCTCTCTTTCTCTTTACACACACACACACACACACACACACTTACAACCCCCGTATCACATGCTTGGGATAAAAGCGGTGACCCCCGCTCGCGTTTAGTCTCGGGATTGAGGAATGCTTGTGCTCGAGTCGAGCGTGAGATCATTTCTCACTCCTTTCATGAAACATCATCCATTTTAATTCAATTGCCAGGCGAAATGAGCAAAGTCAACACAGTTAATAAGGTTTTGTCTTTGCGTTTACGCCATGTTGGTGTGTAATGGAGTTGGAAATCACCGCGTGTGCTCGTTTTATGCATTATATAACCATCAAATGTTAGCAAGTTTAAATGTGTATTTGACCTTTCTTGTATAATTGTCATATAAACTACTATTCAAAAGTTTGGGGTCATTAAGACTTTAAGTCTCTTCTGCTCACCAAGGCTGCATTTATCTGATCAAAAAGACAGTAAAAACAGTGAAATATAATTACAATTTAAAATAACGTTTTTTTTATGTGAATATATAGTCAAATGTAATTTATTCCTGTGATCAAAGCTGAATTTTCAGCATCATTACTCCAGTCTTCAGTGTCACATGATCCTTCAGAAATCAGTCTAATATGATGATTTGCTGCTCAAGAAACATTTCTGATGGTTGTGCTGATTATATTTTTGTGGAAGCATTGATACTTACATTGATGCATGGAGAGTTGAAACGAACAGCATTTATTTGAAATTGAAATTATAAATGTCTTTACTGCCACTTGATCAATTTAATGCATCCTTGCTTGAAAAAGTCTTACTGAGCCCAAACCTTTGAACAGCAGTTTATTAGTGGCAAAAACATTGAAAATGTATAGATTTCTTTTTTATTCCCATTTTTTTTCTATTCATATTTGCTCATGGCCACATCCATATTTAGCTCTTTATGCAAAAGCACATTTATTTAATGGTAATTCAGTGGTATAGAATGATTACCATATTAATGTACCATGGTCTTTGTTTGTTGGTTTTATTAGACCCTTTTTTAATCTTAAGCGGCTTACAAATTTGAATTCAATTTAATTTCATATTGCGTTTCTGAAAAAACATATTGTTCCAAAGCAGTTTTAGAGGAAAACCCTGTTTCAGTTATTTGCACTGCACCTGGATGTATTGCACATGTCCAAAATCTGTTATTATACAAACAAGTACTTTTGAAGCCCTTTTTTTAAAAATCTTTCCTCTGTTATGTTTTCAGGCTTAAATGTGTGTGTCATTTGTTTTATCATGTGCCTTTTGTGGAAGCTGCACATATAGTGCTCTTAGCTTTCTCAAATCATAAGCCCGTCACATGTTGGCGTATTGGGCACGAGGTCCAGATAATCCAGCGCGCAAAAGAGGAATGAGCGTCACAGGATTACTGTAGCCTCTCTCTCTCTCTCTCTCTCTCTCTCTCTCTCTCTCTCTCTCTCTCTCTCTCTCTCTCTCTCTCTCTCTCTCTCTCTCTCTCTCTCTCTCTCTCTCTCTCTCTCTGCAGTCTGGCTTCATCACACACAATCATATGGTTTGTGCATTTCAGCCATAATGCGAAGAGTGGCCCATAAAAGTGTTTAGCCACTAAAAAATGTCAGAATGCAATTGCATTTGATGAAAATATATCCAGACTTGCATTCATTTTAAAGAAAGCTTTTCAAGAAAAATATAATGGATTGTTAAATTTAACAATAAAATGTATTTTGACACTGTGGTTGTGAAATTAAATTGAGTAGTTAGTTCTGATGACACTTTGATATTTTGTCTAAAAAAAATGGATATTCAAGTCACAGTGTAAACACTTTTTAAAGCCCCTTTAGTTCCCAAAATCTTGCTCAATATAAAAGAATAGCAGAGTTCACATCGCAGCTATAAACGATAACAGCACAGAGAAACAATATTGCTGAAATCATTTTTTAGAACAATTTTTTTTCAGCTGATGAACAATAAAACATTGACAGCTTTAAAGGGATGGTTCACCCAAAAAATTAAAATTCTGTCATTTACTCACGTTTGAGCATCAGCAAGATCCAATGAGGTTCATTACGCAGAACATTTGAACTTCTGTTTCTGTTCGCTGATCAATGTTTATGTGAATAAAAGCCTAAACTAAATCTGTTTATCATATAAAGCAAACGAGTCTTTTCAAAAAAAAATTGACTAAATCACTCAATTCATATGGATTAATTTTATGATCTCTTTATGAACTTTTTGAAGCCTCAAAAGTGTCAGTTTTAGCTGTCAATGGAGGGACAGAAATCTCTCAGATTTCATCAAAAAGATCTTAATTTGTGTTTTGAAGATGAACAAAAGTCTTATGGATGGGTTTGGAACGACATGAGGGCGAGTTATTAATGACCGAATTTTCATTTTTTGGGGTGAATCGTCAGACAAAAAAACTGCAGCATGCTTGAATTAAACAACAATATTGTCCGCCGGTGTGACGCTAATATAGTTATCTTTATAGCGATCATTCTTGTTATGATTCACAAAAACTTTGCTCTATATTGATTGAAATTTAGATGTTATTAGAGGATGAAACCACAGTTCTCTTGCATCGTTTAGCCTATATTCACACAAACTCATTTCAGATTCAATGAAGGTCGTTTTTATGGAAAGTTTTGCTGCATCTTAGCATGATAAAAACAACCAGATATATTTGACTCTACTAGTTTATATATAACATCATTATTGGCCCGCTGTCTGACTCCAAATACTTCACAAGCATTGAATTTGACTTTAATACCACGAGTGGTCTACAGAGGGCAGTGTGAGCTGAACTTTAGCCAGTCACCACTAGATTCAACTCAAGATACTCACTGAATGAGTCTGTTCTCTTCAGTAATTCTTCTGTAGGCTCATCTCTTCCAGACTGGACACTTCAGAGCTTCAGAGCTGGGCTTGTGTTTGACCTCTGTATGGTGATTCAGTTATGGATGAATGAATCCATATAGGCTGGTAAAATACAAAACAAGTGTGTCAAATAGAGCACAGTGGAAACTGCAGGTTATGAAAGGCTTTAAAGTCCTCCTGTGGTGAAAATCAAGTTTTTAATGTTGTTTATGTGTCTAGAGGCGTTTTTAATTTGCTTTAAGACAAACCATGTGCAAATTCATAAGTCAACACCATTGCTGAATATTTTCTCCTTAAAACTGCAGTGAACCAAAAGACAGTCTTAAAAACACGGTTTGAAATCTCTGGTGTTTCTGACGTCACAAACTACCTTGTAACCAATCAGATCAACGTGTGATCGTCAGCGAGTGGATCTCTGAGCTGAGTGAGTGAGTGGAGGCGGGGCTCATTTGCATATTCATAGAACCACGTATACTAAATCAAACAAGGGTTAAGAGTTACATTCAAGATATTTTAAGGAATGAAGAATTTTTTTCCCAAGGAAAACTAAAACTTAAATATGTAATTTCGGTGATTAAAGTTGAGTTTTAAGGGATAAAATAATTGACTACAGGGGGACTTTAACTAAAAGGGCAAGACCAGGGCTAGTTGTCACACTTTCTATACACTGTATGTTTTACTTTGTATGTTTTTTTTTAAGAAATCAATACTTTTATTCATTAAAGATGCATGAAATTGACAAATTACAGTAAAGACATTTATAATGTTTCTATTTCAAATAAATGCTGTTCTTTTGAACTTTGATCTTTGAACTTCAGCAAAGAATCACCGTTTCGACAAAAATATGAAGCAGCACAACTTTTTTCAACATTGATAATAATCAGAAATGTTTCTTGAGCACCAAATCATCATATTAGAATGATTTATGAAGGATCATATGGAGTAATGCTGAAAAATTCAGCTTTGATCACAGGAATAAATTACAGTTTAACTTATTGCCAGAACAAGTAATTTTAAATTGTAATAATATTTCACTGTTTTTACAGTATTTTTCATCATATAAATGAAGCCTTGGTGGACAGAAGAGACTCTTTCAAAAACATTAAAAAAATCTCACCAACCCCAAACTTTGGACAGTAGTGTATTATCTCAGGAAAGGTTTAATTTTGAAAGTTCGTTTTGTATAAACCTTGATTAGCTAAGATGTTTGATAAGTCGGGTCTCCGGAAATAGGGTTTAATTCTCCTTAAAATTAAGACCGTTTTAGAGTTAGAAAGCTTTTTTTTTTACTGCAACTAAAATCCATAGTTATTTCCCCTGAAAAGAGGGGGAAAATAATTTTAAAAAAATTCTGCAATTGAGTGTGTGTTTAGACAGAACAGCTTCATCTACAGCCATCACTTATTGGTAGAAGCATTTCAGACACAGGAATCTGTATATATCATCAGTGTTTCTATGGCAACAGAGATTATGTCAATGTCATTTTGAGACACCATCGAATAATTGATTTAGTGTCATTTTTATGGGTTTTGTTATATTTGTAGAAAGATAATCCCTCTCGGCACACGCCGCCCACTCACAACATCTCCGCTGTCCTCCACTTCACCAGCACTGAGGCTTCTGTCTTTCACACATATTTACAAGTCAAACCAGATAGCCAACAATAATGAATGTAGGGAATTGATTTTATCCATCAGGAACAGATTGGATTGTGAACATTTGCCATTACAATAACATAATGGAGCTGGAGGGGAGAGATCACAAAGTAAGAAGGATTGTGACGTCATCTGAAAGCATCTTTGCACTCTTTTGTGTTTTGTTTCATGCAGCCCATCTAACTAAAGTATATTATGTTTAGTATAATTTTAGCATTAATCCCTGTATACTATTATAGTATTTATTCATATTTTGAATTAGCTTTATTTTTATGTTTTCAGTTTTCATTTAAAAGTTTAATTTAATTTAAGTTTTGGTCATTTTTGTATGTGCTTTTTTTTAATCAAGAGAAAAGCTCTATTTAACTTTTTAATGAATTCATTCATTCATTTAGTTTTAGTAATTTTAGTACTTAGAAATATTAGAAATTAGAAATACTTAGAAATTATAAACGTTGCCTGGATGGCAACAAACTCAGTTAAACAAAGTTTTTCATTTGACAAAATGCTTTTCAATAGTGGTAGTTTTAGTTAAAGTCCCCCTGTAGTCAATCATTTTATCCCTTAAAACTCATCTTTAATCACAAAACAACATTTAAACGTTTTTTTCCTTGAAAAACAATTCTTCACACCTTAAAATAGCTTGAATGTATGATGAGTTGATGATCACGCATTGATCTGATTGGTTACAAGGTAGTTTGTGACGTCAGAAACTCCAGCGATTTCAAACTGTGTTTTTGAGACTGTCTTTTGATTCACTGCAGTTTTAAGGAGAAAAATACTCAGCAATGATGTTGACATGAGTTTACACATGGTTTGTTTAAAGCAAACTAAAAACACCACACAGACATATAAACAACATTAAAAACTCGATTTTCTCCACAGGGGGACTATAACAATAACAACACTGACCTGATATAAGTAAATATATAATGAAGTGGTAAATAATAACAATAGCAGCATACCATCTGATAATATCCGTCCCAGTTTTTAAATTAGTAGCTAACCGACCTGTTTTATTTTTCACGACTTTGATTAGAACTTAAATATGTTTATTCCTAGAGGTTCCGGCAAAATTTGAATTGCTGCAGTAAATGTAGGCCTAAAAATGTTTAATTAATTTGAATGATTATTTTAATTTTTTTTAAGATTGTCTAGTTTGATCGCTTCCATAGACCCAGTACTTCTGTGGTAATTTGAATATTTTTAACACATAAATAACGATACTGGTTGGTAGAAAAGCCTGTTTGTGAAGCTGTTTAATAGGCTACCTATATATGATCATCATATTTTTTTTATTAAATTATAATATTTCAATATATGATAAATGCTTTCTCTGGCTCAGCAGAAGTGCAAAAGCACAAAGTAAAATGGTTGTCATTTACGAATAAGATATTGTGGTTGTTTGAATCATGATCGCGATCTTTTAACGATTAATCATGCAGCGCTATCCTTATGATTACTGTTGCCATGGTCACTTCAGAACTCGACTATTTTAGTTCCAAATTAAATGCGCACGCTGACTACGTTTGACTTTTGTCTTTTCTGAAACTTTGCTGTTGAGAAGAACATAGAATACTTGCTTTTAAATAACACGCACCTTTTGGAGGGGGTCTCAAGCCCTAATGATGGGGTTCAGGCCCTTTCTAAAACCCTCTAGAATTCACAGCCTTTGATGCGACTCCATCAGACTGAGTCACACTCTCACACCAGTTCAAGCGGCTCTTCCCACGCGCGAGTGTGTGTTTGTGTGAGGGAGTTAAAGAGGAATTCAGGAAGCTGACATGTCCTTATGAATGACTTCTGTGTTTAAATGACAAGTGTGTGTGTGTGTGTGTGTGTGTGTGTGTGTGTGTGTGTGTGTGTGTGTGTGTGTGTGTGCGCGCGCGCTTGTGTTCGGAACTTGTTTGAAATTGAGTGTTTGGCTATTTTGCAGTCTGCTTGTCTTAATCTGTGTGTGTATTCTTGCATGTGCGTGAGGCCTCAATTACACACTTGAGCCTCTGATTACTCGTCATTACGCCTTTAAGAGCGATTGGGAGCGGTTGCCATAGTAACCTGACCCCAGAAGCCATTGAACAATTACTCTTGTACTTTCTAAGAAGCATTTAGGAAGCTTTCCAGCATCTGCGCGTAATTTATTACAAGCCTTCACTCCGCGGTCTCAATCATGCTAATTCTATAATTAACAAGCATAATGCTATTAGCAGCATTCCAGCGCTGTTGCTGCATCTCTGAGCGTTTGGATGAACAAGCATCGGTCAACTGAACCGACTCACTGATGGATCACATGATTCACATTTGACAACGGTTTGGTGTTGCATGGTCTTAGTATTAATAAGATGATATATTTAATAATTGATAACTGCTTGGGTGATTAATAAAAAAATCCAATGGTCTTGCTTCTAAAATAATCTAAATAATGTGTAAAATAATGGTGTTTTTTAATAAAAATTATAATATGCTTAATTCATGTGAAATTCAGAGAGAGCTTATATAGAGAGATTTACGAGAAAGGCTATCTGTTTTGTGGTAAACCTCACAGGAAGCTGCCGGAGTGGTTTTACCTTTTAATGGCCGTTAATCCCGCGCGCAGTTGGCGGGCACATTTAATCCCGCGCGAAACCCAAAGCTACTTTGGCTAAAAAAAACCATCCTGTAAACCTGCCACCGCTTCATCCACTCGTGCCCGCTCATATGAAGATGATACACGGTTAGGCTAAGACAAGTGTTACACACCATATATCAATCTGAGATTCGCGTCGTTTTGTGTTTTTAACTGCCACGTGAAAATGAGCGGGAAAATGAAGCAGCGGTTGTTCGCGATGCAGCTGAGAATCTGTGGTTGCCATGGTAAAAAGTGGATTAATCGAAGCTTTCTTCCAGATCAAGTGGATGTTTTCGCAACATCAAGCTGGCTTGGAATAGATCCCAGAAAATAAATTTGCTGGTAAGATGAGTCACTTAATTCAAATTTTTGCTATAATGTATAACATTCTTGTACCCTTATGGTTATGTATTCTCACAAGTAGGTCTAGAAGTTAGGCTACTTTCATGCATGACTAATAATGTGTGCGTGTGTGTGTGTGTGTGTGTATGTATGTGTATATATATATATAGGCTATATCTCGAAATAAACATTTTATTTTTTATTCATACTTTGGCAGGGCAATTAAGTTTAATTATATGTTTAATTATTGATCTTGGTAATTATCTTATCTGACTGAAAATTGTATGGCTTTATTGTGAATGTTATCGAAACCAACCCAATCATAATACAGTATTTTTTGTTTATTTCACACATTAGGCTACCTTTTTGGAATCCCATCACTCCCATCACCCATCACTCACACTTTTTTATTTTATTGTCTCCTGAGAAAATCTGATAATCTGCACATATTTAAGAGGTATTTCTTTAAAAAAAATCTGTTATTTATTTAGTGCGCATGTCGTTCAAAAACCTCACTTATTTTCCGTGTGACGCAAAAGAAGAAATATAGAAAACACCACATTCTTCAAAACATCTTGTTCTATGTTCCACAGAAGCAAGTAAATCATACTGGTTTGGACATGAAGATGGATAAACAATGACAAAATGCTCATTTCTGGATTAACTATCCCTTTAATTTTGAACAACAAAATTCAGTTACTTTTCTATCACATTACTTCCTTATACATTCACATAGGTGTTCATTCAGACTGTTTCTGACCTTTCCAGCTTTAAATCCACTGGATTAATCAAACATCATCCCTTAGACTTTCAGTCCCGATTACAAAAGTGCCACAAGGTGGTGGTCTTCTGCTGGTCGGTGTCTGTTAGAGGCGGGGTACCCCACGGGATTGGTTTGGGGCCCCTCACATTTTAAAAGCAATTGTGATCGTGCTCCCACAAATGAAGCTCCAAAAAAAAAAAAAAAAAAGAGGAATGGATATTGACAACCTTATCAATCACATGCAGACACCCTCTTCAACACCTGCGCTCGAGCTTTCAAAAACAGCAGACAAGCATCCAAATCCACGGTTGGTGAGTCACTTACCCCTTAAAATCTCACTTTTAAACATGCAATGATAAAATAATCAGCATTTGACGTGATTTTGTTTAGAGGAGAAGCTCGGGCTTGCAGGTGCCACGGCTGGTTGGATGCAGCCAGTCTCGGGGTTCACGGGTGGGAGGGGTTGAGTCGCGGACTGGGATGTGTGTGCCTGATCGCGTTTCGGCAGTGTTAGTGCGTGACAAGAAGACGAGACGACACTACAGCTGTGGCTCTCCGGTGCCCCGCCGTTTACCGGGCTACCGACCCCCAAATCTCAGACGGATCACCTGTGGGAAGCACGCGTATCATCCGTAACCTTAGTGAATCGAGGCGCGGGGCAGGTAAGAAGGACCGTCACCAAAACATCAACCTGTGCGCGGACACACACTCTCCGTGAGTTTGGGTCTGTGGAAACGATGATGTTCTGGAATTAGGAACGCTCTCTCTCTGTCTCTCTCTCTCTCTCTCTCTGCAGATTATCGACCGAGCGCGAGCATCTCAGTTGCATGGGTAACAGCAAGACTTATTGGGAATCCATTACGTGCAATTTCATTTGCATTGCACATGTACGCAGTTCTATATGACTTATTAAGCATATTTGCAATGTTAAATATGCAATATCTATCGGACCTTTTAGAGACTGAGGTGTTGTTTATGAGATATATTTGACTGTGAGCACATGGAGTGCTTTGGCCACTGCAGTGTGTTGCGTTTCAGCACCGCGGACAGCGCGAGCTCCCGTTCTCCCGGTTATCAATGGCAAGGTCGTTCGTTCTCATCCGTCCCGTATTGAGTGGAGCTCTCTGCCCTATCAGCTTGACATTTGCATTCATTTGAATGAAGTGAGCATTAAATGCCAGCATGATTTCAACGCGAATGCCTGATATTGACGAGGTTTTTGTGGGATTGCAGTTTGTTTCCCCTCCTATTGTTTCGTCTATGCTGGAGGCAGAATGATGGTTCTCTGCGATGCATTAGTTATTTTCCCCTCCATTCAGCTCTTGCCATAATGTTTCATTCGAAAGTGAGACAGCATTTTGGTTGTGACAGAGTGCCTCTCTAATGGACCCCGTATAGCATGTTTTAACGAGGACCAATGGTCCAATCTGCGGTTTGGAATGAATTTTGATTTATTTATTCCAATGCCATTGCTGTGAGGCCAAAAGGAGTTGCTTGTGAAAACCACACAGTGCCATTCATCTTTTATTCTGAAAAATTGTCACCTCTTTTTTGGTCTCTATGTGGTCCGCACTTGGAATGAATGAGTCTGACAGCCAGTGTAAGTGGTTTTGGTTTGTGTCGAGGGCTTGAAAGCTTTCTCGGTTATTCTTGACAGCCTTGTAACAACGTTGTCTTTTCTGTTGCACTTTCAGACCGACTGTTTCATAGAACACGCACTTCGCACTGAAACATCTACATCAGAGAAGAACTTCCAACCATGTACGCTGTATAAAGACTATTTTTCTAAAGTTATAACAAAGGAATTTTGGAGTATATTTTACTATTTTAGTCTTTCTTTATGCAATTCATTGTGAAAGTTACTAATAATTCTGAGTGAAAATTGTTTCACTGAAAAGAAGCTGTGGAAACTCAGTAAATTTCTCAATTAATAATTATGAAGAAATGGCAAGTAACATTGAATTTAACAAAATATTGAATAGCATTGTCAAGTAAAACATACTCCAATAATTGTTTTATTTACAACTTAGAATTTTTTCTTTTTCTGCAGTTTCACTGCAGCACCAGAATGCAATAGAATGGTGTCATCAAATATTGAACTTAAAATTTAAGACGGTTGCGTGTGGTTAGTTCTAGGCTGAAGATAGCAATGTGCTGAAACGTTTCTACTGTTCAGTTGTTTACAATTCACGTTGCACTTTTTGCACTATGCAATCACGAAAAACAAAAAAAAATGTTTTGATAGACTTCTGTGGTCTGTACTGAATTCAGTGTGCGGCCCGCCACCTTCTTGCTCGTTTTGTGTTCAACATTTCCCCTGTGTTGTTGTTGTGTGTGCATGTAATAATATTGCTATGTCCATCTCCTCTCGTTCAAGGTTATGAGGCCCCTCATCTCACGCCGTCCCCAGCTCGAGGTTGCCACGGCAACGACCCAGCATCCGGCTCAGGGTCGCGGTAGAAGCTCTCGGACAAATGACAGCGCATTTCAAAGCCACAGGATCCCAGAGTCTCCCTTTGGTGGAGTAAAACACGGAGTTAGTAAGTTGATAATTCAATTCGGAGTTAATAAGTCAATAATTGTCAATACGTTCGGAGAAGGAACGAAGCAGCTGGACTAATCTTCCTCATCTCATCAGCAGCATCACTGTGACTGTAGCTTACTGTGTGAGTAACCGAACGGGAACAAAGACACCCTCTGATTTATTCCAAAATGTTCCCTCTCGTCGTTTTGCTATGGCGTTTGACGTCTCTTGCTACGGCGGCCCAAACTAATGAGAGGCGCGTCGTCGCCCACATCCCCGGTGACATCATCATCGGCGCGCTTTTCTCGGTGCACCACCAGCCACCGGCCGACAAAGTGCACGAGCGCAAATGCGGGGCGGTTCGGGAGCAGTACGGCATCCAGCGGGTCGAGGCCATGATGCACACCCTGGACCGGATCAACGCCGACCCCAAAATCCTCCCCAACGTCACGCTGGGCTGCGAGATCCGAGACTCCTGCTGGCACTCCGCCGTGGCCCTGGAGCAAAGCATCGAGTTCATACGCGACTCGCTCGTGGCCGCGGACGAAAGCGAAGAGGCCGGTGGCGGGACCAGGTGCGCGGATCCCAGCGCTACGCCCATGAAGGGGAAGAAGCCAATCGTGGGGCTGATCGGACCGGGATCCAGTTCAGTGGCCATTCAAGTGCAGAACTTACTGCAGCTGTTCAACATCCCGCAGATCGCGTACTCCGCCACCAGTATGGACCTCAGCGACAAATCACTGTACAAGTACTTCATGAGGGTCGTGCCTTCGGACGCCCAGCAGGCCAGAGCCATGGTGGACATAGTCAAGAGATACAACTGGACCTATGTATCTGCCATACACACCGAAGGTGAGTGCACTGTGTTACATTCTATAATTAATAATCAGTAACTGGATTCAGACTCATTCGGCTTAAAAGTTTTAGTCATTTTGACCGATTCATTAGAAGAATCAGATCATAAAGTCCCCCTGTAGTCAACAATTGTATCCCTTAAAAACTCATCTTTGATCACCAAAATTACATATTTAAAAGTTTTTTCCTTGATTTTTTTTGCCTTAAAATAGCTTGAATATAACTGCTTGCCTCATTTACTATATGAGGTTCTATGAATATGCAAATGAGCCCCGCCTCCACTCACTCACTCAGCTCAGAGATCCACTCGATGATGATCACACGTTGATCGGATTGGTTACAAGGTAGTTTGTGACGTCAGAAACACCAGCGATTTCAAACTGTGTTTTTGAGACTGTCTTTGGTTCACTGCAGTTTTAAGGAGAAAATACTCAGCAATGGTGTTGACTTATGAATTTGCACATGGTTTGTCTTAAAGCATATTAAAAAAACACATAGGAATATTAACAACATTAAAAGCTTGATTTTCACCACAGAGGGACTATAATAGTCTTTCTTTGTGAATTGGATTCAATGACTAATTCAATTCAATTTGTGAGTCTTTTTTTCCAGTTCATTATAAGAATTGAGTCTTTCGTTTTTGAATTGGATTCAGTGACTAATTTATTGAACTGATTCAACTTATGAGTCTTTCTGGCTGATTCAATATGAGAATAGGATCATAAGAGTCATTTGTTTGTGAAGTGGATTCAATGAATAATTCAGTAGAATGATTCAACTTGTCAGTCTTTTTGACCAATTCATTATAAGAATTAGGTAATAAGTGATATTTTTTATTGAATTTGAGTTAGCGAGTAATTCTTTCGGATAATTCTACTTGTGCTAATCAATTCATCACAGGAATCGGATCATAAGAGTAATTTGTTTGTGAAGTGGATTCAGTGACCAATTCATTAAACTGATTCAACTTGTGAGTCTTTTTGACCAATTCATTACAGGAATCAGATCATAATAGTCTTTTGTTTGTGAAGTGAATTCAATGACTAAAGCTGCGTCCAAAATTGCCTACTCTCTAGAGGTACTTATTTTGAACAAGTACTTACCTAATTCATTAGAATGATTCAGCTTGTGAATCTTTTTGATCTGTTCATTACAAGAAGTGGAACATACTGTAAAAGTCATAGATGAACTAGCGAATCATTTATTAGACTCAGTCAACTTGTGATTCCTTTTGATTAGTTCATTGGAGAAATCGGATCAGAATATGAATTTGTTTGAGATTCAGCTAGTAATTCACTTGACTGATTCAACTTGTGTGTATTTTATGACTGTTCTGGTCACGCTGTTCGTCTTACATGTATCCTGAAAAGGCATGCAATGGTTGTCTATTGCATTGTGACGTTTTTCTCTCATCACATTCAATTCAGACTGCAAACTCTCAACTCTGGTAAAACATGATTTTTTTTGCTTTATCCTGCATCAGAGCAGTGCTACACACACACACACACACACACACACACACACACACACACACACACACACACACACACACACACACACACACACACACAAACACACACACACACACACACACTGTGTCTGTTTCAGAAGCGTCATCTGAATTGTGTCAGTGTGGACTCTTTAGTGTCCGATGGGAATTGTGTGTTAAGATGTCTGAGAAGTATGTGTGTGGATGCGTGTAAAGAGAGCGAAAGACTCTTGAATGTGTGAAATCAACTTTTCACCGGCTACATTCACACTGTCATTTTTCAGGATTGAAAGAAAACTGTGTTTATGTATGTGTGAGTATCGAAACGCGTTCACAAAGCAACTTACAGTAGAGTTTGGGATACGATCTGAACGTGCAACGAGAGTCAAGCCTGTGTTCCCGTACAGTTCCAGTCATCAATGCCACTGAACAAAGATGGCAGTAAAACTGAAAAGTCTTATCACTTTTGGCCAGACAAGAGTCCAATCAAGCCAGGTGTTCATCTGTCAAATCTTCATTAACCGAAAGCATTTCTGACTTTTATATCTTTAAATGGAGAGCGGAGCATTTGAGTGTCTGATGTGTGTGTGAATGTAACCGTATTAAGGACTGAAATACACTGACGACTGTATACTACCGTCTGCTGTCTGTGATGTCACTCTGGATTTGAGACTGTGTGATGTCATCAGTCAATCAGAGTGGTCAAGATGATGTCATTTTCCTGCAGCTTCAGAGGGTTTAGTCACATGACGTTTACAGCTCAGGTGATTGGCTTGTGAGCAAATCCTGCACCAGTCGAGCAACTGAAATTGGGAATGGGAGAGCTTTCCAGTTTTGTATTTCAGGTCAGATGTTTTTTGTTATTATTTAATTTAGTATTATTCATTTAGGCTACTCACCATTTCTTTTTTTGCAGTTTAAGAATTTTTTTTTTTTTTAAATCAAGGGCTCTATCTCAGTTGTAGTAATATCTCTACTCTGCTCTTCTAATGCTCCAGCCTTATGGCTCTGTTCTTACATCTAACATGTTTCTTTTCCTCTGTCACACACACACACACACACACACACACACACACACACACACACACACACACACACACACTCGCAGACACCTGCAAGCACTTGCTTATGCGCTGGATATCGCAGGTCCTGTAGGAGAGGCGCGTCTCTTTGTTTCTCAGACTTCAGGGTGAATCAGAATATTTTGAATGATTATTAATGACAAATAATTGGTTTTGGTTCAGGGTTGTAAGCACTTTTACAGTCTGGTCCCCAAAGCGGAGGACCTGGAATGTGTCCCTTGTTTAAATAAGATGGCACAGAGTGTAAAACTCTCTCTCTGTCTCTCTCTCTCTCTCACACACACACACACACACACACACACACACACACACACACACACACACACACACACACACACACACACACACACACACACGATGTATTTCCTTCCCCCTCTTCACTCGCTCTCCTTTTATTCCACTGTATTCCACGGCTCCAGAAACACCCGCCCCCCCACTCCACATCAGATCTCTAAGACTCCAGAGGCTTGTGTGAGTGTGTGTGTGTGTGTGTGTGTGTGTTTGTGTGTGTGTGTGTGTGTGTGTGTGTGTGTGTGTGTGTGTGTGTGTGAGTGTGAGTGTGTGTACAAGTTTATATTACATTATATTACAATACATTAGGACTAAATGTTCCACAAGGATAGTATAACCTGAGATCACCTACAATGTGGGGGTCAGACAGTGGTTCCCAAGGGGGAAATGGAGTATGTTTGTGTGTGTGTGTGTGTGTGTGTGTGTGTGTGTGTGTGTGTGATGGGTAGGTTTAGGGGTCGGGTTAGTGTGTGTGTGTGTGTGTGTGTTTGTGTGTGTGTGTGTGTGATGGGTAGGTTTAGGGGTCGGGTTAGTGTGTGTGTGTGTGTGTGTATATGTGTGTATATGTGTGTGTATGTGTGTGATGGGTAGATTTAGTGGTAGAGTTAGTGTAAGGGGATAGAAGGTAGAGTTTGTACAGTATAAAAATCATTATGTCTATGAAGAGTCCCCACAAAAATACCCGAAAACTAGTGTGTGTGTGTGTGTGTGGTTCAGGGTTGTAAGCACTTTTACAGTCTGGTCCCCAAAGCGGAGGACCTGGAATGTGTCCCTTGTTTAATTAAGATGGCACAGAGTGTAAAACTCTCTCTCTCTCTCTCTCTCACACACACACACACACACACACACACACACACACACACACGCACACGCACGCACACACACACACGCACACAAACGCACACACACACACACACACACACGCACAAACACACACGCACAAACACACACACACACACACACACACACCCACACACACACACACACACACTTATAAAGAGAAAGAAGAGAAAAGAACATGTTGTTCACCTCAAGATACTTGTTAATGAACAGACAAAACAAAGAGTCATGCCGTAATAGATAGAGATTGTATTTTTTTTAAAGGTGTGTGTGTGTGTGTGTGTATACTTTGCATTTTAAGTTCTTTGCCAGAGAATGCAAAAGTATTGAAATATTCTTTTCCTCCCATCTCATATTTTCCATCACAATGTCCCTTTAGTGGTTCCGTATAAAACTTTAATATACTGAAATATTATTATCATTTATACATTATATAGGTTAAAATATAATTTATTCCTGTGATCAAAGCTGAATTTCCTGCATCATTACTCCAGTCTTCAGTGTCACATGATCCTTCAGAAATCAGTATAATAAGATGATTTGCTGCTCAAGAATTATTATCAGTGTTTAAAACAGTTGTGCTGCTTAATATTTTATGAAGATACATTTTATGCCAGGATTCTTTGATGAATAGAAACTTTTTTGTAATGTTATAAATGTTTTTACTGTCACTTTTCATCAATTTAATGCATCCTTGTGGAATAAAAGCATTAATTTCTTTAAAAAAGAAAAATCTTAGTGACCCCAAATATTTGAACAGGAATTAGCGTGTGTGTTTGTGTTTGTATTTGAGTGTGTGTGTGTGTGTGTGTGTGTGTGTGTGTGTGTGTGTGTGTGTGTGTGTGTGTGTGTGCGTGTGTGTGTGTGTGTGTGTGTGTGTGTAAAATAGACTTAAACATAATATAATGAGCAGTATTTGTGTGTGCTGCATTTGAAAGCATTTTTTACAAGATATTTTACTCTTCCTTGCTTAAAATCATGCTTTTGTCGTTTTGTGTAAGTAAAAGTATGATGACAGAATTTTAATTTTGGGATGAATTTAACGCTCAATTATCGCTCACCAAACCTGTGTAACTTTATTTTTTCACAAAACAAGTCATTTAGAACAATGTTCACGCTGCTCAGTGTAAATTAACGGTGTCTAAGAGGCTGTGAAGCTAAAAATAAATGACACCATAAAGTCCATATTTCTTGTGCACTATATTCCAAGTTGTCAGTAGTTTTGTGTGAGCCTGAACAGCTTGAAATATAGTTAACTTAAAATCGGCACCTCTGGCATTGCTCTTAAATCTCATTTGTGCAATTTGAATATGCACATATTTAACTTGAACACATTTTGATCTGTTACGAGACGCCAATGATGACGTAGTGTGGCATGTTATTGCCATGTCTTTTATGAGACACCAGCAAAGCATGCTGGGAAAATGCACACAGTAGTCATGGGAAATGAAGACATTGTGTTCGTTCGTAATCAGCATTCAGTACAGAATATGTGTGTGTGTGTGTGTGTGTGTGTGTGTGTGTGTGTGTGTGTGTGTGTGTGTGTGTGTGTGTGTGTGTGTGTGTGTGTGTGTGTGTGTGTGTGTGTGTGTGTGTGTGAGTGATCTGGTGGAGTGTAACCTTCACTTAAGATCTCAAGGACTTCATCTCTCTTCCCACGCTCGCATCCGTCTCTCTCTCTGTCTGCGTCTCATTCGTTCTCTCTCTTCTCCTCTCAGGAAGAAACAGCTGTGGATAGAGTGATTGAAGGATGGACGAGAGAGAGAGAGAGAGATAGTTTAACTGAATTTGGTGGAATTTAAAAGCAGAAAAAGTGGCATGAGACGAGCTCTGGAAGAGAGTGAGAGAGAGTGAGAGAGACAGAGAGAAACCCAAATAGTGTGAT
The DNA here is from genome assembly GCF_051911475.1 of Siphateles boraxobius. Taxonomy (NCBI): domain Eukaryota; kingdom Metazoa; phylum Chordata; class Actinopteri; order Cypriniformes; family Leuciscidae; genus Siphateles; species Siphateles boraxobius. The sequence goes on along the minus strand of NW_027509186.1, from coordinate 36,340,130 downwards.
TAGGAGAAGAATATCAGAGAAGAGCAGAATGATGGGAAAGAGAAATAGGATCAATTCAGTTCGAGGAGCTCATCAAACACACTTGCTCTCAAATTGAGAGTTCACCCAAAAATGTTCTCAGTGGAATTTTACAGAAAGGTTCTCAAATAATGTCATTTTTCTAAACGGAACCTGTTAATGAGATCGTTCATCCAAAAAGTGAAAATTCTTTCGTTATATATTTGCCCTCATGTCATTCCATCCCTTCTTTCTTTTATGGAGCACAAAGGGGGTCAGTGGGGGTCCAATGGTGTTGTTCTGTTTCTATTCTACAGAAGAAATAAAGTTATACATGCTCGGAACGACATGAGGGTGAGAAAATGATGACGGAATTTTCATTGTTGAGTGAGTTCCGTTTAGAACCATGACATCATTGCAGAACCTTTCAGAATTCCACCATTTGTTTGAGAGCTTATGCTTTGTAAAACTACCTGGTAATTTTGGTGCATTTTATCTGAAATCTTTGGTCCAATTTGAAGTGTTGCTATTGAACTAAGACGAAAATGCAACATTGTTACAATTTAGTCCCCGTTTAAAGGTGCATTGTATAATATTTCTGAGGATCTATTGACAGAAATGCAATATAAGATCCATAACTATGTTTTCAGTGGTGTATAAAGAACTTGCATAATGAACCGTTATGTTTTTATTACCTTAGAATGAGACATTTATATCTCCATAACCGCGGGCGCCCCCTTCTATGGAGGTCGACATATTGTGTAGTCATGTTTCTAGCGTAGCCGACAGCGAACACACAGCGCTACGCAGCGCGTTTCCTCACTACCTTGAAAAAGAGGTTTTCAGTGGTGTATAAAGACCTTACTTAATGAACCGTTATATTTGTATTACCTTAGAATGAGCAGTTTCTCTCTACATACACCGCGGGTTCCCTTACATTGAAATGCGCCGACATGTTTCTACAGTGGCCCTAAACGGACAAACGCGTTTCTTAACTATGTTGCTCTTTGTGCAAGGAGGTAGAGTTTAGATCGGGCCCAAAAAATCAAGCCCGACCCTACCCGAGCCTGTGCACGTTGTGCCCGAGCCCGGCCCGGCCCGGCAAATTACCTGGAATTATGAGCCTGAGCCCGATTTGAACCCGACCATTTTTAATACCTGGGCCGTTATAACCAGGGGCGACGCCAGAGAATTTTTTTAATGTCATGGCAAGCCTGCTTCATGTGTCTGTTCAGATGTACCCGTTTTTTTGCTGTCATAGGAGAGCAGCGTGCCACACTTAATGCACTCGACAAAGCCTACACATATTTTGTCACTGCCCACGACTAGTGTAAAATGTTTCCATTTCCTCCAAACTTGCTCAAAGTTAATTCTCCTGCTTTAATTTTTTTCTTTACTTCTTCAAGCTCCATGTTCCACTTAAGATACACTATAGCAGCAGGCCTGGTGTGTGATGCTTGCAAGACTGCGAGTGGAGGAGACGCTGCGCATGACACGTGACATGATTGATCAAGGACCCGGCGAGAGGATAGTGGCGGGAAATATCGGCCCGACCCGGCCCGCGGGGTCTGAGCTTTACAAGGAAGCAAGCTTAGTTCAGCGAATAAAACACTAACACAATGATGAACAAGTAACAATAATATTCACAATAACATATAGTTTTACTGAATAATTAAGTAAACATAATTTATTAATTTATCCTTGTAAAGAAACCTCATTGCTGAACTGGCTACTCTCTACTGTCTCAGACGATGACATATTTTCCTGTCGGCCACCGTAACTTTTGTTAGTTGCAATTCGTAACTTCACCATTAGATGCCGCTAAAAATCACACACTGCACCTTTAAGAAAAGCAAATGAAATGCAGGTCTGAAATGCCCTTTTATTTATTTTATTTATGGCACATACAGACGAGTGATCAATTGATTCAACTCAATTAACATTTATTTGTATAGCGCTTTTCACAATACATATCGTTTCAAAGCAGCTTTACAGAAAAAGCATTTTTCTACATTTCAATTTCGAGTGATCTGTTATCAGTGACTGTGTCCAATAATACAACATTTAATAATACTGTAACATTGGCAGACTGTTTTGATTTCTGTTCTTGTCAGTCTCTGGTTATCAGTTTAGTAGTTCAGTTTAGTCTTCCTCCGCCCCTGCCTGTTCGTTTTTTATGGTTACATATTGATTAGTTAGTTCTGTTCAGGTGTGTGTCTCTTATCTTGTTAGCTCTCCGGTTTGTTTGTGTATTTAAGCCCTGTGTCTAGTTCAGTTTTTGTCAGTTCTTAACGTTGTATATGTTGGTTGTGCCGTTCCCTAGTCTTGTTCTTGAGTCAGAGTTTGTGAAGTTTTGAGTTTATTTAATAAAGACTGCTGCACATGATCCTGCTTCCTCCTCTGCTTCAACCAACGTGACAAATACACATCATGCAGTTAGCTAACATCATGTTTTGATAATAATTAGTTTATCTTTCTGCATTTGAAACTGGTAATGGATATATTGTGATTTCATTTTATTTGTGTGTTAGGTTGTAAGTAGTAAATAAGAATCTTATGACATGAATATTAAGATGTGCTCATGCAAATAATGAATATTCTCCCCCTCTCTTTTACTCATAAACTCAGAATTGAGAGTTTACAACAGCATATTTGAACTGTCATGCAGGATTGCATCTTTACCCAGCGATGAAAACACACTTGAGTCTCAGGTCAATTTTTGGCTAATTCGTTTTGGCTTATATGACTAGCTTTTTGACATTGGGAGACGTTTTCGGTTGCATTTTTCAGTACATATTATCTTACTATTTATAACAGTCTAATATATTATTTTTAAGAGTGTACATAAGTGTATAACATATTATTTAAGTACATGCTATAAATAGAAATAAAAATTCCAAAAATAACAGTAATGTAACTTGTTACATACAAAAAGCATCTGATTATTAAAGTAAAAACAGTTTTTTCTGTCTGTAACCTTTTATGATGTTTCTTAGTTTGTTTCTGTAACCGGTGTATTGCAGCATGTGTGTGATCATGTTCAAATCAAAAGAAACTGATATAATTATTAGATACACTTTTCTATATTGAAAAGGTTCTATAACTATATGTGGTTCTGTCAGGCACATCATATAGAACCTTTCCTGAGGTTCCCATCATTTTAGGGATTTAGTTTTAGCAAATTAATTTTTTTAATTTTGAAATAATGTAATGTAATCTTTTATTGTCATTGTAACCTGTACAACGAAATTAAAAGTGCCAAACAGTTGGTGCATCAATAAATCAAAATAAATAAAAACAAAATAAAAACCTCCCCATGTTATTGGAGATACACACACCCACCACCATTCATTCTGTCATAGTTATTGCACAATCTAACTATATAGTATTGTTTTATGAATGTTTTTTTATGGCATTAAGGGTGGTTATTGCTGTTGGATAACAACTGTTTTTAAGTCTGTTCTTGCTTTTATTGTCCTGTATCGTCTGCCTGATGGCAACAGTTCAAACAAGGAGTGACCGGGATGGAAAGTGTCTTTAATAATGCTCTGAGCTTTTTTGGCACAGCGAGCACTGTGAAGGTCAACCATTGTAGGGAGGGGACAACCGACTATCTTCTGGGCCAAGTTAAAGACCCGTTGGAGAGCCTTTTTTCGGCTATTGTGCAGCTACTAAACCAAACACATAGGCAGTATGTTAAGATAGATTCTATGGAGCACCTGCAAAAGGACAACAGCAGTCTCTGAGTGATGTCGTTTCTCCTGAGGACCCTCAGGAAGTGCAACGTTGTTGGGCCTTTTTTAGCACCTTCACACTGTTTACGCTCCATATCAGACCCTCCTCAATGTACACACCCAGAAAACAGAAGTCCGACACCTGCTCCACCCGATCCCCGCTGATGATGAGTGGTGTGATGTCAAACTTTTCCCTCCTGTAATCAATCACCAGCTCCTTGGTCTTTACAGTATTAAGGAGAAGGTTATTCTTCCTACACCACACCGACAGATGTTTAACCTCCTCTCTGTAAGCTGATTCGTCTGCTCCAGTGATGAGCCCTACAACTGTAGTGTCGTCCGCAAACTTCACTATGATGTTATTGTGGTGGATGGAGGTGCAGTCGTGCGTGTAGAGAGTGTACAGCAGGGGGCTCAATACACGGCCCTGTGGGGAGCCGGTGCTGAGACTAAGGGCCGTAGATGTATGATGGCCCACTCTCACCCTCTGGGTGCAACAAGTGAGAAAGCTTTTAATCCACATACAGGTGGGGTATGGAATGCCTAGGTCCATCAGTTTGTTCATCAGTTTTTGAGGAAAGATGGTGTTAAACGCAGAGCTATAGTACACGAAGAGCATCCGTACGTAGCTCCCCTGCTGCTCTAGATGGGACAATGCAGCATGCAGGGCTGTAGCTACGGCGTCCTCTGTGGATCTATTAGCTCTGTATGCAAACTGGTGTGGGTCCAGACTTTTTGGCAGACATGATGTAATGTGACCCCGGACCAGCTTTTCAAAGCATTTCATCACCACTGGGGTGAGTGCTACTGGCCGGTAGTCGTTGAGGCTGGAAATATATGTTTTTTAGGCAGGGGGATCTTTTAGGCAGCCAGCTGATCTGCACATTCTTTTAGAAGACGCCCAGAGATGCCATCTGGCCCAGCAGCCTTCTTCGGGTCCACGGCCTGTAGTGTACGCCTCACCTCAGTGAAGGTGAAGTTACTATGGACCTTGGGGTGTGGTGTTGCTGAACTTGGTTCCACCTCAAAGCGGGCAAAGAAAGTGTTCAGTTCCTCTGCCGGCGAGGCCTCACCCTTAGCTGCTCCTACGGTGGACCTGTAATTGGTGAGCTGTTGGACTCCCTGCCACACCCGCCTGCTGTCATTACTTCCCAGATATGCCTCAATCCTCCGCCGATAATCCAACTTGGCCCTTTTGATGCCTCTTTTAAGGTCAGCCCGGGCCACAGTGTAAAGTGTCTGGTCACCAGACCTGAAGGTAGTGTTCCTCTCCCTCAGTAGCCGATGTACCTCCCTAGTCATCCAGGGTTTCTGAATGGGATAGACCCGGATCTGTTTTTCCACGGTAACAGTGCCTATGCAGTGACGTATGTAACACAGTACACTCTCCGTAAACATCTCCAGGTCTCGATGTAAAAACACCTCCCAGTCGGTCCTATCAAAACAGTCCTGCAGCCGGTGCATGGCTCCATCAGGCCAGATTGTTATAGTTTTTGTGATGTTGGGCGTACTTTTCCTGAGGGGGGCATATGCACGAATTAACAGCAAAGACAAATGGTCAGACTGGCCCAGATGGGGTAGTGGTTTAGCCCTATAACCAAGTTTGATGTCAGAGTAAACCTTATTCAGAGTTTTATTTCCTCTAGTTGTGCACAAGTCTGTGTGATTGAAATCGCCCGCTATAATGTGTACAGCGTCAGGATATTTACTCTGTTGGCTGGTAATGCTACTATGCAAATGACTGCTAGCCAGTTTAGCATTAACATCCGGTGGTATGTAAACAGCTGTTATCATGACAACAGAAAACTCTCTCGGGAGATAATTGGGTCTGCATTTCACAGACACATACTCCAAGTTCGGGGAGCAGTGAATGTCCACAGTTACTGTGTTAGTACACCAGTTGTTATTCACGTACACACACAGCCCCCCTCCTTTGCTCTTACCGGGGCTCTGTTGTCCTGTCCTGTCGCTGCCCGGTATAGCCTGTTAGCTCCATCGCCGAGTCCGGGATGAGTGGGTGAAGCCAGGTTTCCGTAAAAAGCAGAATACAGCAATCTTTTATGGTGTTGTTGATTGGCAATCTCTAGCCTCAACTCATCCATTTTGTTGACAAGTGATCGCGCATTAGCGAGAAACAGGCTGGGAAGCGGAGGTTTAAGTGGCTGAAATAGCCTCCGTAGCCTGGCGAATTGGCCAGCCCTGCAGCCCCGCTTCTGCCTCCTCTCTCTACGCCGCTTTCGCCTCTTTCCGGCGGGGATGATAATCCACGAGGAGCCGGGGTGCCGTGCTATCTCCTCCGGTATATTGTGTGTGTGGAGAAACTTGGCTGTAATATTCTGTTCGTAACAGACTCCTATCTTAAGGAGATCGTGCCGACCATAGATGTTATTGGCCTGACAGAAAACACTCATGACATATATAAACACGAAAAAACAATGCAAACTATAGCACCAACTGAGAGAGCACCGAGCCGCAGCAACTATGTGCGCCGCCATTTTGTCCAATCAAATATAGCAATTGTAAGTCGCTTTGGATAAAAGCGTCAGCTAAATGTAAAATGTAAATAAATGTACATTATACTAATGAAATGAGCCTTATAGTCATTACAATTATGTTAAAATGCTAAAATAAATTTGTTTTATTCAAAATATAACTTATATTATAATATATATATATATTTTTAGAGACAAACATGTCCCAAACTTCCCTTGCTGAGATTTTTCATTTGAATCAAATGTTATGAATTAAACCGCTTGTAAACATACTTGATCAATAGGAAAAAAATGAAGTTATCCATTAAATTTGAAAGTATCATGCAATCTTTTAAGACATTTCTCCTTATTTAGAAGCTTGTTGGCATAAAGGGCTCTTTACAATTGAGTGAAGAACCCCAGTGAACCTTTCTTTCCAAGAGCTCCTGCCATTATTGCAGTTATTCTGCATCCAACTGTGCTGAAACCTGAAGATAACCGAGGTTTTATGAAATCATCCGAAGCAAGGTTAGACTCTTCTTGTCTGACACACACACACACACACACACACACACACACACACACACACACACACACACACACACACTCGCAGACACCTGCAAGCACTTGCTTATGCGCTGGATATCATAGGTCCTGTAGGAGAGGCGCGTCTCTTTGTTTCTCAGACTTCAGGGTGAATCAGAATATTTTGAATGATTATTAATGACAAACCGGCATGTTCTCCATGGCAACCTCTCTACCTTCTTTCACTCTTGGCCCTTTTCATTTGAATTGTAAACTGTGAGTTGCGTGGGTGGACGGAGTGAGCGAGAGAGACGAATAAAAGCGGGCTTGCGATGAGCGCGGGAACACACCCGGTTTAACGAGACACAGAATGTGCCCTTAACAAGCCACAACAACCTTTACCAGCAGCAACAACCTCACAACCTTTTCTCAACGACACACACACAGTGCTGCATAACAGACTTATGATCAGAAGGACCCAGTGACATTCAAGAACATACAGTCCTGCCTCGTTTAGTTGCACTGGCTCCTTTTATTTTCTAATTTAAAAAAAATAATGATTGTGTGTGTGAGTGCATTGTCTCTTACGGGGTGAATCTCGCAAAAACTGTCAAAAACAGGCATAGGCCATATTTCATAATTACCGTAAATAAGAGATGACAACACTGTATTTGGACTTATAGCCTACGTTTCTCTTGATCAAAATAAATCTGCAGTGGTCGGCGTCGCGTGGCACAAAGTCGTCTCTCCGAAAAATTAAGAGTCTTACCCTTGCTTCATTTAGTATACCGGTTCTATGAATATGCAAATGAGCCCCGCCTCCCCTCACTCACTCAGCTCAGAGATCCACTCGCTGACGATCACATGTTGATCTGATTGGTTACAAGGTAGTTTGTGACGTCAGAAACACCAGCGATTTCAAACCGTGTTTTTGAGACTGTCTTTGGTTCACTGCAGTTTTAAGGAGAAAATACTCAGTAATGGTGTTGACTTATGAATTTACACATGGTTTGTCTAATGGCATATTAAAAACACCACATAGACATATGAACAACATTAAAAGCTTGATTTTCACCACAGGGGGACTTTAAAATACTTATTAAAAAAGAGACAACTATAAGCAAGCCATTTGTAAGTTAAAAATTGAATCTGTGGTGCTTTCTGTGTGTGTGAGCATCTCGAGCGGCTCAACCAACAACATTGACTCAATCTTTCAGGATATCAGATCTGTTCATTATGTTAGAGGTTGTCCTTCTGAGGTGTGTTTCTTAGCGTGTGTTTCATATGCATTTCATATTTCATGCATCTCCAGGGGGTCATGGATCTGTTGCCATGCTATTTTCACCTCTACTTCTTTACATTTCTGCTAAAACGGGGTGGAGTCTTGCAGGTATTACAGCCTTTCTTGTGTAAAATCTGCCTTTGTTTCCCGTGCAGCACTTCCTGCTTTATAATCCAGCCCGACCTCATGAAAGTGCGCATCTATACAACAAATGTTATTTCTTGTGCCATTTATACGCCAAAAATAGTTTTTGCGTGCATATGATACGCAGTTTTGGCGTTCATATGATACGCAGTTTCATGAGACTGTGTAGTATAATCAGACAGGTGACAGCTGTGATGTTTTGGGTTTATTCTGAACAGATCCATCCAATGCATGAGATACAGAATAGAATGGTCTGTATTTCATCTTGTTAGAAACTTTAGAAATATATTTTAATCCTTTATCTTATGTTTTGTATGGTAAAAAGCTTAGAATGGAAAACAAGCTGATAATTATTAAAATTTATGATTTTTTATAATTGTATGAAAACTTGGGACTTGGCACAGCCACAAGTTTTGCACACCCATGTGTACTTGATTACATCAACCGGAAATTACTTGGAGAGATCGGAGAAAGTTATTGCATTTTCAAGAAAGCAATTTTTTTTATTTGGAATAATGCGCACTGATGAATCATGCGCAATATGAGCGGTGACATTTATTAAGAAAGTAAATTGGGTTACTTTCGATTTCTTATTGTGAATACTCATTACACAAACAGAACAGACGTTTTTAGCTGCAGTTTATTTCTTAATAAGGAATCAGTGATCATCTCCAGCCCTTGTGGGATTGAGGAAATGTGTTTCTGAATATGCTGTCTCACACCCTGATCCGCTGTGGGCTGTTTACTGGCATCCTAACTCTGCTGATGCATTACGACATGTACAGAAACATCTATCTTGATCTCTGTGGCCATGCCGTGACTTCATGATCCAGACCAGGTCCGGCCCATGGCATTGGCGATATATAGTTTTATTTACAGCGTGTTTTTGCAGCGTTGAGCAATGTAGCCAAACACAGACATATCTGTTGAACTCTTGAACGCAATGGCCAATCATATGTGTTTTCAGTAAGTTACTCAAAATCCACTTTTTTTGTTTTTGTTCTGCACACTCGCGAATCCGCTCATCATAACAAAGTGTAGACATGATGTTACTGAGGTAATCAAGTAGGGCTAGTTCATCAAGGTTTTCAGCCAGTAAACAGGATGGTGTATCGGTCAGGACACAGGAATAAAAACGAGGAGATGTAATTTCTTCCTTTAACTGTATTGAGCTCCAGCAGTACTCATCAGAACATTCCAATATCCAGTATTGTCATTATAGTCTAATAAAAACAAAATAAATCACAATTAGGTACTGTCATTTTAAACAGTTCCAGTACTTAAATTATTATGCAACATGAATAATAAATCCACAGACATAATACAAATCAGGATCGTCAAACATAAATATCTCAATAAACATTGCTATGCCCCTTTAAACATAATCTACAATTACATAAATGAGGATATCCCTCTTTGGAAAGATATAAGGAGCTTCACCTATCTCACTGACCAGTTTATATTTCAAACTGTATTAAAAGGGGTTAACAGAAGGAGAAAAGGCGACACCTTCAGGCCAGACAGGGCTACTACACAATAGCGTCCGCACATGGTCTCCTGAGCACGATATTAAATCTTAACTCAATGTTATAAATGTCACTACGTAACTTAGACATCAGAAAACTCACCAAATTTAACTTATTTCCAGCAATGTTTTACAGCATGAACATTGTTCTTACACTAGAAATATCACTCATCACGCTGGGCACGTTAACTTAATACACAGTCAATATACGATATAGAAACATAAACACAACAAAATAACAGTCACTTACTTCTCTTCATTCACTCAACACATGGAATATTGAAAGCTGGATTTCTCAGGATGAACTAAAGAGGCTAATCAACCTATGTACGTGGGCTAAACTATAACTGTTAAACTTGAACTTGTTTCCGTTCCCAGACTTCCCACTATAGCCAACATGCACTACCTTCACCGTAACCACAGAAGAAGAGTCTTAAAGCGGCAGGCACCCAAAAATGTCTGAGCCTTTTATACACACGATGTAAATAAGAGTGTTAGAGACATAACAATTTTGTATATTTTTCCTTATAATAAGAGTGATTATGTTTTGATAAATTGTTATTTGTATTGTATCTAGAGATAAGTGCGTAAGTGCAATAATTTGAAGAAGAAGAAGAAAAAAGGAAGAGTTGGTGCTAGACAGTCTTTTAACCGTGAAAAGGATCGAATTCTTGTTTCTGGAACGTGTATAATTGTATAAAGTGTTTAATATTTCTCTTAAAATGTGTAATGAATGAATCCACTGGAGGCTGGTTGAGAACCCAAATGCAACTTTACTTCAAAAATATAATCAAGCATAAAACAAAGGCAAGGCAAGGCAAGAAACAGAAACAAGAACAACGATAGGCAACCATGACAAGAAACATTCGATACTAGACAAAGACACAGGGCAATCATGAGGGCTTAAATACACAGACTAATTAGCCTACTAGACAAGCGACACCTGTGAATAATTAAACAATGAACCAATAACCACATGACACATCAGACGAGTGAACACATGGCAGGATCACATGACTTGAACATGGGATCACATGTCATACATGAAACAGGAACAAGGAACAAAACCCAAACCGTGACAAAATGTAACCTGACATTTTGCAAGGTTTACAAGACAAGTTATGGATTCACACGTCAAATCCTGTGTTCTGCACCTTTGTGGAAATGGCGAAGATCAAAACATAGAGATTCAATGCGCAGTGTTGACAGTTTCATTGATTATAACAGAACTTTGTGAGACCGCAGTGAACTGAAGTGAGTGACAGATTTTTAGCGATTATTAATGGAGAGCTCTTAACATGCGTTTATGCCAATTAACAGCCTTGTAGCACATTATCATAAACATATATGTAATCCAATGTTGACATCAGCTGAAAAAAAGTAATATTTAACAACATGTTATGCTGGGCTAATTTAAACACTGCCTGCATCATGACGTGATTATAATAAATGATCATGTGTTAATTATGCTGGACAGTGTAGTTAGCATTAGTTTTACAAGTTAACGACTCTTCATGGTACACGTTGATGTTTCTGAAATTGTAAATTTTGTAAAACCTTTAAAGGAACCGTTTTTGCTTGTTTTAAAGTGCAGTTTATTTTCTTTAAAATACATTTAAGCTTCTGTAATTGTTTTTTATTATTATTTTAGTTATTTTACTTGTTTTTACTTGATCAAAAAATGCTAAATGTCTTTAAAAAAAAAACATGACTAGGACAGTATAAAGCATTGATGAATTAAAATCACTAAAATATGTAATTTTCCATAAGCTCAAATCGGGGTGTCAGGTAAGAGGCTTGGTTATTTCTCTTTTTTTGTCAATTTGTAGTTTGTTTGATTCTAGTGTGATTCTTTTTTTCTAGATTTTTTTTTTTAGTTTTTAATCATCACTGTTTATTCCTTTTTATGTTATATTATAGTAAATTGCAGTTCATATGAAAGATAAGCATTTGTGGTGATGTTTTGGCGGTCCAGACTGATCCTTTCTCAAGCCAACAGTAATTTCAGCCATGAGTAATTTCCCTCACTTGATCTTCTGAAGCCGGTGCTGATGAATCCTGGCGCCGGCAACACATGTTTTCAGAGATTTTGGATCAGAACAATGCAAAGACCCTGAGAGATTTTAAATGCTGTAAACGAAAAAAGAAAACTTTATTCATGTGGCAAAATAGTCTCCGTCTCTGCAACCCAATTAACTTTATTATGAAGTGAAAACGGATATTCAGTGAAAGCGATAGCTGTTTGACTATTTATTAACATTGAGCAATAGCCCGTATGGCCTTTCAGCGGAACAACTTATTTCCTATATTTTGTCACGATTGCCGTGAATAAAGTCCACAGAAGATGATCAGATGAAGATGAATAAAAAAATAATGGTATTCAATCAGACAAACTCAGACAGGCTAATCCACAGGTAACATAACAGCATGTGATAACAATACCTGACGATTGAGGCAGAGAAACGAGGAACTTAAATACACACCGATAACAAACTAAAAGACTAACAGGTGTGCTGATCAGATGAATCGCCATAGTAACTAATGATGGCAGGAAACATGAACAAAAACAACGAGCAGTGAGTGAATATCCCTGACAGTATCAGAGGGATTACACTGGGGGAAATTTATTTATACACTGAAAAAAAAAGAAGATTTTTTTCGAAGTTTCAAACGAAAAGACTATTTCAGTCAATTGTATTTCTCAATTTCAGATTTAATTTACTCAGAAATTGCTAGTAAACTTCACTAATATTTACGAAGAAACACATTGAGTTAAACGTGAAATCTTTAAGTAGAAAAAGTGGTCACACTTTATATTAGGATCCAATTCTCACTATTAACTAACTATTAACTATGACTTTTGCCTCAATAAAAACCTAATTACTGCTTATTAATAATTAGTAAGATAGTTGTTAAGTTTAGGTATTGGGTGGATTAAGGATATAGAATATGAATATGCAGAATAATGCATTAATATGTGCTTTATAAATACTAATAAACAGTCAATATCCCAGTAATATGCATGCTAATAAGCAAATATATTTAATAGTTGGACCCTAAACTATAGTGTTACCAAAAAAAACTTGTTTTTCAGAAAGTAAATAGTGTCAGTTTGGATTTTATGTTGGTTTCCAGGCACTGTATTCTTCTGCACAATGGCTCTGTTTTCTCTGCAGACATGTATATTGTTCTTCTTTCTATAAAAGAAGTGAAAGCAGAGTTGCTGTGGTTCTGTATATTAGATTGAATTGTCATGTCGTTTGAGTACAATCTTTGGTTTGGTATTGGACAGGCTATAGTCTTCACACCTGACATCAGCATTTTACGGAAGGCTGCTATTTATTCAAGCAAATCAGAGGAGAGAAAATCATTTAAAGCAAACATGTAGAGAGAGAAGTGGCCAGACTCAGAGTCTGAGAAGAGAGAGAGAACAGGAAGCCAAGCTGAATATTAAAACAGCAGAATATGAAATAAAACCAGATGTTGTTTCTTTGCAGTTGATGTTTGTAAATTCGATGCTAGTGTAACGTTAGAGTAGCAAAGCTCTATTCAGTGTGGCAAAACAGCAAAAATGAGTGTTCTGAAATCTCCATGGTTACATTATCACAACATTGAGCTCATTAGCATACCGTAGGATCACACATATTTACATATCAATGTTCAGGATCTTGAAAAGACAGTCCTGTATAGTGATGATGTATTATTGTTGGCCAACCCAGAAATTTCCCTTGATAAAAACCCAATAGGATTTTTCTATTGGCTGTTGGGTGATTGCAGGAAATAAGCTGTGACCAACAAAAGTTTATGATTCTTACACATGTTCTAAGGTGTGCGATTATTTTCAGGGAAACACACGGATAAAGTAGATCCAGGCAGGTCTTGACCGATTTGCAGTTTCATATCCCTTCAGTTTCAAACCAAAACCCACAACGACACTGAGCAAACCAATAAATATAGTAAACAATAGGATAAAAATGACAAATTATTTCCATGTTTTCTTTTGCGACAAAATTACGTTTTATTATGCATGGAAAGCACATGCTCTTTCTCTCGCTCTCTCTCCTACTCAAACACACACACACACACACACACACACACACACACACACACACACACACACACACACACACACACACACACACACACACATAAAGCAGAAACTTGTTGTCGTCGCTGCTCTGATGATTTTATCAGTGAAATAGTTTATCAACTTAAAAGTTACATGACGTTTCTCACTAGCGAGGGAATAACGGCTCTGTTCTTGAAGCAGATAAACTTACAGTTTCACTAGTAGAGACGCTGCTGCCGAACACACTCAATCTCTCTCTCTCTCTCTCTCTCTCTCTCTCTCTCTCTCTCTCTCTCTCTCTCTCTCTCTCTCTCTCTCTCTCGCTCTCTCTCTCTCTCTTGCTCTCTCTCTCTCTCACACTCTCTCTCTCTCTCTCTCTCTCTCTCTCTCTCTCTCTCTAATAACTGCATTAATAACTGCATTAGTCTGCTATCAGTGGCTCAAGTCTCTGTCCCGAGCTCTAAAATGGCGTTTTGGAATCAGCAACGGAGGCGTGGGATGAGATGCATAAGAAATTATTCCTGCACAAAAGAGTGTTTAATGACAGAAACCTGACAAAAGTCTTGAAATACAACATCTGAACAATGTCTTGAGGTGTAGTCACCGCAGTATAAGCGGAATAATTGACTCCGGTTCGTTGAATTATTGGAAAATATCGTATGTTCTTCCCTTTAAGCTATCTCATGGTTTGTAATAAATATTAAGTACACCTTTGTACCTAAAGAGTGCATATTAGTCCCTCAAAGGCACATACTGGTACCAAAAGTGTACATATTAGTACCTAAATGGTACATATTAGAAGCCTTTTGAAGGGTACTGTCCCAGTGAAAGCTTTTGTACCTTTTTTTTCTGAGAGTGTAGTTTAATGACTAGTAGTTTAATAAATTATTTTTTGGTCCGTCCCCATTTACTTTGATTTCATGACAAAAGTGCCATGAAACTCCCATTGTGTTCCACTGAAGAAAGAAAGTTATACAGGCGTGGAAAAACAAGGCAAATAAACAATGACAAAAAGTTAACTTTTTGGTGTACTTTTCTCATTAAAGTCCTCTAAAAAGGATTCACACACACATAAAAACGAGTCTTCTCTGTGTATTCGCCACGGCAATTAACCACGATGTCTCACCAAATCAAAATAATAAGCGCGGATCTATTTTTTTCCAGGCGTTCCGGATGCTTGTTGTTTGGTTTAGAGTTTATTAGGATATGGAGAAATGCTCTTTGTGTTATTGAGATCACAGTCGTCTCCGGTAGCATTGACCTGAGTTACACTCGTTCAGATTGAACTGGAAATCTGCCCAGTCTCTCTCTCTCTCTCTTTTATTCCTTTAACTGCTGTTCTGTGGTCAGATCAAATGGACGAGGTCACTTCTGTATGGAGATTAATCAAAGACTCACTTTTCTGCTCTGATGAAAGAAAAGCTTTTCATTGCTGTTAAATAATCATCCCTTTAATTCAAGAGATCAGATGAGAGTGAATGATGTGTGTGTGAATTAGCGTGTGTGTTTGTGTTTGTATTTGAGTGTTTGTGTTTGAGTGTTTGTTTGTGTGTGTGTCTGAGTGTTTGTATTTGAGTGTGTGTGTGCGTGTGTGTGTGTGTTTGTGTGCACATTTGTGTGCACATTTGTGTATCCCGATTTTAATCTGCATTTCTCTTTCTCAATTTTCTTACTTCATTAATTTGATCTGTTTCTCTGCCAGTCGTCCTTCAGATGCGTGTCTTTTTCTCTCACTACATTCTTGATAATGAATTATAAAGTTTTCACTCTAACACTTAATGTCTCTTCCCATTCATCTAATTGGCATTTAATATGATTATAGTTGTTGTACTTCAAAATTTCACATTTAATTTGTGACTTGCTGTTTTTTGTAGTAATTTGTGAAATTTACTTGCATTTTCTGAGGGATAAAAGTAAATCCTACACCTAAATTTTCCTCGGTGCAGGATTTCAGTACTTGTGTTTTTCTAAGATGTCACAGTGTATTTTTAATGGAAACAGTGTTTTGATTGCGTTCTGGTTGATATGGCTCGTCTTCATTTGCATATTCATCCTTTTGAGAAATGAATTAGCAACTGTTTTAAACGTAACTCTCCTCTGAACAGTGAGCTCTTCTGAGGAACATGTAGATGATCATTTGATTAAGTTTGTGAAGTTTATAACATAAGATCTTTGAAAAATAATCATGAGTTTAGTTTGAAACACTTCGTTCATTGCAAAAATAAAACCTCGAAGAACATTTGGAGTCCATTGACTTTAATTTTATGGACAAAAAATCTCAATCTCTTATTTTGAAGAAAAAAGTAAGACGTACATGTTTGGAACGACAAATAATGACATACACTACCGTTCAAAAGTTTGGGGTCAGTCGTTTTTTCTTTTAATAAAACTAAAATTAATACTTTTTTTCAGCAAGGATGCATTAAATTGATCAGAAGTGACTAATGACATTTATAATGTTTATTTAAAATTATTTCAATTTAAACTATTTATTTACAATTTTTTTACTATATAAAATAAATGCTGTTCTATTGAACTTTCTATTCATCAAAGATTCTTGAAAAATAAAATGTATCACGGTTTCAACTGTTTTCAACACTGATTATAATAAGAATGTCATCATATTAGACTGATTTCTGAAGGATCAGTGACTGAAGACTGGAGTAATGATGCTGGAAATCCAGCTTTAATCACAGGAATAAATTACACTTTACCATATATTTGTAATATCAATGCAGCCTTGGTGAGCAGAAGACACTTTTGAACGGTAGTGTACAGAATTATCTGCACGTTCGGGTCAGGTCGGGTCATTTTTAAGTCAGTTTATCGCTGTCTAAGTGGGCTGTTTTTGGCCAGAATAAGCTGCAATGTGTGCCAGATGTCGATCGGTAGTCAAACGTTTGGGATGCATGAGACGAGACATTTTGCTTCATAATTGATCAACATCAACTCTGTTATTTTCATGTTTCTCACAGTGTAGCTGCTTTGAAACGATCCGTAGTGTATAAAGCGCTGTGTAAATATGACTCGACTCTCGATCCCCTGAACATCAGCGCGCACACACACACACACACACACACACACACACAAAACACACAGTTTAATTCCGAATATACGGTAAAATGTAATTTATTCCTGTGATATCTTCAGTGTCACATGATCCTTCAGAAATCAGTCTAATATGATGATTTGATGCTCAAAAAACATTTGATTATTAAACAGTTCTTATTTTCGTGTAAACTGTCATACATTTTATTATATACACTTAATATTTGAACAGTACAAAAGAACAGCATTTATTTGAAACATAAATAGTATTTTGTAACATTATAAATGTTATTATAAAACGTTTTTTTGATCACTTTAATGTATCCCTGCTTAATCAAAATAGTAATTTCTTTTTTAAAAAAATCGTACTGACCCCAAACTTTTTTAACAATAGTATATGTGAACTTGATTTTGTGTGTGTGTGTGTGTGTGTGTGTGTGTGTGTGTGTGTGTGTGTGTGTGTGTGTGTGTGTGTGTGTGTGTGCACTTAGAATAACTTACAATAATGCAGAAACACATACATTTTAGGGTTTCCCTTAGTGCCGAATGACATTGATAGAGCAACCAGAAAGTGCTTCTCTCTGAAAGTGTTTCTCTCTTTTCTCTGAGATGAAGATATACAGATTGGTTTGAATCAGTTTCGTAATATTGTGATTCTTTATGAGCCTGTTGGTTTGGCTGAAGACTTTAAATTCTTTAAAAATCCCTATTGAAAAACATAATGGGAAAGCATTTCCAGATATATTGCTTGAAAATGATGCGAGCAAACCAGTAAACTATTGGCTGATGGATTTCCCTCTACCTGTCAATCACTTAAGCCAGCCAATGCAGTGCATTAGTGCCCGCCCCCTTTTTCAGCAGCGCTGAAGTATTTTTTTCATCAATTTTTCCCATAGGGATTTTTAAATAGTCTTCATTAGAGAGTTATAAGCCATGATTCAAACCAACCAGCTTCAAAGAGAATCATAACACTACACACTTTGATTTGAAGCAAAAAAATTTAACGGCTTTAGTGAGGGAAAGAACTACAAACCCATTAAGCATTGCAAATACTGTAGCATAATCGAATCAAAAACGATGGAGAAATATAAAACTACTCATTCACAAATGTTGAGTATATGTATAAAAACAATAGGTTTATTGCAAAATGTGCATATATAGGCTATACAAACATTTCAGTATTTTGAGCGATTAGATCACGTCATTCGCTGCTTCATGGAAGTGGGCGTGGCTAATGAGCTATTTAGGCGTGTGTTGCTTTTTATTAAATCTGATAGGTGTCAATTTCAAAATCAATTTCCATATGGAGAAAATGAACCCGACTATTAGAGACTTAGAGGAGAGGAGGGGTTATGTGATTATGATGTAATACAGATTGAATGGCATTAGCATAATCACAGAGTATGATATGTACAGTAACGTAGTGAGTAGAGACTATACCTGTGTGTGTGTGTTAGTGTGTGTGTGTGTGTGTGTGTGTGTGTGTGTGTGTGTGTGTGTGTGTGTGTGTGTGTGTGTGTGTGTGTGTGTGTGTGTGTGTGTGTGTGTGTCCTGTGGAGACGGACATGTATATGCCATCTGCTCATGTTGAGGTATCGGCAGTAGTTCCTCAGAAACCACAAACGCTTGTAGGATTTTGATGTAAAACATGGGTAAATCATAAAAAATTATAGTGTTAAAGCTGAGAGGGGAAATGCGTTTTAAGAGATGTATTTCAGATGATATCACCATGGGACGTTTTTCAGACAGCGTGGCGCGGCGGGGGATTTTTATCATCTGGTGCCGTTGGATACTCCACTTGATTTAGTGCAAATACTTCACAGTAATGTAATGGGATAAGAAAGACCTTTCACAGATAACTGCATCTGTCTCACTCTCTAATACATGAGCAGCAGGACAGCTTTTAGGGCGTTTATATTTTAAAGAGCTCATATTTTACACTGCTGCTGCATTTTAGTTTTTCACCCTGAACTCCACTTTAATGTCAGTTGCACGTTTTCATGATCATTTGATCTCTAAGAATCAGAATTGAAGTGGATTTTCCTACTGTGATTTCTATATGCAAATGAGCTCTGTTGTGATTGGCTAATCTCATTGCATGTGAAATTAGATTAACAGTTGCAGTTTCAGCTATAGTTGGTAACATCCTTCAGCTATTTATTTATTTTATTTTATTTTAGTTGGTGCCATCTTTCAGAAAACAGTCACAGAACGTTCTCTTGTAAAATAAATTAGTCCCGGAGGAGTTTGTTATGAGATGTTGTTTTAACATCAAGTCATACAGGAAGATGTCAAGAGGCAAAATTGATCTAATAGCAGCGTGAACTTTATTAATTTAATGAAAGAGAGTAATTAAACAGTGTGCTCAAGCACAGCCAACAGTAGACAATTAAATATACATATATATATATATATATATATATATACACAAGGACTGTGTTCGAAATCGCCCCCTATTCCCTCATCCACTATTCCCTACATTAGTTCACTAATATAGTTCACTTGAGGGAGTGATTGAAAACGAGTGTGTGAATTCGGACACTGATTGCGCCGCTTTTGCGTAGTTTGTGCTGATTAATAAATTTAGCAAACTGGCAGCAGTAATGGAAAGATTTATCTTGAACTCTGTCATTGGAAACTATGTATAACCCTTAATTAAACTATTTAATAATCAGTTAAAAAGCTATGTGTGATATTACGCTGTAGCCACATTGGACCAGCGGTTTGGAAAATGAATTGATGGATAATTATTCTTCTGGTCAGATGCTGGAATTCATTAGGTTCACGACTCTCATAGTGCATTATGGCTATTCTCTAGCCGTGGAGCGTACATTGGTTGTACACTCATTATTGCGTTGTATTGTGGAATTGAGTGCACTCGATGACATCCACTGGTTTCGGGCATCAATACAAATAGCTGTTCACTTAAATAGGGCCTTATTTAGTGGTATGGGGGATTTCAGACACAGATGTTGTAATGAACTCAATAAACAAAACAAGGATCAGGTTTGAAATAATGAGTAACCATGACGATGAACAAAAATATGCTCAGCAACAACAGAAGGAAACAATGCAGAAATTATTTAATTGAGGAATATTGTGCCATTCATTCGTGGAAGAAACTCCAGACTACAATGGAGGCGTTTCAGGGAGTTCAGAAACACTAGCCGCGGTTCCATTACAGGTTTGCGCAAAACTTTTGCAAAATTTTCTAAATGTCGATAAAGAAACGATTGTGAAATGATGATGTTTCCATTAAATTATGTTATGTGGCTAATATATCATTTTTTCCTCTCGCGATAAATCATTTAAAAAATCATGGCGACCGATGTTGGTAGTTTTATGTATATCGCAGCCATCGCACTAGCCATTATTTTTAATCGAATTATATTTAGCCGTTTTATCCAAGCATTAGGCCGCGTGTCCACCAAAGCATTTTTAGCCAGCTGAAAACGCTGGACGCTCTGCTGAAAACGCCTAGCTTTGGACGCTTGAGAGCGTTTTGGCAGCGCAGCGTTTTTTCAGTTGAGACGTTTCGTTGCTATGATACAGAATATCCGCAGCACAGTTTACTTGTAACTGATTTCACTGATAATTTGTTATACTAAAAATTTATTTTTCATCCATTTTGTTCGGTTAGCTCTGCTGGTTGACGTCGTTGTACAGAAAGAATGTTGTGACAGTTGGTCGGTGTGGTTTTTGTCCCGCCCCTCCTCCACTGTGATTGGACGGCTGGGTAAAAAGTGACAGTGATGAGCTCTGCGTTTTACCCAAAGTTGAACATTTTCAACTCTGGGCGACCAGTAAAAAACGCAGAACGCTCAGCGCTTGAGCATTAAATACATGCTCAGCGCCTCGTTACGCTCATGGCGTTCTAAAAACGCGGCGCTCCCATTGAAAACAATTGGAAATATACGCCAGCTGCGTGAAAAAAACGCTTTTGTGGGCACAAGGCCTTAATGACAAGGAAAGCCCCTTATACTTGTGAGTGGCACATAAGAGGTGTTTCTTCCTTCTATCTACTTTAAGGTCTTGATTGTGGCTTTTCTTTGTTATTTAGAGTCCAGTATTCCCATAATACTTTTGTCTTTGAGTCTATGAGTTTAATGAAGAACTCTGTCTAGTCTTCTGTCCAAACACACTGCGCCAGCTACGTCAGATGACCTGTAAATGCGCCAAAAATGTTTCCATTGCAGTTTTGTGACATATTCCTTTTTCAAACACCCTGAAAATCCACCTCATGCGAGCGCAAAAATTTTTTTTGGCGATATATGGGAGTTTTTGTGAAATTGATGTTTCCATTGGGTGTATTTTCAATTTTCGCAATTTGAAGGTTAATGGAAAGTGACACTGATATAGAGAAAAACTCCTGCTGGAGAGACTTTGTCCGTCGCAGACCTTTTTATAATGCTCAAACGGCAACATTACACACTAAATAAAAATAAACATGTAAAATAAGTCCTCTTTGAGGCCAGAATCATGAATGAAGGCCTACACATTCATTCACCTATTGCAACGATTAAGTCCAGATTGCTGAAGCGCAGCCAGAGAGAGAGAGAGAGAGAGAGAGAGAGAGAGAGACAGTCCTGATAGCATCTCTCTTCAGCTCCAGTGTGTCTGTGGTAATTACAGAGAAACACACTACAGCACATCCATGTCAACACTCACTCAGATACACAACTGTTCCCAGAACACACTCTTCTACCGACACACATGCTCTCTGAATCTGATGTATTCCTGCACTGCTTGGAAAGGGCAGCGTTTAACGTTCAGATGTTTCGATTTTCTGCTGTAATATTTATTCACAATCCAGCCGGGCGAGTGCAGCACTTTGAGGTGGAGCTGTGTGTGTGTGTGTGTGTGTGTGTTGTGTGTGTGTGTGTGTGTGTGTGTGTGTGTGTGTGTGTGTGTGTGTGTGTGTGTGTGTGTGTGTTGTGAGTGTGTGTGTGTGTGTGTGTGTGTGTGTGTGTGTGTGTGTGTGTGTGTGTGTGTGTGTGTGTGTGTGTGTGTGTGTGTGTGTGTGTGTGTGTGTGTGTGTGTGTGTGTGTGGTGTGTTTATCCGTCCATTCCCTTTGGAAATCACTAATGAGAAATCTATCATTTCTCCTACACAGCATGCAAGACTTTTACTCAACTGATTTCTTTGAAGAAAAGACTCGTACGTGTCTCTAGAAATCTCAACAGTGTCTCAAACTGCTTGGGTTTGTCAAGATACTAAAGTATGCGATCAAAATACAAACTAAATGACCTGAGCAATGCTAATCATATTCATTTAATGACTCTGTGCTTTAATTGTGTCTTTTTTTTAGTTTTTCTTAAAGAAATTTTAGAATGTAAAAAATTGGTGGAATGTTTCAGGAAATATGGAATATAATTTTTTATTCTGTGCTAAATTCATGTGTAATTTATTGTTGCTAAATCTAAATTTTCACTGTTGTTGGTAAGTCAAATTTAAGGTAAGAATTAACATAACATTTTTATATTCTATTTTATATTATTTTTGATTTAATTTTTCTAGAGGAGTCCTATTCATTTACTGTAAAGTATCACATCTGAAAAAATTGGAAATTGTCAGTCCATATTTTATTTTACTTTATTTTATTTTATTATATTTTTATTGAGGATTCCTGTAAAAAAATTTCAAAAGTATCACATGGACTGACAATTTCCAATTTCTCCATATATCTTATTTATTTATTTATTTATTTATTTTTTTTTATATAGAGAAGTCCTATTAATTTACTGTAAAGTATCTCATCTGAAAACATTGGAAATTGTCAGTCCATATTTTTTGTTGAGTTATATTATTTCATTTAATTTTCATTTAATTTCAAAACTATTTTCCTGTGGGTCATTACTTAAGTTACGGATATTTTATCTCTGCTTCAAAAACTATCTGTTGTGTTCCTAAAGGATATTATGGGACCATGAAAAATAGAGATCATTAGTTTAATCGAATGTTTAGTTGTCAGTCATTTCAATGACTGAGAAAATGATCTCTGTTCAATGATCTTTGATAGGAAGTGAAGGCCTTTATGAACAGAGACTGTGATTGTGTGTGTGTGTGTGTGTGTGTGTGTGTGTGTGTGTGTGTGTGTGTGTGTGTGTGTGTGTGTGTGTGTGTGTGTGTGTGTGTGTGTGTGTGTGTGTG
Organism: Siphateles boraxobius; assembly: GCF_051911475.1. NCBI lineage: Eukaryota > Metazoa > Chordata > Actinopteri > Cypriniformes > Leuciscidae > Siphateles > Siphateles boraxobius. The sequence continues at coordinate 36,317,184 of NW_027509186.1, read as the reverse complement.
TGTGTGTGTGTGCCATCTGTTCGTGTCTGCTACTCTCACTGTGAGACTAATTACAAGAATTTACACGTAGCCACAATAACCAGAGCCACCACGTCAGAACCTGACCAAAGCTTCATTTATGTGTATCAGTGCGTGTATGTGTGTGGTTGGTTTTTTGCGTATTTTATGTGTGTGAGATGAATTACTCTTTTTTACACCTGTCCTTCCTCAAGTTCTCCATCAGGGAAAGCAGGAGAGACACTGGAAGAGTGAATATTGTCTCTGCAAACTTCAGTAAATCCACACAGCTGTATAGTCTGACATCACAGTTTCAGTATTTCACACCTTAACACAATGTGCTGTGTTTGTATGTTTTCTGAGCTATACTTTGGAGATTAAATTTGCTCTAGAATATGAAAAAAAAATAATCTAAATTTTCTTCAAGATATGAGAGAGTCTCTAAACTAAAATAAATTTGCTGATGGGTTTACTTTAAAAATAATTTTAATTAAAAATGGCCCGTAAATGAAGTAGGCTACCTGTTCATTCTGAAAATAAATATATACATAACTATCTCTCTTTTTCCCTCTCTCTAGGTAACTATGGTGAGAGTGGGATGGAGGCGTTTAAAGAGATGGCGGGAAAGGAAGGGATTTGTATCGCTCACTCGGATAAAATTTGGAGTAACGCCGGCGAGCAAAACTTCGACCGTCTGCTGGCGAAACTGCGCAAGTACCTTCCCAAGGCTCGTGTGGTGGCGTGTTTCTGTGAGGGCATGACCGTACGAAACATCCTCATGGCCATGAGGCGCCAGAACCTCGTCGGAGAGTTCCTATTGGTCGGCAGGTCAGTGGACGAGTGGATGCGGGAAAACATGGAGAAATGAGTGGGATTTTACTTGGCCTTCAACTGGAGATTAAATTTGTAATGCATACGTTCATTCATTCTTCGTGCATTCTGTTTTTATCAAGACTTGAACGTTGGTAAGTTTCATAAAAGATGTGTGCAGCGTGCATAAGCAATGCTTTTATCGCTTGATTCTGCTCCTTTTTGCCTGTTTTAATCCGGAGATTCAGTACTCCTTCAGAAGTTGAATATTAGCGCCCCCTACCGTATAACATTGAAAACACGGAAAGCCGGAAAATTATGTCAACTACGGGGAAAGAGTTAAGATGCTTTTTGGCCGATCGTATCAGGGAGACACATTCCCGTTTACACCTAATCCGTCTCTTTTGTCCACTTTCAACCCCTTCTGTCCTGATTTCTTCAAGGGGAGGGTCTATGAGGGGGTGCATGTTTTGGCATTTTCAGATCTTTCAATTCTAATGGATGAAATAATTTCACGCGATTTACATAATGCAGACAAAAACATTTAATGCAATGCGTTGAATTTACAATGTTATCTCATATTTCCCTCTTAATAGTCTATTTATAAACACATTCTCTCTCTTTAACAACAACTATTGTTACAGTCACAACCGAAAACAAAAACAGCTTTCAATCTTTGTCCTTCAGGGTTCTTCAGCTAAAATAAAGTAATACTAAACACGCCAGTAGGTGGCGGCAAATCACTGCCGTAACAAATTAATCATTGAATCATTCAATCAAACGATTCATTCAAAACGGCTGATTCATTCAGGGATAAAGCAAAGGTGATTGAGTGAGTCGCGAGTCACTCATTAGAACTATTCGTTCAATAACACGGATTCATTCAGTAACGAAACTGCTACTGTGTTGCTCGGAGACGTGAAATGACTTTACTTTTTGGAACTATTTTTTCGTTGGCAAAATAGAGGAAAGATATGTGCCTACAATGTAAGTCACCTAATAGCATATTAACTTATTGTTTATTGAATTGTTGTATAAAATCAATATCACATTTGCATTTGGGAACACAGCACTTTTGCTAGTGTGATATTGGTTATAAATATTAAAAACGAACTTATAGAGACTTTTTTGCACCATATCTTGGTTTTTGGAAGCATTTTTATTCGTTTTGGTGGCATTTTTGCTTCAAGGCTGTTTGAACACATTCGAGCACATGAAAGCAATCCGGTCAATGCGTTTTCAACAACCTCTGTAAGTGGACAAGCTCAAAACATTTTAAACCCGGCTTAAACCTGAAATTAACCAAAACGCATCTTAATACCAGCTGTAAACAGGGCATTAGAGTGATCAATATTATTTTTGTTTGATTTGCACAAAAACGCACGTTTAACAAACTTATATGTGCTGATAATTCCAAAAGATTTTCTTTTCACTTTTATTGCACTTCTTTTTGACATTTCTTCTTTAATCACTTATATTTTGAGCTCCAAAATAACAAAAAACACCACAGAAGTGTCATGAAAGTAGTATTTCAGTGTTCTATTTTGAGTTTTTCATTGAATAACAATTACAAATTTCAGTTAATACAGTGAAACAAACATTTGCGTGTGTGAGAGTATCTCTGTGTTTGACTCTTTCAGCATCAGCAGCTCAGTCCAGATGAGAAACTTCAGGAAGTTACAGTCATCATAATCAATCATCATCATTGTCATCTTCATAATCATAACCATCATCGTAATCATCATTGCATTATCTTCAGGTAAAATGTGTTTCACAATCTAGTCTCTTCTCTTTGAGTCTGGCCACACACACCGTTATTACTGCGTTTACTGCTGTAGTCTCAGGTCACATGGTCTGAAGAGTCACAACAAGAGCTGACTGAGCTAACCACAAAACAGCACAGAAATTAAATTGGTCCGCAGAACATGTGCACTAGCTTTCTGTGAGGAACAGACTGAAATTTAATTCCCTTTTTCACAAGAAATCTTTCTGCCTAAGTTCTGAAAATAAAGACAGAATTTTGTTTTTTTGGGTGATCTATTCCTTCATCTGTGTGTGTGATCTGTGGGTGATCTAATCCTTTATTCATGATGTGTGTGTGGCATGCAGTAATACAAAACAGTAAGATAAAATAGACTAAAGGTGTGTTTGTTTTTTCATGTTTCTGTCTAAAACTAATTCCATATTTAATTTTAATAACGAAACTTCTGTCATCATTTATTCACCTACATGTCATTTCAAACCTAAATTATTTTATTTGCTCTAAAAGAACATTTTAAAAAGTTTTCTCCATACAATGAAAGTCAATGGGGTCCAATGTTGTTTTGGACCCGATTAACTTTTCAATTATTTGCCAGACAATTATGCATTTGCCAGATTCTTTTATCCAAAGCAATTTAAATTGCATTGACGGCATACATTTTTTTTATTAGTTCATACATCCATGGGGTTTAAACTCTTGACCTTGGTGTTGCTAGCGTCATACTCTACTAGTTGAGCTACAGGAAAGCATATATAATGAAAAACCTTCCTTATAAAGACAAAAACAGTTCATCAAATATCTTCTTTCAGAACATACAGTAGTGAAATAAAGTCATACGGGTTTGCAATAACATATATCATAACCTATAACAATTGTTTTATTTTTGGTTGTACTGTCTTAGCCCTAGAAAGGTCTAAGCCCTAGCAATCACCCAGAACACCATAGCAACACCCTAGCAACCACCCGGCACACATTAGCAACAGTCTAGTAACCACCTAGAACACCTTAGCAACCACTTACCACAGCTTAGCAACGCTCTAGCAACCACCCAGAATACCTTAGTAATGCCCTGGCAACCTCATAGAAAACCATAGTAATGCCCTAGTAACCACCCAGAACACCTTAGCAACAGCATAGCAACCACCTAGTACACCTTAGCAATCCCCTAGCCACCACACAGAACACCTTAATAATGCCCTAGCAACCTCCCAGTGCCTAGCAATAATTCAAAATACCTTAACACCTTAGCAACCACACAGAACACCTTATCTACACCCTAGCAACCACCCAGAACACCTTAGGAATGCTACCGCAAACAACCCAGAACACTTTAGCGATGCCCTAGCAACCACCCAAAACACCTTAGCATCTCCAAATTAAACATAGCATCTACTTTGATTTTGTCAATATAGGATTATATAAAATCTTGCCAAATCCTATAGTTCTTCCACAGAAGCGTTCATTTTAGCATTGGGAACTCATAAACATGACTTTGTTTCCCGGTGGAATGATAAAAATCTGTGCTTCCCGACTCCTGGAAATTGCCTGAAGCCAGACGATCAGATTAGAGCTTGCTACTTGAGATGCTCTTACCATGTTTTTGTGCAGTATAGGCATCAGCCCATGTCTCAGGTCAGACACAGGACAGTCTAGAAACTGCAAGCAAATAGAGGAAACTTCATGATCATTAAAGGCCCTGACAGTGTTTATGATGCGTTTCCTGTCTGCCTCCCTCTCAGGCAGGATGGGATGTTTGTGCGGTGGTCTGTGTTCCATGCGGAGGAGCTGTCAAGTCTTCGTCATCCTCCTCTTCCTCCTGGCAGTGCCGAAAGTGTGAGAGGAATATTTAACAGCTGAGAGAGACGGAGAGCAGAGAAATCAGGACGAAAGCCAGTGAAAGACAGAGCAGGCAGCAGAGATTTGTGCAAAATTATCTAGGAAAAAAACTGATTTATAACAGGATGATTTTTAACCAGCAGTCTTTTTATTTGCACTGTATTTCAGAACAATTATTGAATTGCACACATCATTGTTCATTTTTAGTCTATGTTTACATGCGTTTAGAGTTGCGTCATGGCTCATGTTTTTTAATTTTATTTCTCAAATGGTTAGAAAAATCCCTTATAATGGAATCCTACATGCATTCATGCATTTTTTTATATATATATAATTAAAATTAACATGTTCAATTGGCATCCACACTTTTAATTTCTAATTTGGTTGTATATACTAAAAGGCAGACTTAAAAATGAGAAGTATGTGTGTAAATGCCCCTCTGTTAGACTACTGATCTAAGGCCAGAGATGAAACACTGAGGATCAAAGCGTCTCAAAGCTCAAGGTCTGTCATTTCTGGAGCGCACACACGTATGACAGAACGAAACATCTGCTCAAGAATGCACACGCACTCACACCCACACATTTTTGGGATGGCCTTATCTAGATACCAGAACATCACAAAGACGGTGGTTTAATAAGGAGGAATAAGCTAGAAACCACACAGAACACCTTAGAAATGCCTTAGCGACCACCCAGAATACCTTAGTAATGCCCTAGAGACCCAGAACACCTTAGCAATGCCCTAGCAACCTCCCAGAATACCCTAGTAATGCCTTAGGGAACCAAAAAGAACACATTATTTACTGTGAAGCTGCTTTGAAACAATCTGTATTTTATAAAGTGCTATACAAATAAATGTGACTTGACTTAGCAACACCCTTGAGCAACCATCCAAAACACCTTAGTAATGCCCTAGCAACCACCAAGAACACCATAGCAACATCCTAGCAACCTTAGCAATTCCTTAGCAACCACCCATAGCACCTTATCAAATCCTTAGCAACCACCTAGAACAGGGGTGTCCAGTCCTGCTCCTGGAGGGCCAACATCCTGCAGCCAGACCCAAAACACCTCTGGAAGTTTCTAGTGAATCTGAAAACAGATTAGGGTTAGACCTGAACTCTTCAGGTAATGGTCCCTCCAGGAGTAGGTTTGGACATCCCTGACCTAGAACATCTTAGCAATGCCCTAGCAACCAGCCAGAACACCTTAGCATTGTGTTTTTTTTTTTTTCTTGTAACATGTAAAAAATATAGTTATTTGTACTATTCCTTTTGGTGCTGTTATTGGAACAGGAATTGCACTCTTTTAATTGCTCATTTTTAGTAGTTTCTTGCGTGTTTTCATGTTTGGCGTGGTCAACCTGTGAGGTTTCGTGGGCGGGGCTTGAAGGATTACTAACGTGTGACAGTAGGAATATCCCAGATCCTCTTACGCTCTTGCTGGAGGATCTGGCACACACAAGCCCATCACACACACACACATCTGCCCGCTCCTCATTTCTGCCACGAGCAGCCTGTAGGGTTTAAAGAGATGAAACTGGTGTGTCAGCGTTAATGGACCAGTCTCGCTGAACTCTCCCAACACTGATCTCTATGGCCCGCGTGACATGCATTAGCCCTGTCCTGCCCACAGCATTTACCCCACAGACACACACTGAGCGCGAACTGATTAATGACAGTCCAAGTGTGTGTGTGTGGGAAATGATCGACAGAACTATTCTGTTCCGTGTCCTCTCTCGTTCCTTCAGTTCTGCACTATAAGCTGGAGACGGAACAACATCGGAATGGCTTGTTGTCATAGCAACAGAATTGTCACCCATACCAACACCCCCCCCCCCCCCCCCAGTCTCAGATTTAGTCAGAGAGGGATGTGAACAGACTGAGTGAGACTTTAAAGAGAGGCTTCTGGATTTACCATGAATATCTCGTTCTGCCTCCAGGATTCTCGCTGATGATGAACTACCACAAACTTTCACTAAACATCACACATCAGCCGCTCACAGTCGCTCACATCATCACACATCAGTCGCACACATCAGTCGCACACATCATTCGCACACATCACAGATCAGTCGCTGACATCACACATCAGTCTCTCACATCATCACACATCGGTCGCTGACATCACCACACATCAGTCACTGACATCATACATCAGTCGCTCACATCATCACACATCGGTCGCTCACATCATCACACATCGGTCGCTGACATCATCACACATCAGTCGCTGACATCATCACACATCAGTCACTGACATCACACATCAGTCGCTCACATCATCACACATCGGTCGCTCATATCATCACACATCGGTCGCTGACATCATCACACATCAGTCGCTGACATCATCACACATCAGTCACTGACATCACACATCAGTCGCTCACATCATCACACATCGGTCGCTCACATCATCACACATCGGTCGCTGACATCATCACACATCAGTCGCTGACATCATCACACATCAGTCACTGACATCACACATCAGTCGCTCACATCATCACACATCGGTCGCTCATATCATCACACATCGGTCGCTGACATCATCACACATCAGTCGCTGACATCATCACAAATCAATCACTGACATCACATCAGTCGCTCACATCAGTCGCTGACATCACACATCAGTCGCTCACATCATCACACATGTCGCACACATCAGTCGCTGACATTATCACACATCAGTCGCTCACATCATCACACATCATTCGCACACATCAAACATCAGTCACACACATCATCACACATCAGTTGCACACATCATCACACATCATCACTCACATCATCACACATCAGTCGCTGACATCAAACATCGGTCGCTCACATCATCACACATGTCGCACACATCATCACACATCAGTCGCTGACATCATCACACATCAGTCGCTGACATCATCACACATCAGTGGCTCTCAGTCGCACACATCATCACACATCGGTCGCACAAAGTCGCACACATCATCACATCAGTCGCTCACAGTCCCACACATCATCACATCATCACACATCAATTGCTCACAGTCGCACACATCATCACACATCAGTCGCTCACAGTCGCTCACATCATCACACATCATCACATCAGTCACACACATCATCACACATCAGTCGCACACATCACACATCAGTCACTCACAGTCGCACACATTACAAATCATTTGCACAAAGTTGCACCCATCACACATCAGTCACTCACAGTCGCACACATCATCACACATCAGTGGCTCACAGTCGCACACATCATCACACATCTGTCGCACACATCACACATCATCACACATCAGTCGCTCAAAGCTTAACGGTTTCTGGAGTGAACGCGATGAGGCGCAGGTGCAGGTGATGATGGCAGGGGATACTGGGAAGTGTAGTGAAGACTAAGACAGACAGGTGCAGATGAAGACTGTGACAGAACGCCCCCCTTCAAACAGGCGCGACCTCGCGCCTTAGAACATCAATGGGGTGGGGGGTGGGCGCCCTGGAGGCTGCCGAGGGCATGGCGGATCTGGAGCCGGAAGCCTCCGGAGCTGAGCAAGGCCAGGGCGGAGCAGGACCTGCGGGCGGCCAGGGCGGAGCAGGACCTGCGGGCGGCCAGGGCAGAGCAGGACCTGCGGGCGGCCAGGGCAGAGCAGGACCTGCTGGCGGCCACAGCGGTGAGGACCCTTCGGGCGGCCACGGCGGTGAGGACCCTTCGGGCGGCCGCGGCGTTGAGGACCCTTCTGGTGGCCGTGGGACCTTGGGCGCCCACGGCGAGGGTCTATGGCCCCCCCAAAAAAAATTAATGGGGAGAGTGACTGGGTCAGCTCAATGTTCTGGGCTGGACGGAACCAGCGGTGAAAGGGTCTCTGGGCTGTGCGGAACCAGCGGTTAAGGGGTCTCTGGGCTGGACGGAACCAGCGGTGCAAAGGTCTCTGGGCTGGCCGAAACCAGCGGTGAAGAAGGCTCTGGGCTGGCCTTAACCAGCGGTGAATAAGTGTCTGGGCTGGACGGCGCCAGCAGTGAAAGGGTCTCTGGGCTGGACGGAACCAGCGGTGAAGGGGTCTCTGGGCTGGACGGAACCAGCGGTGAAGGGGTCTCTGGGCTGGACGGAACCAGCGGTGCAAAGGTCTCTGGGCTGGCCGAAACCAGCGGTTAAGAAGTCTCTGGGCTGGCCTTAACCAGCGGTGCAAAGGTCTCTGGGCTGGCCGAAACCAGCGGTGAAGAAGTCTCTGGGCTGGCCTTAACCAGCGGTGAATAAGTGTCTGGGCTGGACGCCGCCAGCGGGGAAAAAGTCTCTGGGCTGGACGGGGCCAGCGGGGAAAAACTCTCTGGGCTGGACGGCGCCAGCGGTGAAAGGGTCTCTGGGCTGGACGGCGTCAGCGGCGAGGGCTCTGGGCTGGACGGTGTCAGCGGCGAGGGGTCTGGGCTGGACGGCGTTAGCGGCGAGGGCTCTGGGCTGTACGGTGTCAGTTGCTCAGTTGAGGGGTCAGAGCTGGACGGGACAAGCGGCAAGGGAACTGTGCTGGACGGAACCAGCAGCGAGGGATCTGTGCTGGACGGGACCAGCGGCGAAGGAAGCTCTGTGCTGGACAGGACCAGCGGCGAAGGCTCGGTGCTGGACGGGACCAGCGGCGAAGGCTCGGTGCTGGACGGGACCAGCGGTGAAGGCTCGGTGCTGGACGGGACCAGCGGTGAAGGCTCGGTGCTGGACAGGACCAGCGGTGAAGGATCTGTGCCGGACGGGACCAGCAGTAAAGGCTCTTGGCTGGACGGGACCAGCGGTGAAGGCTCTGGGCTGGACGGGACCAGCGTTGTAGGCTCAGTGAAAATGTCTATTAAATCCAACTCCCTCGGATTCTGGACGAGGACCAGCGGTGAAGACTCTGGACTGGACGGCACCAGTGGTGAGGGCTCTGTGCTGGACGGAACCAGCGGTGAAGGCTCAGTGAAAAAGTATATTAAATCCCGCTCCATCGGATTCTGGACGAGGACCAGAAGTGAGGATTCTGAACTGGACGGGACCAGTGATGAGGGCTCTGGCGGGCCGGTGACTGAATTCCGGATGAAGACGGGAGGCGTGCTGAAGATGGCTGGTGTGTGTGATTGAGTGGTGATGTCATCCTCAGCCTCACCAACGGTGAAGGCTGACCTACTCAACCACAACACGTGATCGAAGGTAACTGGCGAAGGTTCCTGGAAAAGCTGCTGCTGGGGCTTGCTGGTACAGATGACTGTCCAAGCCCAACCAAAAGACAGATTTAAAGACATCATCTGATCAGCTTACCCCAGCAGAGAGTTCCAGGAATTCGGCGATGTAATCCTCTATAGATAGTCCGTCTTGGAAAGTGGTGAGTAGAGAGTGAGCTGGGTTAACCGGGGTGAGAAGAATTCCCATGCTGACTCTTTGTTGGGCTGGTTATTCTGTCACGGACCGCGGGTGGATGAAGAAGATGACGGTAAGCGAAGATACAAAATAGCAAAGGCTTTATTCCAAATAGTAAAGATCCAAATCAACAGAACAGTGTGCTAGTGCACAAACAATAACCAGCAATGAAAAGGAGTGAGAAGAGAACTTAAATACACAGATAATGACAAGGACAACAGGTGACGGTGATGATGATGAAGGTGATGAGGCGCAGATGCAGGTGATGATGGCAGGGGATACTGGGAAGTGTAGTGAAGACTAAGACAGACAGGTGCAGACGAAGACTGTGACAATTGGAGCTTTTAAGGAGGGATATTTCTTTTTGATCAAGTGATCAGGTGATTTTCTTTTAAGAAAATATTGTAAAACTCTTTTATTGAGTTTGAAAGCCCACATTGGTTTTGTGCCAGATCAAAAATAAATTGGATTAAATAATATATTTTTATACAGTATATTTAGTATTCGTTTATTTTATTGCTATTCAAAATAAAACATAAAATGTGGTTGATGTAGCGACTTTTTGAACTGGATCATTTGCTAATTTATCCAAATGAAGCCGACTTGTATAATGCTTCCAATGAGAGAGAGAGAGTAAAGTTTAAGAAGGTGTTTATTGTTTGTTGAAGGATGTAATAGAAGAAGACAGAGAGAGAGAATGTCTGAAAGTGTTGAGTGATGTGTGTGAGTGTCAAAGTTTCCCGGCCTGCCAATCAAAGTGACAGAAATATTTGCGTGTGAGAAACCCTGTGGGTCACCAGTGTGAGTGTTGCAAATTTCAGTATTTGAGTCAGCATCCTCCAGTAATCTGTCTGCCAAACTTGAGTCTGTGTGTGTGTGTGTGTGTGTGTGTGTGTGTGTGTGTGCGTGCGTGTGCGCGTGCGCGTGCGTGTGTGTGTGTCACCGTCAGTCTCATATGACTGAGTCTGTTTTTCTGTCTTGTCAGATTTTACTGTGTGTGTGTGTGCGCGTGTGCGTGTGTGTGTGTGTGTGTGTGTGTGCGCGTGCGCGTGCGTGTGTGTGTGTGTGTCACCGTCAGTCTCATATGACTGAGTCTGTTTTTCTGTCTTGTCAGATTTTACTGTGTGTGTGTGTGCGCGTGTGCGTGTGTGTGTGTGTGTGTGTGTGTGTGTGTGCGCGTGTGCGTGCGCGTGCGTGTGCGTGTGCGTGTGTGTGTGTGTCACCGTCAGTCTCATATGACTGAGTCTGTTTTTCTGTCTTGTCAGATTTTACTGTGTGTGTGTGCAGATGGACACAGCATGAATTTTTGACCTCATGAATATGATCTGCAGCAAGCCTAAAACACACACACACACACACCACTTAGCCTGACATTTGTTTTAAAGACCGAAAATAAAAAGATGAACAGCAAGTGAGAGTGTAACTCATGCATGCTACAAACCATATTTAAAGACATAGTTCACCGAAAAAATTTAATTCTGTACTTTATTGTCGTCCCAAATCTTTACGACCGACTTAATTTCTTTAGTGGAACAAAAAATGGGATGTTTAGCAGAATGTTCACACTGCTCTTTTTCATACAATAAAAGTGAATGGATACAATAATGTCAAAAAACTAGCACTGAAAAAGAAGTCCATGTGACTTTGTGTATCCTAGGCTATGTATTTAATGCAGCGGCATAAAAACGAGTCTCTCGCTGCGTCCCAAATCTCACACTGTCTGAGTAGGAACTACATTTGAGTTTAAATTTACTTACATTAAAAAAAGTACATTCTGTATTGTATGAATATGGTTAGTATGAACGCAATTGGACATACTACAAATGCCATGTTGTTACTTTCACGTGACCTTCCCGTTGTGTCACTTCACTGCCATTCATTAATCCTCTCTCTTGGCTTTATGGGATAGTAAAGTGTCCATCGAACGTGTGATTCAGAATCCCAGCGGAAGTACGTCATCCGGGGACCTTTTCGGCTACTGTTTTCGAAATTAGTTGGATATACTACTATATTTGCGTAATGTTTTTCACATAATAGTCAAGTCAAGTCACCTTTATTTATATAGCGCATCATACAGTACAGATTGTTTCAAAGCAGCTTTACAGAGATAACAGGAAAATAATGGAACAAAGTTTGTTTTGGCTGTACAGCAGATCTAAAAGAAAAGAGTGTCATTGTTTATCTAAAGTCAGTTCAGTGTTGATTCATTGTAAGATCATTAATTTTTTAATTAGTTAATTTCATCTATACAGCAGCGCTGCAGAAAACAGTGATGTCATCATCCAGCTTAGTTGGGTTCTCATCCAATAGTGTCAGTGCTGTCAGATCAGTGATATTGTTGAGTATTAAGTATCTCCGACTAAGCAAGCCAGAGGCGATAGTGGCAGGAACCCAAACTGTCACAGAATGAAGAAAAAACCTTCGGAGAATCCAGGCTCAGTTCTCCTCTATAGTCGGGAAGTCTTCAATTTCAGAAACAGCGTCTGAGTTTGTGTCTCTTATAGTGTTCATTCGGGAACTCAACATGCAGCAACCATCTTATAATGAGAAGCGCTGATAAACCGGCTGTTGTCAATAAAAGAGAAGCTTTAATGGATCCCTTTGGTTTTCTGTCAAAATAAGAAAATCCAAAAATTAAGACCATTTCAAATGATAGGCCATCTCAATCCTTTTGACATTGATGAGCTCGGTTAGACTGCTTAGGCAAACCAGCCTCAAAATTTTATTTTTAAAATGTCTTTTGCAACAAACAGAGCGGCAGCATCAAGAATATCAAATATTGGGGGGGTGGGGGGGCAATTTTGAATTTTCTAATTATTGGGGAGGACTTGGTTTATAATAGCTGGGTTTTCATCCAAACGTGAAGCAAATCTTTTCCAAGTAAAAAAAAAAAAAAAAATCGAACAAATGTGAATTAGGTGCATTTCCATCAGCTTGTTCGAGTGGACAGAGGTGGTGTTGGTATCATGAGGAAACAGCCGATCACTCACGTTGGTTTATTGTGCGTTTATTCTGCAAATGCGTTTCCATCTCCAATTATTTCCATTAACTCTTTTCACCTTAAGCGAGAGTAAAACCTTTTTTGAGAATCAAGGGATTATCTTTCAAAATTTGCCGTTTCAATCTCTCGTTTTTGACGCGATACTTCAAAAGGCGCTTAAAAACAGGAGTCGTGCCCGAAACCGCTCCCTGTCCAGTATATAGTGCACTATATCGGGTGTCGGCCATTTTGTTGGGGCGTCCGAATTCTGAGTGAACGACATCATTCCCTACATTCGTTCACTACTTTATACCCACAATCCTCTCTGAATTCGAGTGTACATTCGATGTACAGTTGCTGAAGCACTATTTCCCAAAATCCAGTGCGAGCAAGTGATTTAAATCCAGAGATTACTATACAGCTTTCTTATTTCTGCTTTAACATTTATTTCATGCTAGTTTTTTTTAGTTTTTTTATTAATCTTTACTTGAATAAAACATATTAAAATATAGAGATGACATAGCTAATGTCTATGGGGGTTTACGGCCCTGGAATATAGTGCACAAATCACATGAACAATACTTGTAAAAAAATAACATTAAAAAAAAACATACATTAAAGAAAGTATGGTTTTGGACTGATACAATGGTGACACATACTTTCATTTTTGGCTGATAGCTTTAGTTGCTTAAATCAAAGAAACAGAAATATTTAGACTGTATTTGTGTGTGTTTTGTGAGGTCTGTGTTGTTTTAGCGTGTGTTTCTGTGTGAAGGACAGCTGTGGCCAGTGTTTTGACTGGCTGTAGTAATTGCTCTCTATTTTCAGCTCTCTCTAAACGCTTGACAATCGCCCATTATGTCCTGACTTAAACGAATGGAAAGACCACGGCAATCTCTCTCTTTCTCTATTTCCTTTTCATCTCTTCTGACACCTTCCCAAACTCCCAAACTCCTTCATGCTGCTCTTATTCTGTCCTTTATAGTCAAATGAGATCAAAATCGACCCTATTTAACATGTTAAATGTTACTTCATGTTACTACAATAACAAAACAACAAAAAAAGTATTTTGGATTAAGTATCTCCTCAGAAAATATATGGGTCTCCAAGTACCACCATAATAACCAATATGAAAATACAGTAGCGTAGTCGGCCTGACTATTCAGCTACAGTTATGCACAGCTGAAAAATTAGGCAGTTTTAATTCTAATAAGAATATTTATTATTGCCAGCCACTTTAAACATTGTAAAAACACAGTTTGAATATTAGCACTGAAAATGTATTGCACTTAAAAGTTAAATAAAAACTGTACTGTACTTAAAATAGTAAGTTAAAAAAGTACTGTAATAAATTCATATTTAACCTTTTTACACGTACATTTAAAATATTCTGGCTGGGCCCCGTGAGTTTTTCAAGGCAACGTTATTTAGAATTTATCACTTTATGGTTACCATGGTGACGCGTCTTTGCTTGTCACGTGACACCGCAGCCACAACAACGCTGAATGACTGATGATCTGCTTTTATTTCCTTTTTCATCCAAAATATTCACAAATTTGTTAGCTACAGCATGACATATCTGATATTCCGATTGTCAAATATGTGCAAGTGAATGTGTTTTGTTGTTTAAACACCTTTATAACGATCGATAGTTGAGCTATATACGCCACCATGTTAGTTTGTGCCGCAGACGCAGTTCAGTGAATCGGATCTGTTGGATTTACAACACGTGAATTTCTCCACTTCTCCCGAAATACATGAAAGTAAGTGGCCGGTGAACTGGGAGAAGAATAGAGGAAACTTTAAAGTTACTTACACAATGTGTAACCTATCTAATATGAATGAAACGTGTCGTCTAATTTTAATGGAAAGGATTATTATTGCCGCTTCCATAGACGGCAGTGTGTATTTTAATATAATGTATTAATATATTATAATGTATTATAATTATTATAATGTATTAATAATTATTTAATAAAAAAAATATATATTTTTTAATTATTATATTATATTATTTTATATATTTATTTTGTATTATAAAATGTCATTTCTAATATAGGATTTTTTTTCAATTGTAGTCTGTGTTCATATAATAAAAGTCACAGCAGAAATAGTGACAAAAAGAAAAGGAAGCGTTAGCTTTGTGAAGGAAACGCTGTAGCAGTAAAATGGGTTACGAATGTGGTTTCATGGTGACTTTAACCCCTCGCTTTCTCTCTGTGCTGCTTTTCTCTCGTTTTGCACCCAATTAGCAGCCGATGTAAAGACGTCACAACATTTTACACATGACAGGAGATGACAGGAGATCTGGTTTGATCTCGGCTGTTTGCTCACAACACAATTCATTTGAAGGTTGTAAATGTCAGAACAGAGAGAACGATCTGATGGAGAGACACTTGCACACACTGACACTGTCCTCCTGTGACCCGCGTGTGTGTGTGTGTGTGTGATTTCTTTAACGTCCTCTGAGTTCCGTCACCTCATGCTGATCAGCACATGTTTGCTGTAATATCTTGGCGTGTCGTCATGTTGTCATGGCAGCAACACTCAGGTTTGATTCTGCAATCGCGAGTCTGTTTGAAATGTAATATTGTATGCTAGCATTCAAAAGTTTGGGGTCTGTACGTTTTTTTATATGATAGATTTCTCTTCTGCTCACCAAGGCTGCATTTATTTGATCAAAAATGCAGTAAAAACAGTGAAATATTATTACAATTTAAAATAACTGGTTTCTATGTAAATATTTTGTAAAATGTAATTTATTCCTGTGATCAAAGCTGAATTTCCAGCATCATTACTCCCGTCTTCAGTGTCACATGATCCTTCAGAAATCAGTCTAATATGATGATTTGATGCTCAAGAAACATTTATGATTATGATCAATGTTGAAAACAGTTGTGCTGCTTGAATTTTAGGATTCTTTGATGAATAGTAAGATCAAAAGAACAGCATTTACTTTAAAAATGGAAATCTTTTGTAACATTATAAATGTCTTTACTTTCACTTTTGATCAATTTAATTGTTAGTGTTAAATTGTTTAAAAACATCTCATTGACCCAAACTGTTGAATGGTAGTGTATTCACCAAAAAGCTGTTGTTTTGTTCGAGTGGTTTGGTTTAATCAGTGTTAGAAGTGTTTATTGATCAGTTTTACTGAGAAACACCCAGAGGGAGATTTAAGTCTCAGAGTTACTCCTTTGCTTGAGCTTGACTTATTTATAGTTATATAGACTCAAATGAGTCAATATTGTCATCCAGCGAGTGTGTAGAGCTATAAAAATAAACGTGAAGTATTGTTTATGGAACAAACTATAAACTTTTTACTCACAACTCTGATTTTATATCTCACAATTCTGACTTTTTACTCACAACTCTGATTTTATATCTCACAATTCTGACTTTTTACTCAAAACTCTGATTTTATATCTCACAATTTCGAGTTTATATCTCACAATTTGGACTTTTTACTCACAACTCTGAGTTTATATTTCACAAATCTGTCTCAAAATTTTTATTTTACAACTCACAAGACTTTTTTCTCACACTTCCTAGTTTATATCTTGCAATTCTGCAGAGCCGGACAGAGTACAGAGCTTTGTTACTTGAGTAAAAGTACAGATCCCCCTTGCAAAATTTTACTCAAGTACAAGTAAAAGTAGGCTACTACAGTCAGATGTCTACTTACGTAAAAGTACTAAAGTACTTGTTTTTAAAAGTACTTGAGTATCAAGAGTACAAGAGTAGATTTTCTAAATATTGCATTACTAGTCTACTGCCACAGTGCTTACATTTATGCACAGAAACGTCCTACATGGAGTTATGAAAAATGTTAATGTTAATACCTTGGAGAATGTAAAAGGAATTGAAAGTAAAATCAAGTCATTTCATCTTTTTACCATGTTTCTTTATTTAATTTTTGGGGGGTCCCGTCTTTAAATGCGGGGACAACACACACACACACACACACACACACACACACACACACACACACACACACACACACACACACACACACACACACACACACACACACACACACACACACACACACACACACACACACACACACACATATATACAGGTATATATTAGAGGTGGACCGGTACACAGAAGTCACGGTTCGGTTCATACCTCGGTTCAGACATCACGGTTCGGTACGTTTTCGGTACAACGGAGTGAAAAGCAAAACAAAAATGCAGAAGGCATTTTTAGAATAGTCTTAAGCCTTGTATTTTTTAAATAAGTTTTATTAATACAGGCATAGAACCAGTTTATTTGTAGTGCACTGACAATAGTTTTATATAATTTAATTAGTTTATTAATTCAATTAATAAAAAGACAAAAAGACCTTGCGATATGTTTGGTAATTGTATCTGAATGAATTTAAAATTAATTTGCTATATTTCAGATCAATATATTTGTTTTCATTCATTTTAATTAAGCCTAACTTTATTCTCATCTGAATTATAAATAATTGATTTCCGTATAAAATAATACTACCATTAAAAAACACATTTGATTTTCTTTTTTTAATCAATGTAGAATGTGTAACTTAAAAATAAAACTGTGTGTGTGTGTGTGTGTGCGCATGCTTGCGTGCGATTTTGGTTGGGTGACAGTTGTAGGTTACCGTTTGACAAGAGGTCAAGAGGACAAGGTGTGACAAAAGCACGATGTTGTGTTTTATTTTTTTTGTGTACACAAATATTGTACACAATATTTTTTTTTTATTACACAGTATGTTTTTATGTTTCCACTGTTCGATCGCACCCCGCGCCTCTCTCTCTCTCTCTCTCGCTCTCTCTCTCTCTCTCTCTCTCTCTCTCTCTCTCTCTCTCTCTCTCTCTCGCTCTCTCTCTCTCTCTCTCTCGCTCTCTCTCTCTCTCTCTCTCTCTCTCTCTCTCTCTCTCTCTCTCTCTCTCTCTCTCGCTCTCTCTCTCTCTCTCTCGCTCTCTCTCTCTCGCTCTCTCTCTCTCTCTCTCTCTCTCTCTCTCTCTCTCTCTCTCTCTCGCTCTCTCTCTCTCTCTCTCGCTCTCTCGCTCTCTCTCTCTCTCTCTCTCTCTCTCTCTCTCTCTCTCTCTCTCGCTCTCTCTCTCGCTCTCTCGCTCTCTCTCTCTCTCTCTCTCTCTCTCTCTCTCTCTCTCTCTCTCTCTCTCTCTCTCACACACACACACAGTTCGATCGCGCCCGCGCCTCTCCCTCTCTCGCGCGCACACACACTTCAGCATTGCAATATTGACATCGCAGTCTGCTCATTATGCTGCGTTCAGACCAAACGCGAATTGAGCAAAATGTATCGCTATTTAGAGTTTTATTTATTTTTATACCGTGTATTCACCGTGTAAATTCGTGCACCGGACTGTGACGCCTGTACCGATTCGGTTCAATACGAATACATGTACTGTTCCACCCCTAATATAATATAATATATATATATATAAATATATATATATATATATATATATATATATATATATATATATATATATATTATGCGGTGATGCAGTGGCGACTCATGTAACATGCAAAGGGCGGCGCTGCCTATAAAGCACCTAAAAGCTGTCACAAAGAACCAGCAAAAGTAATGATTATGAATAGCCTATGTAAAATATAGCAAGGAGATATTTTAATTGTTTATTAATAAACAAGTGTTTTCTTTCGTTTTGAATTGTTCTGTTTAAACGTAGACATGTCTGTGAGGCAAGTAGGCTACCTTATATGCTGAGTTTCGGTTCATTTATGAGACCAGCTCCAGTTCACGCACCGGCGCCTCCATTTCTTATCTATCGTCTGCTATATTTACTTCTTATTTATTAAATACAGGCAATTGGTTGATGAAACATTGATTAAAATTAAGATACAATTAATGCAAAACGAAATTCAGGTTAAAGAAAGGTTTTGTGTTTTCGGTTTGATGTCTCTGTGAAAGTTTTAAAGCATATTTTATGCAGCTTTCAGAGCGCTCACGTCCATAACGGAGAACACTTCCATAACATTGTTTTTTCCTCATAAATGCAAACCCAAAAAATAAAATAAAACAAATATTTTATGTACTGTGGAGACTGAGCGCCAACCCTTCTTCACCCGCTGGGTAGTAGTCTACTTTGGTTTGCGCAGTGTAATTCACATAATCAGTAAAAAAAAATTTAAGCAATCAGAAGTCCCTCGCGGCTACGCCACTGCCACATTTGAACCTGACTGTATTAAACACACCGCATACTCAACAACATCAAAGCAAATGCTTGGCTTACATTAATGTGTAATATAAAATCTGACCATGGAGTTGACTTTGGCGGAAAGCTGAAGGTGATTGCTGATAGGCTGTCCCAATCAGTGGCGCATGCACAATCCAATCACGTTTGAGAGGGAAACAACAAATTGAGGGTTTCCGAGATTTTTCTTTTTTTCCTTTTTTTAATTTTTTTTTTTAGACGTATACGGGTACTCACGGTTATGGATAGAAATGTAGCGGAGTAAAGAGTACAATATTTGCCTCTCAAATGTACTTGAGTAAAGTCATGAGTACTCCCCAAAAATGATACTCGAGTAAAGTACAGATCCCTCAAAATTGTACTTAAGTACTGTACTCAAGTAAATGTACTCCGTTACTGTCCGGCTCTGCAATTATGAGTAAATATCTCGTCATTCTAAGTTTATTTCTGACAATTCTAAGTTTGTCTCAAAATTCTGAGTTTGTAACACAATTCTGACTTTTTTCTCACAACTCTCATATCATGCAATTCCAAGTTTGTCTAAAAATTCTGAGTTTATATTTCGCAATTCTGAGAATCTTGCAATTACTTTTTTCCTTTAGAAATGTGAGATATAAACTCGCAATTGTGAGTTATAAAGTCTAAATTGTGAGATAAAAAGCCACAATTGCGTTTTAATTTGTATTAATTTTTAGCGTTTATAGGAGGCACAAGTGAGATAACGGGTCTTTTCCTGAGAAACATCTGAGGAGCGAGAGAATCGGGGGAAATTTGCTGTTCGTTTAATCTCAGTACTCGATAAACAATCGAGATATTAAAAATATCATTTGTGATTTTCCTTCCCTTTGAGAGAGAGTGAGTGTTTTATGAAATGGTTTTCTCATGGCAGATGATGTTTTGGGGTGCAGCTGTGTGTGAAAGAGAGGATAGATATGATCCTTCACAAATAAACGAGTCCAGGCGAATCATCTGCCTGTTCACTTCCCCTCCTGATGGGAATGATGGAAACACACATATAGTGGAAAAACACAATAAATACGGATGGAATCTATACAGGCGGATAAACGAGCCAATAACGTCCACAGGTAGGCTAGAAGATGCTTATCTGCTTTTATTAATAAATGTAAGATATTTAATTTCAGCATGGCGAACAGGAAGCTCTTTATACGCCCACACATACACACACACACACACACGCTGAAGCTGTTTAAGGTCTACATGTTGAAGAGCAGACGCCCACATGTGTGCCGCTTGTGTGAAATGTGAGAGGTCTGTGGTAAAGAGATTTTCATCACACACACCGTCGGCTTTTTCAGTTTATCTACAAGTCAGTCACAGTTACATACTGTAAGTATTTTGATTTTTTGTCATGTGTGAGAGAATTTGTGTGTGTCTGTGTGTGTGTGTGAGAGTGAGTGAGAGTGTGTGTGTGAGTGTATTTGATTGAGTGTGTGTGTATGTGTGTGAGAGTGACTGAGTGAGTGAGTGTGTTTGTCTTTGTGTACCAGGCTCATATGACATGAATCCGCATTATATCAGTGTTACATGAGTGTTATATGAATGTTTCTGCAGTGATGGGAGTTTGATTGATGAGGTGCGTCTCGTTTCTAAGCACCTGCTCAAACCCGCCCAGCATATTAATAAAGACTGACATTATGAATTTGTACACACACACACAATCTCTCTCTCTCTGAGACAGAAACCGCAGGTGTGACCTGTATGAGGCATTTCCCGAGAAAAAGAGAGATGAGGAACAGCGAATGTTTGTTTTCTTCTTGCAGACACACACACTCTCTCTGTATCACTCAATACAACTAAACACATCTCTTCCAAAAGTTGCTGTCAGATTTATCAAACAACGATAGTTCTATCGCCATGGCGATCTGTCGTCTTGTCTCAACGACGATGAGATGCAACATACTGAGCGAGAGAGGAAGAAAGAAAGGCAGAGAGAGTATGAGGGTGAAAGAGAGAGAGAGGGAGAAAGAGGGCGAAAGAGAGGGAGAGAGGGGGAGGCAGAGAGAGGGAGAAAGAGAGAGAGGGAGAAAGAGAGAGAGGGGGAAAGAGAGAGAGGGAGAAAGAGAGAGGGAGAAAGAGAGGGGGCGAAAGAGAGGGAGAAAGAGAGTGGATTGGAGAAAAAGAGGGCGAAAGAGAGGGAGAGAGGGGGAGGGAGAGAAAGAGAGAGAGGGAGAAAGAGAGGGGGAGGGAGAGGGAGAAAGAGAGGGAGAGGGAGAAAGAGGGCGAAAGAGAGGGAGAGAGGGGGAGGCAGAGAGAGGGAGAAAGAGAGAGAGGGAGAAAGAGAGAGAGGGAGAAAGAGAGAGGAAGGGAGAAAAAGAGGGCGAAAGAGAGGGAGAGAGGGAGAAAGAGAGAGAGGGAGAAAGAGAGAGAGGGAGAAAGAGAGAGGAAGGGAGAAAAAGAGGGCGAAAGAGAGGGAGAGAGGGAGAGGGAGAGAGAGGGAGAAAGAGAAAGAGGGAGAAAGAGAGGAAGGGAGAAAAAGAGGGCGAAAGAGAGGGAGAGAGGGAGAGGGAGAGAGAGGGAGAAAGAGAAAGAGGGAGAAAGAGAGGAAGGGAGAAAGAGAGAGAGGGGGAAAGAGAGAGAGGGAGAAAGAGAGAGGGAGAAAGAGAGGGGGCGAAAGAGAGGGAGAAAGAGAGTGGATTGGAGAAAAAGAGGGCGAAAGAGAGGGAGAGAGGGGGAGGGAGAGAGAGAGAGGGAGAAAGAGAGGGAGAGAGGGGGAGGGAGAGAAAGAGAGAGAGAGGGAGAAAGAGAGGGAGAGGGAGAAAGAGGGCGAAAGAGAGGGAGAGAGGGGGAGGCAGAGAGAGGGAGAAAGAGAGAGAGGGAGAAAGAGAGAGAGGGAGAAAGAGAGAGGAAGGGAGAAAAAGAGGGCGAAAGAGAGGGAGAGAGGGAGAAAGAGAGAGAGGGAGAAAGAGAGAGGAAGGGAGAAAAAGAGGGCGAAAGAGAGGGAGAGAGGGAGAGGGAGAGAGAGGGAGAAAGAGAAAGAGGGAGAAAGAGAGGAAGGGAGAAAAAGAGGGCGAAAGAGAGGGAGAAAGAGAGATTTTTGATTTTTAAAATACATTTTATTACAATTCAGTTTTTCATTCGCAACAAAAAAGGTCACGCAAGAGTAGGCTACATACTACAGCTGAGTTAAAAAACTCACAATATACTGTTAAAAGTCAAAATATTATTCATTTTATTACAAAGAACATCTTTTACACCATCTTTTCTCAATCAACATTAGATTCTTTTTTGCATTGTAATACCGGAAATCAATTAGGATTCTTGATTTCAACAACATTGAAAAGAGCAATATTACTTTACTTACTTTACTTTAGCAATATTACTGTATCAGAATCTTTTTCAGTGTTACTGCTTTACATGATATATTTAGAAACCCCACTCTCTCAGCTGCATTGGTGGGAGCATTAACACAACCAAAACAATAAAATACATTTTCAAATTGAGACCTTATTGTTAAAAAATCTGCCTTTTACAACTTCTACTTCTTAAGAAACTGGAATGGAGTTCTTAGAGAATAAAATAGCAACACCGCCACTTAGAGATGAATTATGACCGAAAATGGAAACCCATTAAACTCTCTCGCCCAATCTTTTTCATTTAAAACATCACTATGAATTTCTTGTGCAAACAGAATGTCTGTTTTCTTTACCTTGATTAACTCATATAATTCAAACCTTGTCTTCCCTTCTCGGAATTTAAATGAAGAGAAGCAAAATAAAATTCTCTCATTAAAGAGAAGAAAAGGATAATCAAGACACAAAAAACCCTCATCTCCTAAGTGTAATTTTAAAGCCTGTCACTATCCTTAATTCCTAATTGAGAATTTACTTTAGTGAGAATTTTTTTCAGTCTGTAAACCTCTTGATCAGAAAAAAGACCTTCAAAAATCAAAAATCTTTGCTTTTTCTACAAATTGCTCCAAATCAGGAAAGTACTCTGTAATGCGCACATGTCTTGTATTCTTTGTTAGACCGTGTGTTCTTCAAAGCGTTTTTTTCTCTCGGCTGGCATATTTTTTCAATTGTTTTCAATGGGAGCAACTTTTTGAGCAATCTTGCCGAGCGATTGTTGCTTGGGCACTTTCCCATTGAAAATAGGCAATCAATTTCTTTCTGGAGAATTCGTGGGCCCTTGACGACAACATTGCTCAAAAACTTGCCCTGTGTATCATCACCTTAACTCTCAAAAAGAGCTTAATATCATCTACACTCTAAGATTGTTCTGAAGAGTCATTGTTTTCTTTGCTACATTCTGAAAGGTCAGTTTCACTTTCAGTATCAGTTTGACTATTTTCAGTTTTTTCTGTTTTAATCTCCTCTTATGTGGTGTTTTAAAAACACATTCATCTTGTTCTGCTTCAACACTGATCTCCTTCCAGCTTCATGTCTTGATTCTTTTCAAAACTGCATATCTAGACCATCGGTTAACTGATGCCAGCTTCTTCTACATCTACCACTGCCACTCGCCCTTTCCCCATTTGCTTCAAAGCTGCAGCATCACCGGATGAATCTGTTCAGTTTGCATCTACAGGTTTTTGTAATGTTTTCCTCAACTACATCCACTGTTGTAGGCACTTTCCTCCTATCTTTTAGTGCTACCTCCTCATCCTCCCCAACTATTTCAACCGAAACCGCTGAAACTTTTTCTTGGAATTCTCATCTTTTTTTCGGACAAACCCTCACGAGAAGTCCCATTTCACCACAACTAAGGCATTTCATGCTATTAGTCATGGCATAAACCACATAGTTGAAGTCATCACGATTGAAATTAAATGTCAAATCCAATTCCTCTTTGTTATCCTTTAGTACCATGTACACAAAACGTCTGAACGACACTACGTGTTTCAGTAATGTCGATTTACAGCCGATTTGGATCATCTTGATTGGGGAACCCAACCTGCCATATCGTTCCAACAATTGAACAAGCGCCTCGTTTTTTATGAAAGGCGGTTTGATAGAATAATCAATTCTTTTTGGACGGAGTAGACAAGGGTAACACTGGAACAAAAACATTGTCAATAACAACTCCGCTTTCAATCAAAATGTTTGCTAACACAACCCCAGACCGCTACATAGTATCAGCCCAGATCCGGCCCACATCTGGTACACCTGGAATCCGCACAGCCCGGATGTGGGCCGGATCTGGGCCAACACTATGTTACTGTCTGGGGTTTTCAAAAAAACAACAACCGCATTGTTCATTCTTCATGCTGACAAAACATTTTCACAGCCAACCACCTCCTCCTACATCTAAACTACACACACACTAGCGTTCAAACTTATATTCACAACATGACGCCGTGTGAGGAAATCTAATGTCCTCACACCTGAAGTTATAAAAACTGGCAGACAGACAACAAAACACTATCTTAGTACTTCTAAACCTGTATAACACAAGTAAAAGAGACAAAAGATAGAAAAAAGAAAACGTTTTTAGGCACAGCGGCCTAAATAAAAACACTTTATTAAATAATTTAAAAACAATTAACAAACATTTTACTCAAGACATTTAGCAAAAATTAATTCACCATCTCTAACAAAGCACAACATTTCTTTTTAATTCCATACATTTTCAAATTCCTCTATACTCTTCAGTTTTATAAAATGGAAAATCAAATTTAATTCTTACTTTTATTAAACTCTTAAAAACTTGTACTACATCATGACCAACTTCACCATCTATTTTTTTTTCTTTCTTGTCAGATAAATAGCCATTTTTGCTTTTCCAATAACAAAGTTAACAAGTTGGCCTTTTTTTCTCTTTTTTTCAAAACTTGAAACTAAAAATGAAACCAACCTTTGAAAATATAGAGAGAGAGAGAGAGAGAGAGAGAGAG
Organism: Siphateles boraxobius; assembly: GCF_051911475.1. Lineage (NCBI taxonomy): Eukaryota > Metazoa > Chordata > Actinopteri > Cypriniformes > Leuciscidae > Siphateles > Siphateles boraxobius. The sequence goes on along the minus strand of NW_027509186.1, from coordinate 36,292,361 downwards.
AGAGAGAGAGAGAGAGAGAGAGAGAGAGAGAGACTGTTTTCAGCTGCTAGGATGTTCAGATTCAGACCTGAATGGACAAATTGGAAAGGAGGAGATCAAAGCTTGCTCTCTTTGGGAAAACCTGATGGAGATGTGATTAAAGATCCGTCCTCTGAGAGAACCAGAATAAATGAGTGCATTCAACGTGAAATCAGAATTGACCTGTTTTACATTCTTCTGGTGTTAGTGTGCGTCATTCATTAGTTCATATTTCATATTTCTCAGGAGCCAGTAAAAGTCTGCTGCAAATAACAATTCTTCAGGACACTGTTTAGTCAGAGTGCATTGTGGGAAGCTGTGATATACTGTAGATCTGGGGACAGAAAGAGTTTGACGGAGAGGAGAAGTTGGCTCGGAAATGCTGTTTGTGCTCCTGATGAAACACATTCTGCCAGTGTTTGTGTGTCGACACGGTTCAAGTTATCTCGGCTACGCAGCACTTGTTCCAGGACAGAGTGTGTTTGCATGACGAACTGTTGTTGTTGGTCACCTCTAGTTTTAATCCTTCACCTTGGTATGTGACAGCGCTCCTTCCCTCTCTCTCTCTCTCTCTCTCTCTCTCTCTCTCTCTCTCTCTCTCTCTCTCTCTCTCTCTCTCTCTCTCTCTCTCTCTCTCTCTCTCTCTCTCTCTCTCTCTCTCCCTCCCTCTCTCTCTCCCTCTCTTTCTCTCTCTCTCTCCCTCCCTCTCTCTCTCCCTATCTCTCTCTCTTTACATTTAGGGACAGATTTACTTACAGCTTGCTCCAGTGCAAACCCTCTTTTAGCGTTAAAAAACTACTGTCAGGATTTACTAAAGACACATTGTGAAAAATTAGCGCTGGAAAGGCGAGGACAGGGTTATTTTTAGGCTGAACTTATTGCATATGCTTTGTAGGAGTTTCCCTTTCAGATGCAAAATTTATGGGGGGAGAGTTTAAATGAATCATGCATGGTGATTCACTAAAGTTTGCGCTCGTCAATTCACTGGTATTGTCACCATTATTTACCGCCGAAAACAAGCATGTCTTACACCAGACGCTAATGTTTCGCTGCTCTTAGTAGATTGTGTTGGTCATTTTGGAAATGATCTAGCTGCATCTGTTCTTTAACTTGCGTGTCGTCAGTAGACAATTCGGCACTTTTATGGGATTGCCCTCTCATGCTAATTTATCCTGTTTAGTAAATCTGACCCAAAAAGTCTGACTTTTGTTCAAGTCTCCTGCTTTTCAGATTTGTCTTTTTAGTTAAGTATTTTTTGATAGAGTGAAAACTAACGTTTTATTTTATACGATTTTATTTTAGGTTTTATTTGTTTGATTTAGTTTAGTTTAACAGAGTCTATTGCAATCATTAGTGTTCGTCTTCTTCTTCTTCTTCTTCTTCTTCTTCCGTTCTTGAGTATTTGCCAGCTTATAGAAACGCTTGCAGTCTGAACATTAACCACAGCAATTTTGGAGTCTCTAACTCAATTTCTCTAGCGCCACCAACTGTACAAACTTTCACTTTTGTTTATGCTAATAACTTTTGAACTGTAAGGGCTAGAAACAAAATCCTGGTGCGACCCGTCGACTCGAACGATACCCAATTTCCCCATGTCAGCCATTTTGTGCATTAGCCATTTTGAATGTTGTCGTAAAATGCTATATTTTACGAACGGATTGGCGTATCGTGAGGCGATGAGAAAAAAAGCACAGGGGTGTACCTTTCCATCGGCGGCAGAACGCTGGTAAAGAATCGCCTCGACCCCCACTTCAGAAGCGTCGACCTCGACTATAAATTGTCTAATGACGTCGGGGGTTAAAAGAATCGGCGCGGTGGTGAAAAGGGTCTTGAGATAGTCAACCGCTTTCTGTGCGGGTTCTGACCAAGTAAACCTAGACTTGACAGAAGTCAGAGCAGAAAGTGTAGCAGCAATTTGACTAAAATTTCGTATAAAGCGACGATAAAAATTGGCAAAGCCAAGGAATCGTTGGAGCGCGACACGAGAATCAGGAATGGGCCAATCAATAACTGCCTGGACCTTAGCAGGGTCCATACTAACTCCCTCCACCGAAATGACCGAACCAAGGAAGGTGACCGAGGGCGTATGGAAAGAACATTTCTCTGCCTTAACATAGAGACGATTCTCTAGTAAACGCTGGAGGACGCGACGGACGTGCTGGACATGGACCTAGAGAGAGGGTGAGAAAATCAATATGTCGTCTATATAAACGAAAACAAAGATATTGAGCATATCGCGAAGAACGTAATTTACAAGGGCTTGAAAGACGGTGGGAGCGTTGACCAGACCAAACGGAAGAAACCGATATTTGAAGTAACCTAGGGGCGTATTAAAAGTGGTCTTCCACTCGTCCCCCTCCCTAATACGAACGAGATTATAAGCGTTGCGGAGGTCGAGTTTAGTGAAGATCCTTGCTCCCTGCAAGACTTCGAAGGCTGATGACACCGTTGGTAAGGGGTAGCGATTCTTAACAGTGATGTCATTCAACCCACGATAGTCTATGCAGGGACGCAAGGAGCCGTCCTTCTTCTTAACAAAGAAGAATCCTGCACCGGTGGGAGACAAGGAGGGAACAATAGTACCGGCGTTAAGGGAATCGGAGAGATAATTCTTGAGAGCTTTGCGTTCTGGGGCGGACAAGGAGTATAGCCTTCCCCGCGGGGGTGTGGTGCCCGGAAGAAGGTCTATACCACAGTCGTACAGCTGATGAGGGGGGAGAGAAGTGGCCCGGGAACGACTGAAGACCTCTCGCAAATCGTGGTACTCCTCAGGAACGCCTGTAAAATCACCTGGCTCCTCCTGAAAAACAGGGACAGAAGAAACAGGAGGGACAGCAGAGACAAGGCAATCAACATGACAGGACAATTTCCTAGACAAAATAGTGCCATTAGACCAATCGATCTGGGGGTTATGTTGAACTAACCAGGGGTGTCCTAAAATTACTGGTGAAAAGGGAGAATGAAAAATTAAAAAATAAACTGTCTCTCTATGATTCCCTGACACAGTGAGGGACAGGGAAACTGTTTCCTTCTGTATTCTAGGAAGGGAACTGCCTTCTAGGGCAAATGGGGTGTGGAGTCTTTTAAGTCTATGAGGGGAATACCTTGTTCAAGGGCCCATGCTTCATCGACAAATTTTCCCTCCACCCCCGAATCAATCAAGGCCGTGCAGGAGACTGAAGAGCTGGGCCAGCGGAGAAAAATGGGTAGAGAAGTACAGATGGAGAGACCAAGGAAGTAACGCTCGCCAGTAACCCTCCACCTACTGACGAGCTCTGGCTTTTACCGGACATGCGGAGACGAAGTGACCAGCCGAAGCGCAGTACATGCAGAGACGGTTGGCTATCCTCCGCTCGCGTTCCTTGACGGAGTTGCGTAATCCACCAAGCTGCATGGGCTCGGACTCAGGAGTGGCTGGGGGCGGAGGAAAGGCAGCGGATGGAGTAGAGAGCAGCGCGGCCTCCAGGCTGCGGGCTCGTTGACGCCGATCAAAGCGTTTCTCAACACGGATGGCCAGGTCGATTAAGGGGTCGAGACGGGTTGGTACCTCACAAACGAAGATCTCGTCCTTTAGCTCCGAGTTGAGTCCCTCCAGGAATCGAGCCACCAGTGCCGGTTCGTTCCAACCGCAAGTAGTAGACAGGGTGCGAAACTCGATAGCAAAGTCTGCTGCGGAGCTTCTTCCCTGGCCTCCTCTCCATGGACTGAGCGGTCGAAGACGCGAATCATCTCCGCCTTGAAGAGAGAAAAATTGTGGACGCAGTCCACCTCTGCTTCCCAGTTGACCGCTCCCCACTCGCGTGCTCGCCCGGTAAGGAGAGAGAGAACATAGGCCACCTTGACACGATCCTTGGCATATGTAGAGGGCAGCAGAGAAAACATAACCTTGCATTGGGTGATAAAGGGGCGGCATTGAGTGGGCTCACCCGAGTAGCAAGGGGGGTTGTTAATCCGCGGCTTGGGTGGTTCGCGAATCTCCGGAGATGCAGGAGGATCGCAGCAGAGATTGTGAAGCTGTAGTGAGAGATCCGATACCTGGGCAGCCAAGGACTCAACAGCCTGTCTTGCGGCAGACAACTCCTCCTGATGTCTGCCCAGCATGGCGCCCTGGAGCTCCATAGCAGTCTGGAACGGATTGCCACTCCCTGGGTCCATGCTTTGGCCAGATTATTCTGTCAGGTATGTGAGAGAAAGGACCCAAATGCGCTGTAGCAGTTTAACAGTTTTTAATCAACTTAGGAAGCTGTCCACAGGAAAGATAAAAGAGCAGTATATTGCAGTCAATAATAAATGTTGAACATATAGTGGCAGCATAGTGGACTGAAGAGATGAAACGTAAATCCCCCTTCTAGGACAGCGTAGCGCAGAAAGAGACTGTGGTCCCGGGAGGAGAACTGCAGGCTTTGGATACCTCGGGATACCAGAGCATAGAGGATGGCTGGAAACTGGCGCCGGTCTCTGCAATAGTTTGAGCTGGGTAGAGTTCAGAGTGCGAGCAACAGCATACACAAAGAAATACCTGCAGCTGGTTATCATCGAGCAGTAACACCTTGACAACCGGAAAGGACAAGACAGGACAGAGAGGTAAGCACGCGATGATTCTTCAAGTGGGTACATGAATAATCTGACGACAAGAAAAGGAGAAAGGAGGACTAGAAGGAGGACTAGAAGAAGCAAACACAATTAGACGGAAAGGGGGAGCAGGTGTGGGAATGATTAGTGCGATGCCGGGATAGAGTAGGGACAGCTGAGAGTGATGAGAGAGTGTGTAATGAGTGTATGTTTAACGAGCGTTGAGTGAGAGACCACGAGAGGGAGACAGAGAAAAGAGAAAGATACCAGGATCATGACAGTATGTGTCTTCAGCACCTTGCCCTGAATGTTCTCAAAAAGTTTTGAGACAAAAAATTATAATACAATTTCCAAAAATGCTAACAGCTTTTGATTAAATTAGCCTATTTAAATTAAACATTTCATGGTTTATGCCAAGAGCATTGTACAAATTTTGTCATATTCAGCCAAACTTCCTGTCCGCCATGTTGATTTTCTTTCAAAAACTACTTTTTAAATTCCTCCTAGACCATCTGTCAGATTTTCACCAAAGTCGAGTCAGATCATCTTCAGACTATGCCGGCAAAAAGTTATGGATTTCGTGTTGATAGACAAATCTGTTTTTGTATACCGCATCAGTCAATTCGATGAAATGAAGCTAAAACGACTCTGCAATACTTTGTCATATTGATACCAAACTTTGCATGTGTCATTTTCACCTCACTCTGATCACAACACATCAGTTTGTTCACAGCGCCACCTATTGGTCAAAAGTGACAAACCACTAAATTATATTTTTAGTGATTGTATTTTATAATTTTTCAGCCATTTTGCCTGAAATCAACTTAATATGTCTTTAATTGCTTATTGTTGCAGTTGGTCTGACGCTCCCAGCCATGTCGGCATGAATTATCATGCCTTCTTTGTGCCTTTTTCTCTATATCAGTGTCAGTGTTTCTGAACTCCCTGAAAGGCCTCCATAGTCTTTAGTTTCTTCCAGGAACGAACAAGTCACAATATTCCTCATTTAAATAATTAATAAGCAGCATAAAGGGGCGTGGCCTGTTGTGTTAGTTAGTAGTGTGTTGAAACTGCCGGTTATGGTAAGGGGCGGGACATTTTCCAAACACACTTGGAGCGCTTGACCAATCACAACACACTGATCCAGCCGACCAATCAGAGCACAGTGTGCTTTTCAGAAGGAGGGGCTTCACAGAGACAGGAACTAAACAGAGCGTTACTGACAGACTGGGAAGAGAGGAGCTGCAACAATGAAGAATATGGGAAAAATAATTTGTTTTTATGAACATTCAGGCATGAAAACATATTCTAGTAGAGCCCAAAAACAAAATCAAGACTTTGCAAAAGGGCATAATATGGCCTCTTAAAGAAAAACACCTGAGATAAAGATGGTACTGTAATAAACAGAGACCATATGGGCCTACAACACAAACAATGTATCATTTTCAGTAGAGTTCCTCGGAATCCCCCATAAGCACCTACTCCAATGCTGTCGCCATGGCTACAGTCTCGGCCAATCGTGTCGCAGCCAGCTGTGAGGTCATCAGTCCCTTCACGCAACCACACAGGGTGTCAAATGAGTTTGCCCACAATGATGCCATCTGTACTGTATGTATATGTGTGTGTGTGTGTGTGTGAGCTCATTTGCACTAGTTTCATTATTAAGGTGACTGTCCTTATCTGTCCCGGCTGAAGGGTGTGTGTGATTTTTTTTTGTCTGCGTTTTGTATTAAGTTTAACCCAGGGTTGATTTCTGCAGCTGACCTGTCGGCAAGGGTGTAATCGTGTTAAAAAACACACACATGCATACAATCACATACAAGCTCAGTTACAAAACCTACCCAGACAGCATTTTAAGGCTTTATATGTGCACTTCATATGAGGAGTGAAGTGCGCTCATTTGTTTAGTGCTTAAGATACTGCCTATAAAGATCACACATTTCAGTTCTGATGCTCATAAGGATTTGGCTAGAAAATCATACATGCACAAACTTTTATTTTTTAAATGTGTGAATCAATGTGATTATTTATAAACCTTTGACATTATATTTAAACATATGAACTCATAAATTACCTCTGTTCAATCTTAAAGTGTGATTTTAGTGCACCGATGTCCTGGATCAATGATCTGTCTGCTTCTGTGTCTCACACACATTTACACTTACATACAGATGCATGTGAGATTTCCACATCAACAATTATCAGTCTTTTAAAAATATGCCTCTAGTTGTCATGGTTACTGGGGAAAATGGCAGCACAGACAGAGAAAAATAATGAGTCATTTGCGTGCGGGTGTTCATTTAATTGGCAATTTGTATCTACTTTGTATCAAAACTATTTAATTTGCACAAATGTTTATCAGTCAGTGTATGTTTCAGGAAGGCTTCACATAGCTGAACTGAATGTTTCAACATGACGCTGCCAAAACACACACACGCGCACACACACACACTCAAACACGGTCACACACACAGGCGCACACACACACCCGTGGCATGCACACAGACATACTCGCACACACACAGACATACTCGCACACACACAGACATTCACACAGACACTCACACACACACACACACACACACTCTCACAAACACACACACACACTCATGACTGACAGCAGAAGATGCATGTGATCCTCCTCAGGATTCTTCACACTGATGTTGTTGCTCTCTCTCCTCAGTGACGGGTGGGCGGACCGGTATGATGTCACTGACGGGTACGTGCGCGAGGCCGCCGGCGGGATCACGATTAAACTGCAGTCCGCAGACGTCAAGTGGTTTGACGATTACTACCTGAAACTACGTCCCGACAATAACCCACGAAATCCCTGGTTCCCCGAGTTCTGGCAGCACCGGTTCCACTGCCGGCTCAAAGGACACCCGCAGGACAACAACAAATACAACAGAACCTGCGGCAGTAAGTCCATTCAACTCAATTCAATTCAATTTACATTTATCTGTATAGAACTTTTCACAATACATATAATTTCGAAGCAGCTTTACAGAGTCCACATTACAATTTAGAGTGATCTGTTATCAGAGGTAACTGTCTAAGTCATGTATTTCAGAAACTTGCAACTACAAAATCACAGTTAGCTAAAAAAATTATTAATTTAAACAATGTAATAATTTAACGCAGAAATAATGAACTCATTGAAGTAATGAATACTTGTTTGTTTACAAATTAAGTGACTACAATATTAAAACAATTACAAGTGTGTGTGTTTGTGTGTGTCCACGATGCCGTCTAGATGGGACTGAGTAAAGCCGTGACCTTTTCGAGTAACAATAGTCTAAGAACAGACAGGAACGAATGATTATGTTCTTTCATCCAGACTTCCTCTTCAGATATCACATCTTCCATTAGTCTCGCTGTCTTTATCATGGCTCCTGCTTGAGTTCAAAGAAACTTGAAAATCCTATTTTAAAAAAAAGAAGAAAAGAACAACCACAACTTTCCTCTGCAACCTGAATAAAAACTGCTTGAATAAAAACCAACAGGAGCAACAGTTAGGAGAGATATTATGTTTTTAATGTCAGTTCAAAGCCTCATTTTTCAACCAGAGCGTGCTGAGGGGATCAAACAGTTTTCAATTAACTGAAATTTGGCGTGAAAACAAGACTTTCAACTGCAATAAACAATCACAAACAGATTAAAGCCCAAAGTACGCTTCAGTTTCGAAAAGCGTTTAGCCTTTCAAAGTAAGCTATACTTCATTTGATAGCAGACAGTCGACACACTTGCTAGAAAGATTCATCTTTGTTCGATGTGACAAAATAAAAATGTCTTTGTACTCTTGTCAAGTAGTTTAACAGCCATTGAACATGCATTTTTGCTGTATGGAACAAAGCAGGTTTGATATTGATAGTAGTAAAAGTAGTAGTAGTGAAAGCAGTTTTTTCATATTTTAATTTTGAAACAACGGGCCATTGTAAATGCAATAAAATGCAAAATGCATGCAAAAACTGAGCGTAAATAGTAGAATAATCATGCTGAATGCATACAGTATGCGCTAAAGGTCGACCGATTAATTGGTTTTGCTGATTAATCGGCACCGATAACCAATTGCTGGAACAAAGTACATATATTTTCATGGGTCAGTACTGTTTATCAACTTTTGTTATAAAGTTCAGCACTATTTTATGTCATGTTTATTTTTATTCAGTATCTATTTTAAAAATTATCGGTTGATTAATCGTTATCAGTCAGCGTGGGCCATCCTGGTTATAGTTATCGGTAAAATCCACTATCAGTCGACTCTAGTATGCGGATGCTATTCTGCTGATAAAATGTACGTAATGTTCACTGTATGCCTACTCTATTATATGTTTAAAAACTGAAGTGCTTTAGGCCTTGTTTATTCCTAGTCTTTTTCTTCGAGTAGTCCAACTGCTTCTTATATTGCCTCCTTTAATTTTAAATACTACATTTTTAATATTTTTTTTTACCTTTTATTGCTATTTTTATTTCCTATGCATTTGGTTTGATATTTAATAATTAATACTTTTATTTAAAGCATGTTGAATTATCATTGTGTATGAAATGTGCTATATAAATGAACTCGCCTTGCCTCTCAAACCACAAAATACCGGTGTAAACAAGGTGAAGTGTGTTTTGTGATTCGATTTGTAGTAAGAGTCCAGAAACAAGATTAAAGCACTGTATACTCGCCTATATTATGGATAATTTGGGGCATTATATTATGCTGTATGACGTCTTCTGTTCGAAATGGAATCTGATATTGGCCACATTCAAAACAACAATGTGAACAGCTATACAAAAAAAATCAGATCTGGGCAATAAATCGTAATTGATAAATTGATAAATTAGGTGATTAGACGTAAAACAAAGGCATGGCAAGGCTTGAAAACTCTAAACTAAAACAGAAACAAGAACATAGACTAGACGTGAGGCTTACAAACAGCGGTTACACAAAACAATACTAGACAAAGACACAGGGCAAACATGAGGGCTTAAATACACAGACTAATTACTAGACAAGGGACACCTGTGAACAATGAAACAATGCACCAATTTACAACATGACACATCAGACGAGTGAACACATGGCAGGATCACATGACTTGAACAAGGTATCACATGACATACATGAAACAGGGAGATGGAACAAAACGTGTCAGCAACGCATTAGCAGGACCTAAAACGCTTGAACTGTACATAGGGTGACCACCCATCCCGCTTTGCGTTGTACCTGCGTTGTTTGCGCACGTTGCATTTTGAGAAAATGTCCTGCATTTTGAGAAAATGTCCTGCATTTTCATCAGTTTGTTGGTTTTTAATTATCATATTAAGAAAACGTACATGCGTTCTTTTGCCTTTTCAAGAAAGCATTTTATTTATTTTTTATGTTTTTCACCAATATTTAACAGCATTTCGTCAGAAGCACAAATACAACAGCCGTTTTTAAAATCCTATCCAGTGGTTGAAAAGAGAGGAGTAAACACGGTCACTAGTATGTTGTGACGGCTGTCAATCAAAATGTGGAGCGGTGATCGTTCCATGTGTTTCTTGAAGAAAACAAATGGATAATTCGGTAAATTTAAATTTAAAGGAATTTATCAACTTGTTGCCTGCTGTGGTTGTTTTAATTCACATCCTTTCTAATAAATATGAACGTTTTTGGTTTAATATATTAATATAGAAGACATGAGGTTATATAATACATGTCAATGATCTAATTTCATGTTGTTTTATGTTTTATTTGTTCATTATTTATTTTGTTGGATTTTGTAGGACTTGGTCAGAATTGTTTCAAAAATAGTTACTGCATGATGCCTGCAGCCTTTGGGCTCAGTGATGTTGAATTTAAATGACATGTAAAATAAAGACATGTTATGTTACATTGTGATGTAACTGTGCGTTCACACCGCCGCTGAGCTCCGGCGAGGGCGCATCTTGGATGGTGAGAGTGGCGAGGAGAGTTGAAATCAGGTCAACCTTATGGTAATGAGCTATGACGCGGTTGGTTTATTTCGTTAGCAAACATGTCACTATAATCGTTAAGTTCTTTCCATCGATCAATTTTCTGCAAAAATAACGATCAACATGCTTGTTTGCTTTGCAGCCCCTTTAAATAAAGTTTTAAAAAATACAGATCATTCGTTCTACGTCAGAGCATCAGAGCGTCCACGAATCTTTCTACGGCATCGCTAGCAGGCCGGCGAGATCGAATTTTGCCGCTCTCGCTGGCGGCGGTATGAACGCGCGGTAATGGTGTTTTCTGGAAGCGACTAAAGAACAAAGATTTTTTATCAGCTGAAAGGCAGAATATAAATGTTTTTCTTAAGTTAGATAAACATTATATAACAGTTTCAGGTTATGTTTTAGTGTTGGTAACATGTCCCACATTGTCCCACACAAACCTATAATCGTCCCACATTTGGTTGGTTTGATGGTGGTCACCCTAACTGTACATCTCTGAGCCCGATAAAGACACTCTCTGAGATGGAAATATGGGTCTCTCCAATGCATGAAATCAGTTTCACAGAACATAAGCAAATTAGCACAGTTCATCATTTGACCGGCCTACAGGGTACGAGCAGGAAAAGACGAGTTCTCTCTCATTAACCTCAATCTCTTGGTCTCTCAGAGCGCGATTCTCTGCGGCAGCAATACGCTCAGGACACCAAGATGGGTTTCGTGATCAACGCCATCTACAGCATGGCCCAAGGCCTTCACAACATGCAGAAGTCTTTGTGTCCTGGTGTGGTGGGACTGTGTGATGCCATGAGGCCCATCGACGGCGCCAAGCTCCTCGAGTTCCTCATGAAGACCAACTTCACCGGAGTGACCGGGGAAAACATTTACTTTGACGAGAATGGAGATTCGCCAGGGAGGTAGGAGCTTCCGTTCATTCATCCACGACCAAACCAATCAGCCAATCCACCAATTACTCAAGCAATAAATAAGATAATCAATCCATCAAGCCGACAGTTAGTCAAGAGTGGATCAATGCATCAGTCATTTTCGATAAATTCACCCTTCATCTTCATTCCGTTCCACTAAATCAATAGTACTTTTGTGTTTGATGGCTCATAGTTACGTGATCATGAACTTCAAGAAGATGGGGAAAGATTATTTCGACTACACAAACGTGGGCAGCTGGGACATCAGTGGTTTGCAGATCAATGACGACGAGATCTGGCCCAACAAAGAGGACATCATCAAATCAGTGTGCAGTGAACCCTGCGATAAAGGTCAAATCAAGGTCAGGAAACAGTCATCCTCGCAAAGTTTCATACTCTGTAATCGTGTTTAGCAATTGCATTATGCATGTGGGGTGAGAAGTAAAACTCAACTGGTTTACATTGGAAATCAAGTTGTGGGTCAGCAAAAACACTAAAATCAAATTGAAAATCAAACATAGAAATTGAGTGATTTCTTAAATTAATTTTGATGTTTTCATGCTTTCTGTATCTAATAATTCCCTGCATAAAACACATCAAGGCTCAAACCACATTTATAGTTGCATCTGAACCTGTATTTAATGTCTGGATATGGAAGAATTGATTAAACTTGTGTAGTTTTACTCATTTCTTTTTTAGAATGAGATCCTTACATTTGGGAACACCAGAATTTCAACATTAATGTAATCTTAATTAATTAATTAATAAAATGACCTTGTGTTTACTTATTGCAACAACTTTTACAATAAACATTTTTTGGTTTTGTATTGTCACCACTTGAAATTGTCCTGAAGTAAAAAAAAAAAAAAGTTGAGAACGACTTTTGTTGTTGTTTTTTATGTCAATAAAAAAAAGTGTTTAAACACTATAAAAATAAATCCATTTATATTTACTATATCAATATTTATTATAAGATTAAATAATATTAATTTAAAATAATGAATCAAATAATAAATATTAATGTAATTTTTTAATTAATATTATGCAATACATACATTTAAAATATATGTAAATATTGTAGAAATAAATATTTTATAGTAAATAAACATTCTATAAAAGTAAATATAATATTTATATTTATAATAATATTTATATTTACTACATAAATATTTAATTTTGTTAAATATCATTATATTATTATTATTATTAAATTCTGTATTTAATTAATTAATTAAAATATGTATAGTAATATATTTTAATATTCATTTATATATATATATATATATATATATATATATATTATATATATATATATATATATATATATATATATATATATATATATATATATATATATGTGTGTGTATGTATATATGTATACATTAAATATCACAGCTGCAAAGCTTAAAAGGACTTGCAAGTTTAATTACCAATAGTAAGTACGATCCGGTGGATCATAAAATGGCAAAACATAAAAAGTTGATTAGTTGATTATCCAAAATTTTACTATTTGCATTTAGCATTGTTTTTTTCCCCGGACTGCAACCTTTCAGGGTCACGACCCGCCCGCTGAGAATCGCTGCTTTACAACCTGATGAGATTATGATGGCATGTCACGTGATTTTCTCTCTCATCCACAGGTGATCCGTAAAGGAGAGGTCAGCTGCTGTTGGACATGCACTCCCTGCAAGGAGAACGAGTTTGTTTTCGACGAGTACACGTGTCGCGCGTGTGAGCTGGGATCTTGGCCCACCAATGACCTCACCGGTGAGTCCACAAGCACATAAACCCACTGGAAAGATCAGATTGATGACAATTCTGACCACAATTCTCATGAATTCACTGCTCGTGCCTGTTGAGGGTTCAATAACACGGTTTATCCGCCTTTATACAGTTTAGCAAATCTAATTCTGTAAAGTGCTCAAGCCCCGGACGCACACGGATACTCAAACACAAATCTAACATTTCATGGAGTGTCGTTTGGGATCCCAGTCGGGATACGACTTATTTGCCAAATTCGTGTTTGCATCTCTCTTACATTGCCTATAATAGAAAGAGAAAAAAAGAAAGAGAGGCATTTGTGCCATAGAAAGCAAATGCATTTCAATAAATAATTTCAGGGGAAAACGAATACACACAGTCATTGAGCTGAAAGGTTAACAGCATCAAAATCGTCTGAACTTGAACTTATCAAATCTGTCTCACTGTGATCAGCCCACGCACTTTAATACCATCTATTTATACCATCAGATAGAATGAGATGAATCATATAGCAAATATAACCACGTACTGTACATTTTTACACTTTTTTAAATTAATGTATGCCAGTGCAACACCCTCCTACATAATATTAGGGCATTTTGGGTAAGGTGGTTTCAATACATTGCTATGTATAGTAGTTTTGGCATGTCATGATCCACCAGATGATTATAGCAAGTCAATATTATACAGTTGACTGGCAATGCAAAAGTGCCATTCTTAAAGGTATTACATATTTATTTTAACAAATTTGCTTATATAATTTTATCTAATTTAATTTATGATATTATACTTATATTTTAGAAAATACAAATATTTAATTTTTATTGTAAATATTTATATAATAAATATAAATATTCTATTTACTAATCTACTAAAATTATTATTTGTTTTCTAAAATATTTCATCAACTAGAAATTGAGTGAATTTTAAGTGCAGTCTCTATAAAAATATTTTTAAAAAATCAATAATCAAGTTTTATATTATATTATATTATATAAATTAAAGGATCGGATATTTAAAAAAAAATGTTTTTATAGTAAATATTTATATGATAAATACATGTTGCTGTATGTTGAATTTTATAGTATGTTTATTATTTAATATAAATTAAAATAATTTCATCAACCAAAAAATATTAGAGTTAGTTCATCCAAAAATGAAAATTGTGTCATAATTTACTCACCCTCAAGTTCTGCCAAAACTATACGAGTTTCTTTCTTCTGCTGAACACAAAATAATTTTCAATCTTGAAGAATGTCAGTAACCAAACAGTTGATGGACCCCATTGACTTACAAAGAAAGGAAAATTAGCAGTTTGGTTAGCCATATTCTTCAAGATAGAAATTCATACAGATTAGGAACAACTTGAGGGCGAGTAAATGATAACAGAATAAAATTTTTTGGGTGAACTATTTCAAGTGCAATTTTATAATGATTTTTATCCAATCCAATAATCACAATCTTTTGGAAAAAATCTTACAAGCGCCACTAAATCTCTTTCTCTTGTCTTGTTTTAGGATGTGACCCGATCCCAGTGGAGTTTCTGAGGTGGGGCGACCCTGAGCCCATCGCAGCCGTGGTCTTCTCATGCTTGGGTCTGATGGCCACGTTCTTCGTCACCTCCATCTTCATCATCTATCGCGACACTCCCGTGGTGAAGTCGTCAAGTCGGGAGCTGTGTTACATCATTCTGGCAGGGATCTGTCTGGGATACCTCTGCACCTTCTGTCTCATCGCCAAACCTCACGTGATCTACTGCTACTTGCAGCGGCTGGGCATCGGCCTGTCGCCCGCCATGAGCTACTCGGCCCTCGTCACCAAGACCAATCGCATTGCTCGGATTCTGGCCGGCAGCAAAAAGAAAATCTGCACCAAGAAACCTCGTTTCATGAGCGCGTGCGCCCAGCTAGTGATCTCCTTTCTGCTTATCCTCCTGCAGTTGGGCATTATCGTGGCTCTTTTCGTGATGGAGCCTCCTGACGTCGTCCATGCTTATCCCTCAATCCGCGAGGTCAACCTCATCTGCAATACCACTAACTTGGGTGTGGTGGCGCCATTGGGCTACAACGGCCTTCTCATCATGAGCTGCACCTTCTACGCCTTCAAGACGCGCAACGTCCCGGCCAATTTTAACGAAGCGAAGTACATCGCCTTCACTATGTACACCACCTGCATCATCTGGCTGGCCTTCGTACCCATTTACTTCGGCTCCAACTACAAGACCATCACCATGTGCTTCTCCGTCAGTCTGAGCGCCACCGTGGCTTTGTGTTGCATGTTTGCGCCGAAGGTTTACATTATCCTCGCTAAACCGGAGAGGAATGTCCGCAGCGCGTTCACTACGTCGACGGTTGTGCGAATGCACGTGGGAGACGGGAAGTCGTCATCCGCGGCCAGCCGGTCCAGCAGCCTGGTCAACCTCTGGAAGAGACGAGGCTCGTCGGGAGAGACGCTCAGGTGTGTGTTCGATTGTGCAGCAATTAAATATTAGATTTACATTTCGTAAAGAAAAGAGGTACGTTCGTACCCATCAAGCAATTTTGCGTTTTAAAAGACATCTAATAGACGTCCAAACACAGCCCAGACGTCTAGGCTAAAACAAGAAAATTTAATAGACGTCTAAACCATAGCCCAAGAATAGACTAGTCATGTATTAGATAACAAAAAAATGTAGCCTACGGGTGTAACAATATATCGTGTCATAATATATCGCAATACAAAAATGCAACAATATGTATCGTGGATAGTGACAATATTTATTGTGTACAGTTCACCCAAAGTAAAAATTACTGTGTGAGAAAAAAAATGAAGTTTTCAGAGTTTAAATGTCAGTGCTACATTAAACTACTACATATAATGTTGGATATAATGTATAATCATGCAACGGGGGAATATTTGTGGGTCCTGGTGATGCCAAATGTCTGATGTTACCAGTAAAAAGTAAAAAGTAATTCTGTATTTTCAGCTTCAGAATCATGAATATTTTTATTCTGAAATCACCATTGTCCTTTGTTTCTAGCACCAGGTCCAAGCCTATTCATTTACACCCACAATGTAACACCAAATTTAGTATTTTAATCAATCAACTGTAGATTTTTTGTTAACCTTTTATCATATGTCTTGGAGCATCGCAATATCGTATTATGAGTTCAGTATCTTGACATGAGGGTATCGTTACACCCTTAAAGAAATGAAATGAGTGAAGAAATTATACCAAACACCTTGTAATCACTGTTTACTTTGCTTACATGTTGGAATGTCATACATCTCAAAAGTTATTTTCGCAAAAACGACATGTAACCAAATTCAAGGTTATTTTGGCTAGAAGTGGGTTACTCATAGCCGGACTATATCAGGTTTATAGTTAACCTAAACTGTGAAATGACAGTTATTGCTTGCTGGGTAGCAAGAAAAGAGTAGTGTTAAAATTTCAGGTTTTATGCATTGGTTCTGTGAAAATGAAATGAGTTGCCCTGCTCTTGTAATGACACTCAGTGCAGTCTTGTTTGTGTGGTAATGATAGGGCTGTTAAGTTATTGACATCCATAAAAAGAGAGTGATTACCTCAGACAACCTGTGATTATAGAAATGAATGTATTAAAGGTGCAGTTAGAGATTTCTGGTAAACGCTGTTGATATTTGAAATCACCAAAACAAACACGTACCTACCCAAACTGACCACACCCCTATCTCGATGCCTCCGCCTCCGCCCCCACATCCATGTACCTGTACACGCAGGGCTTGACATTAACACCCGCCAAATGCAGGTCTATTTCACCTGTGGCGTGTAACTCAGTCACTCCTATGAGCCAATTTGGATGGTTGAATTTTATATATAATATACACATTTTTCAATTGTAGTCTTTTAAAAAAGGCATCTGAAATAATAAACTAAGTGCAATGTAGTGTTGTCAAAAATAGCTAAACATTTCGATACTGAAATATCTGAAACGCTTCCAATACTAATTTTCCACAGAATAGATACATGATAGCAGCTGTGCTTTCTCTCTCATCTCTCAGATAGCGAGTCACACACAAACCTGCCTCCCTTCAATTACTCATTTATTTCGCTCCGGATGAATAATGTTGCTGTTACAGGGCTTGAATTTCGGCATGCGACCTCAAAGTGCTCACACCCGTAAAGCCGCCTCAGGACTAAATTGAGTTCTTTTTCACTGCTTATCGCACTTAAAAAGTCAAATACACACAAAATAATGCCAAAATGCTGGTCTTGGCAAGTATTCACATAAACGCGGTCAGTTATGTTTTAAGTGAATGTAAACAGTTGAGAAAGAAAACGCATGTGTAACAGTATAATGGATCAGTGCATCAGGTCTTAAAGTAACAGTGACGTAATATACCTGCTGCCAAATTATGAGATAATAAATAAAAATATCTATATGGCGGTTTTCCCCATTGTATCATGTCAAAATTGTGGCCAGTGAAAATGCAGAGTGGCTAGTAACTTTGGAAAACCACTATCCACAGTGGCTGGTGAGTGAAAAAGTCAATGTCAAGCCTTGCGTACACGCTATGCAACACAGGCAACAACTATAGCGAAACCTGCTCTGCCTGCTGTACGAGGGCATGATGTCATCAATAAGTTAATGCAATTTATGTTACTATGATAATTCAGGTTGAATGTCTAATTGTCATTTAGCTACTCCTTCGATGGTAAAGTCATCTCTTTGAATCTCCAAATCCCCAAACATTTTCATGAACAGATCCCTACATTACACGACAGTCAAAGTAACTAATGCATTACAAATGTGACAAGCTCACTAAAATGGGAACAAAAAGAAAAAACATTAATTTAGAAGTGTGTTATCTCACTTTTCAGACACACTTTGGAAGCTGATGCCTGAAACGGGTTGGTGGAGGAGGTTTAGACATTCCAGGTTTATAATAATATAATAATGCATATGTTTTTCAAAGCGCTTACATCACCTGTAAGTGTGTCTGCCCACACTGCCTGATAGTAGAGTAGTCAAAAAGTACCAACTTTGGTAGCAAGTCAGTACTGAAATTAGAAAATGTGACTATTCCATCATTTACCTCTAGCATTTTAAGCGCCGTTAAACGGATTCTGAAACATCTCTGATTGGCCATTGTGTCCACACACTCAACATATGTCTCTGATCGTCTACAACGATCAATGACATCTTTGACTCTTTTCACCAAGCGCTTACAAAGATACACACGGGAGCGTTTGAAAGCAGGCGTCTATCAGCGGATCTATAATATATCCGCTGATATATGCCGTTTTCAAACACTCGTGTGTATCTGTGTAAGCGCTCGATGAAGAGCATCAAAGACAACATGTTTTTGAAGCGTCAACACAGTAGCCAATCAGAGACATATATGTTGAGCGCGTGGACACAATGGCCAATCAGAGGTGTTTAAGAATCCATTCCACAGTCCTCAAAATGCTAGAGGGAAATGCTGGTATTGTCACATTTTTAAATTTCAGTACTGAGTTGGTAACGAAGTCGGTACTTTAGACAACACTACCTGATAATTTACCACATAATCTCTGTGTTCAGATATACTAGATAGATAGATAGATAGATAGATAGATAGATAGATAGATAGATAGATAGATAGATAGATAGATAGATAGATAGATAGATAGATAGATAGATAGATAGATAGATAGTTTTTTGTAAGCATTTTTAACTATAAATATTTTAAATGTTGTTTCAGCTCTAATGGGAAGTCTGTGACTTGGGCCCAGACTGAGTGCAGTTCCAAAGGCAGCCACTTGTGGCAGCGTCTTTCCTTCCACATCAAGAAGCGTGAAAGCAATCAGACGGCCGTGATCAAACCTTTCTCCAAAACGTCTGAGGGACGCTACTGCGGCGGCAGCGACATCAACGCCGACAACAGTAACAACAAGATGCTCTATGAGGTCACTGAAGCGGAGGAGCGCTACCCCATCACCTACCGGCCCCAGACACCCTCGCCAATCAGCACCGTAACCCAAAGAGCAAGTATTTCTTTAGCGCAAAGCAATGACGCCCAGGTCATGAGCGTCTCCACGTACATGTGTCAGCCTCAGCATCGCGGTAACGTTTCGTGCGGCGGAAGTGCGTCTCAGGGCTCTCTAATGGAGCAGATTAGCTGCGTGGTGAACCGCTTCACCGCTAACATCAGCGAGCTCAACAGCATGATGCTCACCAGTTCTCCTCCGGGAAGCACCGCGGTTTTATCCAGCAGCGCTTCTGCTCACGCTCACGCACAGGAGCCCTGCTGTCCTCCGGCCTACCGCCTGTCCCGAGAGATTTCAATGCCGTCCACCATGACGACCTATGCCGAAATACAGCCCCTCCCACCGGTGGAGCCTAACGTGGGTCGACCCGCACCCTCCTGCCATCTTTCCGGTTCATCGCGGCTCAGAACGTCACCAACGACCAGTGGGAAGGAGCTTAAAGTGGGCGTGTCCTCGGTTATGGAGTCACCGTCCAATCAGCTTGAGCTTGAGGAACTGCTAGCGCTGACTCCGCCCTCCCCCTTCAGGGACTCCATCGGGTCGGGAAGCGCCTCGCCAAGTTCTCCCGTGTCGGATGCCGAAATGTCCGCACTTCCCCTTGTCCCAAAATATGATTGCCTGGTGCTCCGACACTACAGCCAGAGTTCGTCTTCATTATGAGGACCAGCATGGCGGACAACAGAATGAAGAATGGAGCGCTAAATGGCGTAAATAATGTTGCCGGACACGGACACGGACACGGCTTGAGTGTGTGTGTTTACATGTTTTCACCTTCGGACCAATGCAAAACCGGGCTCTGCCGCCCCTGCAGAGAAACATCTCCAACATCAGACCTGCAGTAGTTTCTCAATCGTTCGTCTAGTTTGGCGTTCCGTTGGTCTGTTTTGGTAGTGGCCTTAAACAAACATGGCTTTCATCTAATTAGTGCTGTTTCTATGACTACGATATGTTGGTGTCCCCCCCAAAAGGATGTTGGAGGACGAACACACAGGGAGATCCACCTGCGTCACGGGGGTGTTCCCATACACAGACATTACGAGCCTTTTTTTTGCTACTTTCATCATCAAACAATGAGATTATTAAGGGCTGGAAAAAGACATGGCAGCAAAGGGAAAAGCCTGTTTAATTACATATTGCTTCGCTCGTACACGACTGCTGGTACACTGTAATAATTAAAGAGTCTGAGGTGACATCCCCGATGCTTTCCAAGATTCAAACGCAATCTTTGAACAAAGTGCTTTGTTTGATGTACCACAGGACGGTGTGAGAGAGCAAACAGACCGATATTCAGAAACATCAGTCATTGTCCATGATTTTCTCTTCTCCTTTTTCTCTCCCTTTTCTCTTAATTCTTCCATTTTTTCCCATTTTCTACCTGCCTTTTTCAGGAACAGAGCATATATGGGTGAATCTAGCGAAACCTGTCCATATTATATTTCACCCCAAAATGAAACCTATTATAGGATCATAGGTGGTCATTTTTGAAAATAATGTCACAATGCAATGATTTTAGGGTTAAGGATTAACAGGCTTAATTTCTTTTGGCTAAAAATTATATATTTATTAATGGAGTGTCTATTTACACGCCTTGTTGGCAGAGGCTATTTACACTAATTCCGCCCACTGACGTCTGATTGGGCCAGACAAAACTACGGAAGATGCTGGATTGTCAATTGTAGCAATAGTAAAGAGGTAAGACGCGTAACAGGAAGTTTTGACGCAAATCGACCCAAGTTCGAATCTCCCTTTTCTCGTCTCATATCAGATCGGAGAGGCATTAATTTTCAATAAAAATTTTGAAAATATTCAAAAAGTGGAAATAAAGTGTCTAACGTGTGTTTAATAATAGAGTGTTTATCAGTTAGGGTTTTGGGAAGGTGTAAGGAGGGCTTTATTGTCCCAATAAGCAATAGCCGCAGCCATTTATTTATAAATATAGATTTATTTGTACAAATTTAAATAAATAGATTTTATGTATTGTTAGATTGAATGGATCTCCACGTCAGACAAATCCCTGCAAGCATCGCAAGAGCAAGGAAATAAGTAATATAAGTAATATAAAAAGACATAATTTTATTATAATAATACAATTATGAATAAATATTAAAACATAAATTATATAAATCAAATAATATTATTAATAAATGATTAAATGATGAATCAAATGACAACTACATAAATGACTAATGATTATAAAATGTAATCATGAAAAAACAAAGAAAGTAAAACAACACGTTGTGTTAAATGTTTGCTCTCTTAAAGTAACACACACACACACAGATTATTATTGAGAATCCTTAGATCCTTCATTATGCATTTATTTATATTAAATAAACAAATAGATGTATTTTTATTTATTCAGTTTATTTTTGCAAAATACATTAATTCAGCCAATCATATTAATTGTATTTAATTTTGGGGTGAACTGTGACCTGGACATGTTTTCATAATATTAACCTGCATTTAGTTTTTTATATTATTATTTTTGTTGATTTAATTGTGGGACCAAACTCTGGAGCCAGATCCTGTAACACACCTTGCCGAAACGTTGTGGTACCATGTCATAGTGATGGTATCAGATGGTAATACCATGGTACTCCAAGGTACTTCCAAGAATACCATGGTACTTTTTAATTTACTTTAATGTTAATGGCAAACTAGTGAATGAAACTCTGAACATGAACTACACAGACACAAATTCAATTTTGTAAGATGGTAGTGGGTGAAGTGACATCACATCACCCTTAACAAACCTGTTCACTGTGGTTCATATCATTGATCTGTATCAAATCAAATCATTCAGTCAACAACGTTTTGGTCCAGTCAAAGTCAACATGGAATGAAAATGTTTACTTTCTTAAAACACATTCCTGGTGTTCTTCTGAACAAATGTATCTGTGCACGAAAAATAACTGAACAAATGTATAAATTATGTCACATTACAGAAGTAGGCCTAATGGGCTGCAAACTCCATTTCATGTTGACTTTAAATTATACTTTTCTCTATCAGAAGGGCTTTTTTTTATTTAATCTTAAACAGCTTCTTTTCCTTTCTATCTATCTATCTATCTATCTATCTATCTATCTATCTATCTATCTATCTATCTATCTATCTATCTATCTATCTATCTATCTATCTATCTATCAATCAATCATCAGGTTTTGAATCATAAATGATATGAGTTATGTGTTCACCATGAAGCCATTCTAATCATTTTGATTGATCATTCCTATTGATTGTGTAAATATCAAGGGCATGCGGACAGCAACAAGTCTAGTAAAGTTTTAACAGTGTCTTATTGTTAAAGCTGAACATTTGCAGTCATTTTACACGAGGACGAAATAACAGGAGATTTTACGAGTCTAAAGATGTCTTTTCTTACCATTCCCTTGTGTACAGAACGTGCTTCGATGAATGTGAGGCTACTCAAGTGTCTAGCAATTATATGAAAAACAAAAAGAGAAATTTACAAGTAATATAGATCTTAATAGAGATTTTAGTGCCAAAGGGGGGAGGGAGAAGGTGTGGCCAAATGTGTGTTTTTCGTAACATAATGATATGAATCGTTTTTATGGTGATTAGTATCCTTTTTATATATTATAAATATAAATATTATAAATATACCAGACTTTGGGACTCAAAGCAATACAAACCATACGCATATACAAAGCACATCGGCTTTAGAAGTTTTCTAATCAATTTGAAACTTCTTTCTGTGAATGAGAAATCTTCCTCCGTCTCTTTTGTCATATTTCGGGGATTCAGGCCACATCTACGTACAGTACCGGACACGTGTTTCAAAACCAGATCACTCGCTTTTAAATCAATGCTTCTGTCTACACTAAAACCATGGAAGCTCGTTTCCGCCACGGAATAAAAAAATTAAGGGAAATAAAGTATTTTTTAAAGGGGACCTAATATGCAAAATTCACTTTTATAAGGTGTTTGAACAGAGTTGTGTGTCCACAGTGTGTGTAAACAAGCAGCCTATAATGGTAAAAATATACTCACTCTTTTTTTATAATCCCAATAAATCATAAACAGAGCAGCAACTCGTTTAAATTTAAAGGGACACGCACAAAACGGCGTGTTTTTTCTCACACCCAAACTTGACAAGCTATTTATGATCTTCACAGACACATTCTGGGGACTCCAGAGAATTATATTACATCTTGTGAAAAGGGGCAATAGGTTCCCTTTAAGACTTTCATTCTCTCGCTATTGCTAGTTAACTTCTCGCAATTCTGGATGGTATTTCTACCAATTGGTGGGGGAAAAAACGTGCAATTCTAAGAAAAAAAGTCAGAATACTGTAAGTAATAAACTCGCAATTGTGAGAAATGAAATCAGAATTCTGAGATTAAAGTTGCAATTATCTTTTTTTTGTGTGTGTGTGTGTGGCAGAAACAAGCATCCATAGTCTGCATATCCAGGCCTACGTCAGCAGCTTTACTTTCTCCTAAAAATAAATTAATTTTATTTCATTTAAAAATATCGCGCATTTGAATTACTTGCTGTTTTGTGAATAATTTTTGTTATATAGCCTATTTAATTAAGTACTGACCAGCTAACTATATGTTGTAGCAATACTTTAACATTATAATAATGAGTATATGATGCTTAATCCATGACAGTCACTTCCAGTGTAAACAGTCTCCTAAACCGGACACGACACGATAAAGCGATATCTTTCGGTGAGTGTTTTTCTGCGGTGTTGCCACATCTCACTGGACTGAAAATGCTGCTACGCATAACTGTATATTAAGACTCAAATATCTTCTATGATTGTGCAGCAGATCAGTGTGAGCAAACATTGTTTGTCGTTTGAAACTGATTAGGATAGTGTTTGTTAGATGAACGAACTGCTGACGTAACAACAGACGCGATGCTGTTTTCTAAGTAACGATTTCTAATTTTAAAGGTTTTAAAATCTCGTTAATCTCAGTTGGCTGAACCGTCATCTCACTATACTGTGAGAAAATAATGGTCAGCGTAATTCATTCTTTCTCTTTGTTTTTGTTTACTGTAATAACATAAATCAGGGGTCGTATATATTAAATCATAAACCTGTGTGGAATATTCCAGATGATATATAACACATGTGTCATTTTGGTAATAAGCTTTAGTGTTTTTGCTACAGGTACACAGAAGCAGCCGGAGAGATTATTCAGATTTATTGCGGTACATTACGAAGCAGCTGCGGTTTGTCACGAAAGGCTTAAATTTCATTCGGCGAGATCAAAAACATGAAGCTTGAAAGACCCTGTGAAATATTAATAAATCTACCCCTGGAAGGCGATTTCTTCATTTTCTCAGTTTCTGTTAGCGGGTTTCTCTTCATTAAGTGTGTTTATGAACATGACAGATACATTTGTAGGAGCTCTGGGTTGAATGTCAATGTTGCTGCCTATAGTAGACTCACATTGATGTTTACATTTTGCTACTTCATGATGCTTGCTGGAGTACATGAGATCTTTTATTAGTGCTATGTGTGAAACACACTCGTTTAGTGTTTGCACAGGTTCATGACTGAAGGATGAAACCAACTCTGTGACTCCATCTCAAGTGCTAACATCTTTTTGTGTCTAATTCTTTACTCTCAAGTGAGCGGTTATATTTTTGTTATATCTATATCTATATATTGGGACTTGTGTTTGCTGATTCTCTGATGTAGAGATTATGTGGATTGTTGATCAGCATTGACGTGGTACTGAAGATGACTTTTGTTGACATTTGTTGATATTCCAGTTTCTTGCAGCTTTGTGGGGAAAATAAAAATGTGAGAAAATGCTTAGGCTACTGCTGTACTTTTTTTTTTCTATTTCTTGACATGAAAACCTTTTTGGTGTGGTATTAAATCTTTCCAGTCATTATTAAAAACATTGAATAAGTCAACCCATCTCTGAGAATGAATGACTCTTGACTTTTCCTACTTGGAAAAGCAGAACTTAAAGGGATAGTTCACCCAAAAATGAAAATTACCCCATAATTTAATCACCCTCAAGCCATCCTAGGTGTAAATGACTTTCTTCTTTCAGACGAATACAATCAGAGTAATATTAATAAATATCCTGGCTCTTCCAAGCTTTATAATGGGAGTGAATGGTAACTTAGATTTTGAAGACCAGAAAAAGTGCATCCATCCATCCATCATAAAAGTAATCCATATGTCTCCAGGGGGATAATAAAGGCCTTCTGAAGCGAAGTGATGCGTTTTTATAAGAAAAATAATCACTGGCTTCCGTAACAGCCGTACACGAGTCGAGTACAGGCGGAAGAGTGACCTCTGACCCGACACATGACGTATTGATGAACGCAGAAGCACAGAGGATAGTGCGAAACAAAACCGGCACGAATTAGAAGTCTGAAACGAGAATATTTAAAGAGAAATGTGGGAGGAGCTTGATTTTGCTGCGCAGCCCTGTTTGTTTGAACCGCGAGACGCGTCGACGGTTCACGATTCTTCAGACTTGTGTACAGGCGTTACCGGAAACTATAAGTTATAAACATGGATATGGTTTTTCTAACAAAAACGCATCGCTTCGCTTCAGAAGGCCTTTATTAACCCCCTGAGGTCGTATGGATTACTTTTATGATGGATGGATGTGCTTTATTTGGGCTTCAAAATTGGTAGCTGCTTTGCAGTGCATTCAAGGCATGCATATTATCATGCATTCACTGGGATTCGGACACATGACCCTGACATCACATGCTCTACTGTTTGAGCTACAGGAAAGCTGGTTAATTGTCTCTTTTAAACAAATAAAAACGTCAATAAGTTAATCTTCCTATATTGTATGATAATCTAAAGAATGTGTAAAACAGTAAATGATCATCTAATCGCGGGCCGTTTTGTTTCTTTACACATCTTCCGTCTTATGGACGACCGTCTGAGATATTGCACTTTATCTGAATCATAAGTTGGCTGTAATCTGTTATTATTGGTTGACTGGTTAAATACGATGCTATTGAGTTAAGACTGTTAATGTATTTCTCCGTATCAGAGCTCATAATATCCACCAGCCTCCACAATGAGCCTCATTCATCACACAGGAGCAGAACCATTCTTACGTAAATCGTCACATTGAATTGAACTGAACAATTTACGTAATAATAGTTTCGGTTCAGGAGAAAAATGTCCAAACTCTGAAGCAGCAACAGACTGATAAACATATGAATGAAAGTGCGTCAGTATAATTTTCCATCACTCAAACTAATGTCTTGCTCTCACCCCCACACATACACATCCCATGGCTTGAGTAGAAGTGGGCGGGAGTTTCCATTATCCAGTTTTCATTCTCTTTTAAAGACTTGGCATCATAAATACCCCTGGCTCCTCTCCTCTCATGTAGAGCCGTTCAATCCCATATAGGTTTTTTTTCCCAGTCTGTGCCCTTGTGACTTGACAAATCCGAAGCATTCATGAAATATATAAATAAACAAAAATGCAGAGAGACAGAAAGCAGGGGACAATATTTGAAAAAAAACTCTCTCTTTGGAGGATTGAAAGTATGTTGATATGAAGGACGTCGCCTGCAGCCAATCGAAAAGATTCAACACTGTCAATGGATTTGGGATTTATATAAACAGAGATATTATTCACATATTATTGCCCAATGGTCTCATTTATAAATCTGTGCGTAGGATCCTCACCAAAAGTGCACATGCGCCCAAAAGCCAAAAATGGTGTATGCCAAAAAATATTCGGACAGATAAAACCAATCGTACGCCAGAACCTGCGCAAAATTCCCTTTATAAATCCCAGTCAGCGGAAGATTGTGCGAACATGCGTCTCCTCTACGAAATAACCATATATGGAGCTTACAACGCCTCGTTTTACTATGCATATCGTCATCTGCATATCATTTGCATATGCATATTCATCCACGTGATACCATGTTTAACGGTACAAGACATTAGGAAAATAGATACGGATGTGCCGTCATATTACATTGCTAAAAATAATTTAGTAGCATATCCTTCCCTTTTTTTTGAATAAATAAATCAAATAGCATAAAATATATTTCAGAGAAGGTTTTTCTCAATCTTTTCCACGGGTCAAATATTATTTTTAATTGCTTTGTACTTTTAATAGAAACAGATTGGCCTTATTGTGCATTATTGATCATTATTTGCGCAAAAATATTTTCTCAGACCTGTTCTGCTATTATCATGCGCTAAGGAATGCTCGCTGTAGTTAAAACATTAAAACACAGCATGCCAAAGGAAAAGTGTTAAAAGCATCACATCCACTACAAATATTTCTATTTATTAGAATATAAAAAGTGTTGTAAATGATTTCATGTCATTTAAGTGCTTAACTTCATTAATGAGAATGGCATATTTAAACTAAATGTGTGTATCAGATGTAAAAGTTTAAATCATTCTTTTATTTATTTAAACTGTTATTGTGAACATGCACTCTATTTATGATTAGGACTCATAATGAAGATTTATCACCCTATTTTAACGATCTAAGCGCATGGTCTAAAGCGCACAGCACAAACACACTTAGTGCGTGTCCGAATCCACTTTTGCTAGTTTAATGACGGGAAAAATGGTCGGCGTGCGCGGTGCATGGTCTAAAAGGGTTTCCCCTATTCTCTTAATGAGTGATGGGTGTGTTTTGGGCGTAACATGCAATAAACTAATCAGAGTCTCATCTCCCATTCCCTTTAAAAGCCAGTTGCGCTCGCGCCATGGCGGATTCGCTATTTGCATTTGCTATTTAAACAATGTGGCGCAGAACGTGAAAATGAAAACTGCGTCAGGCTGAAACTAGCAAAAAGCCCTTGCGTCGCGCCTGGCACTGCATTGCACCAGATGTATGATAGGGGCCCTTAAAGTGGCTTTCCTTCATCTGTCGTCAGTCCCTCAGCTCACCATCGGTGTCTGCTCCGTCTCAAAAACATTTGTACGCATTGGTCAGAGTTTGCGTGCAGGTGCACAAATTTTCTTGTCAAGTTAGTTTTTATAAATCACAACTTTTGCGTGGGAAGTGGCGTACGCCTCTTTCAGGGCCTGTTTTGTGCGATGCAACGGTTATAAATGAGGCCACTGACCTTTAAATGGAAGAGTCTGGCCTTGGGGACGAATACTCTGTGTTTCATTTCTGTTCCTCTAGTATCAACGATACTGAAGAACAAACTAAATTTTTAGCTGCTAATTTATTAGTTATTTTGAGGATTTGTCATGCAGTAGAGGTCTTTTGCTCAAAAGCACTGCATGTGCTGCAAAAACAGCTTCCCTGGAGCTTTTGTTTCTCACTCACGATCGTATCTCAGCAACTCTAGCCCTGCATGAGACCTTTATTTTACCAGCCCAGATCATTAACAAACAGACCAGCAGTGCACTCCATCATTTCAGCTGTGTGTTTCACTTCCCAGCTCGTATGTAACCACTACACACACACACACACACACACACACACGCGCGCTTGCGCGCTCTCACACACACACACACACACACACACACACACACACACACACACACACGGCAAACTCATGTGAGCGAGCATGTGACTGAACATATGTTCAGTATAGGACTAGCATACTACGTACTGCACAATATATACTGTATAATGTAGTATGTTAAAATAAACCAGTGTTGAGGTCACATGACCTGACTGAGCAAGTTATAAATACAGTTCTTTGCAATTTAAAACTGCATTTAGTGAAAAAAAAAAGTATTTACTTTTGGCAGTCAAGTCGATGAATTGCATCCAAAATTTAAGTTTATGTTTACATTATATGTGTGTACTGTGTGTATTTATATATACAAAATAATTATACACACATGCATGTATATATTTAAGAAAAATATTTATATATAGACTACTATAAATTATATATAAATATATATACAGTATATACCTGCAAATATTTCTTAAATACTGAACAAAATTATAAACGGGGTCAGTATATATTGTGGCCAGCCTAAGGCACACCTGTGCAATAATCATGCTGTCTAATCTCGGCAAATGAAAAGTGCTCACTAACACAGATTTAGACAGATTTGTGAACAATATTTGAGAGAAATAGGCCTTTTGTGTACATAGAAAAAGTCTTTGAGTTCAGCTCATGAAAAATGGGGGCAAAAACAAAGTGTTGCGTTTATAATTTTGCTCAGTGAATATACATGCAGGCATGTGTGTATTTATATGTACAAAATAATTATACACAGTATATATTAGTAAACACAATCTTTTATGCTGGATGTTATTAATCGTTTCAAAGCCCTAGTACGATCAAATAATATAGACAGAGATGTTAAAAACTCATAGCTAATATTACTTTCTGGTTCATGCAACATAATAGAAATGCATTGCATTGTGGGATACAGTCTCTGGTTGTTCGGTGCACATTTTGACAGATGCACCTTCACTATGCCTACAGAAAATTGACATTAATACACTGCATAAAATAGTAAGTGTTGGGGTGAGATGCATCTGTGTGTTTTAACACTGTACTGGAGTGACAGCAGATGCCAAGCTTATGTAATTACGTGTGGGCGAGAGCAACGAACGGCAACACTTTGAATTCAAGACCCCGAGATCACATGTCATTCAAACACACACGCACCAGGAAAATGTGTGGTGATCACACTAATCACATATAAGACCACTTCAGAAACACACACACACACACACACACACACACACACACACACACACAAACACACACACACACACACACACACACACACACACACACACACACACACACACACACACACACACACACACACACACACACACACAGCTGTTAATTTGAAGTGCCCACACACTTGAAGCTCCTCCAGACGAGAGTGTAATGCTGTTGCATTTGTCTTAAATGCTGCTTGCTTCCTGTTTCATCTGTGTAATTTAACTTGTACTATATGTGCTCTAAAAGTACTATATGTACCTTTAAAAAGAGTACTTATTATGGAAATAATATACTTTAAAAAAAAGAGTAAACTGTATTGTGAACTAAATGTATTGTTTTCAGACATGTAATTGCATGTTATATAGAATTAAAGGAATTTAATGATTGACTACAGGGGGACAATTGAAAATGTATTGTGGTTTAAACTTACGGTAAATTAAAGTCCCCCTGTAGTCAATAATTTTATCCCTTAAAACTCATATTTGATCACGAAATGACATATTTAAACTTTTTCCGGTAAAAAAAATTCTTCACACCTTAAAATATCTTGAATGTCATTCTACACTCTTGCCTCATTTAGTATACGTGGTTCTATGAATATGCAAATGAGCCCCGCCTCCACTCACTCACTCAGCTCAGAGATCCACTCGCTGACGATCACACGTTGATCTGATTGGTTACAAGGTAGTTTGTAATGTCAGAAACACCAGCAATTTCAACCCGTGTTTTTGAGACTGTCTTTGGTTTACTGCAGTTTTAAGGAGAAAATACTCAGTAATGGTGTTGACTTATGAATTTACACATGGTTTGTCTTAAAGCATATTACAGTTTTTCTCCATTGGTTTGGCTCATTTCTTGAAACAGAAATTACATTCTCAAACCTCTAAGATCATTTGGCAAAACAGTCTTACAGTTAAGCACAAGACTATAGCTCACTTGCAAAAGCTCATATCTCTCCCAAAATTGTTTGCACTCATGCTTCAAAACTAAATTCCTGTCCCATATAAAGAGTCAGTGCCACGAAAATGGCAAAGATCCTTCCCAATTGCTTTGGCTCATTTCTGGAAACAGACCGGATGTTCTCAACACTCTTGGTGCTTTTGCCAAAATAAGGTGGATGGTTCGGCACAACACCATGGTTCACCTGCAAAAGCTCATACCTCTCCCAAACCAGTTCCCCCCTTGTGTCAAAACTAAATTTCCTTCTCATTTAAACGGTCAGTGCCCCCAAAATGCTTCGTCCCTTTGGCATTGTGTAAAATGTTTAGATGTTTTGTCGCTATGGCAGAGGACCATTGAAATATCCCTCATGTCCACCTTTCAGTCTTAGCCCAGTCCTTCATTGACAATGGTTACTGTACTGTTTTTTGTCTAGCTAACAGAAAACAATTGTGTATAAAACTGAAAAAAATAAATGTGATTTTAGGGTAAGAGTAGCCTCCAAGGTTTGACATCACAAATTGCACTCATACTGCCAAGGAAATTGTATCCATCATCATTCACACACATAAAGTAACTTCCATACATCAGAGTAAAAAGAAAATGTATACAGCATAATATACTGTAATATAAACACACAAACAAAAAAACATGAAAATGATATGCAGCCTACAGTGCTGTAAATAAAGCTGGAGTTTCACAACTTACAGTTCTTCACTGGTCGCTGTCTTCACCCTCCCTCTCCTGGCCACCGTCCACACCCTCCTGGCCATCCACACGCTGCTGTCTGTCTGGCCACAGATTCTCGTCTATATAACAGCGTATTTTCTCCCTTGCGATGCAACGAGGGAAGAAATGGCGTTCATGTCGCAACCATCCCCTACACTGATCTCATGTAATATCCTCACACGCAGCGTCCATTGCATGGAGCAGGGACCTCTGATCTTGAGCCCGATGCTCATGCACTCTCCACCTCCAAGCGGAGAAATACTCCTCAATAGGAATGAGGAAAGGAGAGTAAGGTGGTAGGAACACCATGACCATCTTTGGATGAGTAGTGAACCAGGCCCTGATGAGCGGGCCACGGTGGAAATCCACATTGTCCCTTACAATTACATATTGTGGTTGGTGAGGGCCTACGAGACCTCTCTCATTTTCAGGGATCTAAAAATGAAGGCAGTCTTGGAATTTGAGGAGATTCTGTGTATTGTATAGGCCAAGACTGGGGATGTGAGTGGCCACACCATTCTCAGATATGGCAGCACACATAGTTATATTGCCCCCTCGCTGGCCTGGGACATCCACCGTGGCCCGGTGGCCGAAAATATTACGGCCACGTCTTTGGCCCTTGGCCAGGTTGAAGCCAGCTTCATCCACAAACACGAGGATGTGATGGGTCTTGTTTCCTTCCAATGCCATTATTCTTTACAATGGCGTAAAAAAAGAAAACATCAAATCAGTCATACAGAAGAGTCATACACAACAGTTACAGACAATTACAAAGGAATGTTCTATGTTCTCCACAAGTTCAATATACTACTGGCCACTACTCCAGTGGTTCCAAACCTGGGGTACATGTACCCCAATGCAGAGGGGTATTTGACAGAAAGGGGAGGGGTAAAATCATCAATGACTAGACTTACTGAAATGTAACAGTAAAACCCACAGTATTAGATAGATTTACATGGGAGGTACTAATTGCAGCTCTTTGACCACTTTTCTTATTGTATTATTCTTCAAAATAAGGATTATAATGATAATTGCATCTTACAGTAAGCTGAAGTTGTTAGGCAAAATGTTGAAGTCAGATAAATCAAATACTTGCATACCTGGATAACCTGGATACACAAATCAGGTTAAGTGGGTACTGAAGCCAAACAAGTTTGGGAACCACTGTTTAATTGTAAAAAGGTTATAATGATGGACAACCAGTAACTGACTTACATGTACATACTGGTACCGCAGCTCTTTTACTCTATCAGAGTTCCTGCACACACACACACACACACACACACACACACACACACACACACACACACACACACACACACACACACACACACACACACACACACACACACACACACACACACACACACACACACTAAATGAATATGTAAATGTGTAAATAAATATATTTCTTACTCTATGCACAGTGTCCTGTCCTTTACAACATATAATTCCATCACTGACTGACCACATACCTGTTTTCCCTGCGAAAGGTTTGGATGATGGAGGAGACTGTAGAGCGAGGCACATTAGGCTGCACTCGGCGACCTGCCTCCGCCATTGTGAGGCCATGGTTGATGACATGGTCTATAATTGTGGCCCGAATTTCATCCGGGACAGCATGGTGTCTTCGTGCTCCTCGGCCTCTTCCCCCTATTCCATCACCACGCACCCTTACTCCTCCTCCTCCTCTTCTTCTTCTTCCTCTTCCTCAAGCAGGTAGTTGCCCTTTTTTATTTTTCTTGGCCAGGTGCCTCCATGTTCAGAAATTGTACTACTCCTGCATGGTCAAGCTCTTTACATACATGTTTGGCAGCATTCACAGTCATGGAAACTAAACATACTGTTTGATTGGTCATCTGAGATGTGTGAAACTCCTCCTTCGTTAGTCAAGTTTTAGTTTCACCTGACTGTCAATTGCTGTAATAAATTCATCAAATATTCCAAGGGATTCATATATGGTATTCATGGTATTATGTTCTTGCCTAATTTTGACAATTGAACAGACTATTGTGCATGTGATGATGACTTATACAATGAAATGACGCTGACACGTTTTGGAGCGAACAACCATTAGACTGAGAATCAACAATCAGTTTAGATCAACAAGATCTATTCACTTGGAAATTGTGCTAAATGTAGGCACCAGGACTTAATCATTTGCAAAGATGTATTGAGACATTAAGACATGTACTTAGACATTTGCAATTTGATGAAATGAATGAGAAATTCAATTCTGTTGTGAACAATTGCCAAGTGGTTTGGAGGTTTGTCCATGTTGTTTTGAGAATGTAATTTCTGTTTCAAGAAATGAGCCAAACCAATGGAGAAAAACAGTAAAAACACCATATAAACAACATTAAAAACTTCACCACATGGGGACTTTAAATGCAACTAGTTGAACCATTTAAGCAGGACTTAACTACATCTTTATATGTAAATTCATAATTATGAGAATTTTCTTTTGCAATGTAGTACATTTAAAATATATTAACTTTAAATGTGATATCAAATAATACACACAGTTAAAATTATAATACTTTTTATGTGCTTTAGTATGTTGGTCAACAGATCAAAATAAGTGTAGGCCTACTTTCAAGCATGAAAAAAGATTAAATTATTTATTTAAAATGTAAATTAAAACTTTTTAATATCAGCCTGACGCAGTTATCATTTTCACGTCCTACGCCACGTAGCAAATGCATTTGTGCCCATCTGTGCGCCCATGGGCAGCTGGTCTAAAAACGAGGTGTGTTCAGGCGCAAAGTTGGCGCGTTGCTATTTTGAGGAAACTGAAATAGACTGAGACATTGACTTTAGACCAGGTTTATCAGTTAGTCAATGGTGCAGCCTATTTCAGTTACCTCAAAATAGCAACGTGCCAACAATGCGCCTGAAAACACCTTGTTCACACTAGTTCAGTATTCTTTTTGTTATTTAAAGAGCCTGTTAGTAATGTGTGTCTATATGCGGGAGCACAATGCTCGTACATTTTGTCCCATAGATTGCCCCTCGCGCACAAGCAGATTAGTTTCCTCATTAGAGAAGTTCAGTTTTTCCTATTGCAAATTCCGCCATGGAAATAACGAATCCGCCATGTCGCGAGCGCAACTGGCTTTTAAAGGGAATGGGAGACAAGACTAGTAGTAGATTCGGACACGCACAAAGTGCACTTGCGCCCTGCGCTTTAAGGCCTGTTCACACCAGGGACGAATTTCGCGAGCGATATTCGCCGACGTTTAACGCCTCGCTTTTGCTCACGTGTCTGGAGTTTCTGAAGTTACAGTAAAACACAACTTGGGGGCGCTCAAACACAAAACGTCTACACACTGCCGGGAAAAAGACGAGGAAGATGCAAGCCAAGATAAATGTAGAGCTGCTGGTCTCGTTGGTGTCGGAACATAAGGGAACTGTATGACAAACGCGACAGTGACTACAAAAATATTGATAAAAGAGAACTGTTATGGAGTGGTATTGCAGAGCAAATGGGCCTTGATGGTGAGTTTCATTTCACTTAATTGTCTTTCATGTACATAGGTTTTCATGTCTTTCATGTACATAAGCGCCATCTAATGTCAGGGAATGAATTTGCATGTCCACTCAGCTCATCGTCAGCGATAATCGCTTGGGTGTGAACACAAAAAACGCGTTGAAAAACGCTGGCGAATAACGCGCCAATATTCGTCCCGATGTGTACGGCCCTTTTAGACCGTGCGCTTAGATTGTTAAAATAGGGCCCATAGTCATGCTAGAGTACTCACTTTAAGTACACTTCAATGGCCTTTTATTTAATTAATATTATATTATCTGCAAGTACAGTTTTTTAAAAATATACTTTTATGATTTGAAGTAGCCTACACTACAAGTGCACATTCAATGTACATAAGCACACTACTTTTTCACATTCTGCCAAATGCATGAATGTAAATGTACCACATTTACCAATATGTGCAGTATACAATAGAGCATGCTGCGCTGGGAATCCCATCCCAATTTATCCCAGAATGCAATCATGTCCAGTGTGACGACTGAACCAAAGGTGACATCTCTTTCACCTCATTATTTGATCCAGCTGCCAAAAGTTAAGATATTTAAAAATGCTAAATAATGATGTCATATGACAACAATGATGCCAACTACTGCCTGCATTCTGTTTGATGTATTATTTGATGAATAGTATGCAGTGCAGTATGCGAGTGTGATCTCTTCTATTAATTTCCCATTTTATATTTCACAGCGACAGGAAACTGCTCTGAAATAATCTTCTCATTAGTGTCACTGATACGGCAACGATTGAAAACAATTTTCTGGCAGACGAAACCCTAGTGCCACACCAGGACTCCAAATAAAACAGCTGTTTTAAAGTGGACACACTCAAACTCTCACTTCCTTCTGTTTATCACTGTCTTCCTCCTAACACACACACACACACACACACACACACACACACACACACACACACACACTCACTGCAGTGCTGTATCTAAATAGCCTGAGTGACTAATTCCTGTGCATTTGAGCATTTCTGTGCGGTCTATTCTGGGCT
The DNA here is from genome assembly GCF_051911475.1 of Siphateles boraxobius. Classification (NCBI taxonomy): domain Eukaryota; kingdom Metazoa; phylum Chordata; class Actinopteri; order Cypriniformes; family Leuciscidae; genus Siphateles; species Siphateles boraxobius. The sequence continues at coordinate 36,256,291 of NW_027509186.1, read as the reverse complement.
GTTGGGATGGAGCGTGTGAATCATAGTCGTTGTGGTAATTGCTCCTCTTTGTCTTCCCCCACCCCCCTCTGTTCTGATTGGTTAATGAGGCTCATTAAAAGCCCCAGCTTGTTCATTCAGTAGAAGAGACAGCTGAGCTCAGAGGGGGACGTCAGATGGCCTTTTCTGTCTTAAACAGCTCTAAATTTAATCAGCCAATAGCATTTAGGAAGAAAGAACACTTCATACATTAAGTTTGTTTACTGCATCATTACGTGTTTAAACCACTATTGGCCCGAGGAAGTTTGCATTCATATAACAGCGGGGCACATTATTGTTCCCGAAGGTCAAAATGTGTGCAATGCTGCTAAAAATCTTCTAATGAATTAATGTGTGTGTGTGTGTGTGTTTTATGCCCCCTACGGAAGAAGCCTTTTTTTTCTCATCCTACTGAAAGTCTCTTGGATGTTTTTCAACCCTCAGGTGCTGAAAACTTGCATCTGATTGTTCTGGTAACTGTTCAAAGCACATTAATATTTAATGGGGCAAGCATTGACAAGTTTATGATTGGTTGTCACTGTGTTCAGTAGAAACTGCATCATTACTTTTCAAATCGAGGAAATGAGAGTCTATGGAAGCGCAATAAAATCAAACCATCTACTGAAGAAAAGCTGTTGCAACTCACACAATGTCTAACGACTTTTATCTCAATTCCAAATTTGCCATCAGAAGTTTATGCTGCTTATGATGCTAAAGTGTTGGATTTTCCAGAACTCGTATTTATTGACGTGGTTTTAAACTGACCTTAACATGACGATAATGGAGAATGTGGATTTAAAATAATATATGTTAACCCAGGGTCATTTCAATAAACTTTTTAAAAAGCACAAAATGTAGCTTTGCATAAAATGGTTTCGAAGTAGTATTATGCGCACATCTAAAAACTTTAGGCATGTGCACGATCAGATAAAACACTTCACTAAAGAATAAACTATTTTATTTATAAAATCATTATTTATTATTTAATAAATGATTAATAGTTTAAAAAAAAAACTGAATGTTTTTAAATGTATTTTGGTTAGCCGCAGTGGTAGTGTGCTGATTTTTGTTTGCATAAAATGTTTACATGAGCAGTGGCCTTACGAGGCTGTTTACACGACAACATTTTCAACTAAAAGCTGAAAACCTTTTATGCATTTTGGACATTCATGTACACGACAACTACTTTTTGTGGGCCTGAAAACTTTTCACAAAAAGGGTTTCAAAGTGCAAGTTTTTTAAATGAATACCGTTATTGTCTGCGTGTACACAAAAAAAACGCACATTTGTGGATACAGTGACGTTGTGCACATGCATATTAAGTAGGTGTGTAACAGTGCAGAAGTCACGGTTCGATACGAGTTCGTTACAACAGGAAAAAGCAATAAATCCCCAATGCTAGGTTTCTTTTCATTTATTTTGAGCAGACAGTAGTGGAAATTACAGTTTGTTCCACCTACAGTACAGCTACCTTTTATTAAGCGCTAAGAAATAAACAGAATGAACTCTTGCACCGGTTATTTTTAATTGTTTTGTAGGGCTGATGATTGTAAGTATTATTATATCAAAAGGCTACAAAATAAATGGTAAAATAAAACTTGTGCAGAGATTAGTTTTTGCATTTTTCTTTTGCGAGTGAGAGTTCATTAACATGCGTTGACCATGGCAGATGCACAAGGTTCAATATTACACTTTTTCAAGAAATCATGGAAAGATGAGCAAGAAACTCATTATAACAGCGGAAACATCTTAAAATACTCCGTTATTTACGGTCATACAGATACGAGCAAGACATAATTCATATAATTTACTTACGTACACTCACAATAAAAAACATTTTTTTTTTTTTTTGTAAAATAAAGAAAGCATTCATGATGCACTCTCTGCCAGCCCGGTTTCCCTTCGTGAAGTTTGTGGAGCGCGTCACAAAAATGAATGGAAACGAAGAGTTTTAAGTCGTTTTTTGCGGATTGTTTTGACAACGTCGTTGCCTGTACGTGAAAAACACAAAGGAAAACTGCTTCAGTTTTTAGTACATCGTTGTCGTTTAAACATACCCTTAAAAAATGAAATGTTTAAGCAAAGAGCTGAAACTTTCATTCACAGGGGCCAAAACAGTTAGTGACCAATCAAACATTTTAAATGAGTGAGAAGTGAAACGAGTAAATCCTCACTGACATGTCCTTTGGTTGTTTTGCTGATAAATCAGTTATAAAATCAGAAATGTGTGACTCAGGTTTCAAAGGTCATGCATTTTCACTTCACTAAATGTTTTTAATTCGAAGATACTTTGGAGACATTTGGTGAAAACATTCAAATTCAACACGAAACAACATTTACAATAAACTTTACTTCTGTAGTGTGATTATTTCAGACTGAAATAGGGTTGTTGTTTTTGTGTGTAAATTGTTGTGATTATGTCAGTGTCCTGTCAATGTGCATGACCAAATAAATGTGTTTGTCTCTCTTCATGTGATGAATAGGTTTATATGTGTATGCATGTGTTTGTGTGTGAGTGTATACTTATGTGATTGAGTTAATGTGTGTATGTCATGACAGTTAATTATTATGTGTGTGATATATCATATGCGTCTGTTTGTATGATAAATGGGTTTTTGTGGAAGTGATAATTACTTTTGTGCGCGCGCTTGCTGGCATGTCACATGACTTGTGTCATATGATCATTGCTGTATAAGTTCATTAGCACGCGGCTGTTCAACAACAGAGAGTTTCCGTCCTGCAGATACGCTGAAGGACGAGAAGGACACACACCAGTTTCCTTGCGTCCGATCATTATTAAAAAAAACCCTGCGCGCTGTATCTTTCGATCATTTATACCGTTATATCTGCAGTCGGGCCGTCATAAGGATGCGCGCGCTCTCCGTCATTGTTTTGTTTGTGTTGATCGGCGGGTCCGCGGCCGATACTCCTGCAAACTGCACCTATGAGGACCTGCTGGGCACCTGGATCTTCAGTGTGTCTGATGTGGGTCAGGACCGGACCATCGACTGCTCCAGCACAGGTCAGATCACACGACCTTCAGTGCGCTTTTCTCTTCAACAAGGAAGTTCAAATTTACTTTCGGTTTTGTGTTGAGAAAAGTCTGTGCATCTTTTTCATATAATTGCCCTATTGTTTTGGATGCATTACTATACCTACAACAACACAACTCTGCGACTGTTTTGGTACCATAGTAGCCTACAGTGATAAGATCAGAATGGTAATTACTTTAGCCTCACAATTTGTACCATGCTACTACTGAATTTATACCATGAGTAGACTATTAGACCTTATTCGCCGCAGCGCCATCTTTGAATTTTTTTAACGGGAATTCATCGGCCCAAACCAACTCATACATAAACATACCCTTTTCATAGCACAAGGCTTAATTTCAAGAAAAATAAAATGTATATTAGCCCTAAAAAACTATTAAAATGTATAATATTGTGATATCAAACTAATAGAAATCTTAAGAAAAAAATCCATTTTATTGCACAGGGCTCTGTTTTTGGAATTAGCATTTTATGTTTAATGATAATTTTGGAATTTTAAGTGTATTAAATTCTGTAAAACCATGAAACTACAACACCGTTTGAACTAAAGGTATCAAACTTACTCAGAATATTATTCCCTTGCACAAGGCTTATTGTTCATATTATTAATCTGGTATTTTTATATTACGGAACCAATTAAACTCCATTTAACTACAATAGTGTTAGACCTAAAGGTATTAAACAAACTTTTAATTACTCAATGTTCTACATACAGTATGTGTTCTCTACATTCAATGCTCTAATATAAACTTGGTTGACTGTTGTTGAACAGGGAAGCCGGTGAGAACGGTGACTGTGGACCTGCAGAAGTTGTCTCTAGCTGTGGATGATCTCGGACACACTGGGTTCTTCACGCTCATCTATAACCAGGGGTTTGAAGTGGTGATCAATGACTACAAATGGTTCGGGTTTTTCAAGGTAAGCGTGATGAGACACTTTTAGTCTCAGATGACATGACTCAGATCACATGGCTGATCAGATGACTGGGGTTTCACAAGAGAAGGGAAATTCTGACATCAGCTCTTTTGTGTTTCATTGGTCTGGACAGCTGTTTTTAGCTCCATAAATGTGGTATGATTTTACAAATACTATCTTTTTTCTTTTAAGACTAGATCTGGTCTTTTTAGTATTATGACTATTATAGTATTTAGTAATATTTTGCATTGGCTTTTAATTTTATATTTTCAGTTTTTAATCTATAGTTACGGTTTTTAATTTAGTTTAAGTTTTATCAATTTGTGCTTTTTGTCATTCTTATCGTTTTTTAAAAAATATCTTTTAGCTTTTTTCTCCTTTAGTTTGTCATTTTATTACTTCCACTTATTTCAGTTGTTGTACTCATTCATGTTCATTCTGTAACTAGTATTAAAGAGGAAGGGATGATCGCATTCATTTGCAGCTTGAACTGATCAGTCACGTCACATCAGAGAGCGTCAATGGCATTTATTGTTTGAATTTCGTGATAAAATGGACAGAATTTGACATATGAGACTTTGCTTCTCAAGTAACAAAACACAGAGCTTATTGCGATCATTGTTGGTTAATAGTTGTGTACACATGCGTACCGAAAGACCTACCAAAAATTCATGGTACAAATGGTACAAATGCGTGTATTTTTACAACCTAGTGTCCACAAATTAAGAATTCATTCAGGTATTTTACTTAAATTGTGACACCGAATTAAGTTAATTCGCACAATTTATTTATTTGTTCCCTTGTTTTAGTATCGTTTAGGGCTGCAACAACTAATCGATAAAATCGATTATAATCGATTATGAAAATCGTTGTCAACGAATGTCATTATCGATTAGTTGGTCTGCTTACGTCACGGGGAGCGTTTACTGGTAAGCACACACACGCAAGGTCTCTCTCCCTCAGGCGCTCTGCCGAGCGCGCGCGCTACACTGTTTGGAGCAGTCTCTTCTGTCTCGCATGTGCGCTCTTGCTTGCGCGCTCTAGATTTCGGGAGTTTGAACTAATTCGCGGGCGTCAGGGAGCCGCAATCAATATGCGGGAGACTCCCGGGACTTCCGGGATGTCTGTATTTTGTCTCGAGCATCAGGTTGTGCAATCAGTTCGCTCGCAACGTAAGTGATGGATTAAAATAGCGCTACCGCAGAAATAGGTTAAATTAAAACGGTGTTTACAAAGTGAAGCATTAAATACAAAGGCAGTTAATAACAGCAGCAGTAAAATATTGTTTTTTAGTCACTGTACTCAGTGGTTTTCAGCGAATGCTTGTGCACTAATGCATAATTTCTCCTGTCCTTTACTCAAGCCTGTTAGCTTGCTGGGTAACGTTACCTCCATTCCGTTCTCTTTTTATAGCATTTGTCTACTAAGTTTTAATTGTTTTTCAAACGCGATCTACTGCGGCTCTACGTTCACACAATTGTTTTCAGTCTTTCTATATTTATTTAATCAATTTATCCTTATATTATATTCTTTTATATATTATATATATATAATATACTTTATCCTTATATTCCTTATATATAATTAATTTTAAATAAAAATTAAATGAATTATATATTTTAGATGTTTTTAGTTCAGATATTCACATCTGAACAACATGTCTGTGTAAATTTGTTTTAACAAAAATTGTGTTAAAACATAATATGATGGATATCATTTTTTTAACAATAATCATGTTTGTCAAATGTCAACTTGCCATCAGCAATTATCATTAAAAACAATGCAAATATTGATATAAGTAAAACTCAATGTGTCGCTTTTGCACTTTTTAAAGTACACTTTTACACATAAATACCCTGATTTACGGTTTTATTTAGTTATAATAAAAAAAAATCTAATTTAATTTCTATCAGATTAATCGATTAATCGAAAAAATAATCGTCCGATTAATCGATTATCAAAATAATCGTTAGTTGCAGCCCTACTATCGTTGTCATGTTGAATTAATTCTTACAACGTGGCCACAATTTAGTAAATCGAGGGAACAAATTATTATATTGTGTGCACAATTTTCTTAAAGGTGCTGTATGTAACTTTTTTTTTTCACTCTACTAAAGCATAAAGATACCATAATGTTTGCATATATTGAGGAAACATGCTAAGTTCACATACTCGTTTCTCTATAAAAAACTTCTAAAGCCATTTTTTTATTATTTTGAAATGTGCGTTTCCAGGCTGGAATATTTGTTTTTGTTTTGGTATGTGATAATGCATGTTGCCAATTTACTGATTGTCGATTGCGCTCGTTCCTGTTGCATGTGCTGTCAACATGTGTGAGCGCCGTCCAGTCTGAGGAGCAGGAGGCGGGAGAAACTACGATCTCCGATATTTTGAATTTGGACTGCAGTACCCATTTCAACCGCTAGTAGTCATTCTTACCGACTGCACCTTTAAAACAAGGGAACAAATTAGTAAAACATGCTGACGTATTGGTCTGTATATCTCTGCACAAGTTTTGATGGTTTCAGTTAACAATAACAGTCCAAACCATATGGACTCAACAGAACCGTGCCTTCACATACAAATTTACAAACCCTTGTATCATGATGTTGCTTGGGAATTACATAAAATGTCTGTCTTCAAGTATTTTTTTTGGTCACACTTTAGTTAAGGGTCCAATTCTGACTATAACTATGACCTTTGAATCAAACTCCTAATTACTGCTTTATTAATAGTTAGTAGGGTAGTTAAATTTAGGTTGGATTAAGGCTATAGAATATTTTCATACATTAATATGTGCTTAAGTACTAATAAACAGCCAATATTCTATAATATGCAAGAACTGATAAGAATGTAAATGTGTACCTTGAAATGCAATGTAAGTCACTTTGGATAAAATAAATTAAAAGCATCTGCAAAATGTAATCTACATGCTAGTAAGCAACTAATAGTGAGAATTGGACCCTAAATGAAAGTGTCACTTTATTTGTTTTCTCTCTGTGTCTAGTACACCCAACAGGGTTCACAGGTGACCAGTTACTGCGATCAGACGCTGCCTGGTTGGGTTCATGATGTTTTGGGGAATAACTGGGCCTGTTTTACTGGGAAGAAGGTGCAGCCCATCCCACCCCGAATCGACCACAATCACATGCTTGGATTCGATCACCAACTGTGAGTGTTTGATTGTCAGCTGTGTTTGTGATTGCCTCTTATCTCGCTGTCTCTCTTGATAAGATCTCATGTGATTTCATCTCCCCTGCACTGCATGAATGAATGATTGATGTTTATTGGTAACAAACGTCTTATATGATCTCTAGGCTCATGAAGTTGCCATACACAAACAACATCGAGTTTGTGGATCAAATCAACTCCGTCCAGAAGTCCTGGAAAGCGACGTCGTACAGTCTCTATGAGACCTTCACTATACAGGAGATGCTGAGAAGATCAGGAGGACGTGCCTCCAAGATCCCACGGTACACACACTTTCATTGGCGCAGTCAGGCTTCTGTGTGTAAATGAATAATTGATGCCTTTAAAACTGATTTCAAGCTCAAAATATCTGGTGCAATTTATTTAGAAGTAGGGCTAGGCCAAAAAATAATGATTTCTCGATTATTATCTATTCTCACTTTGATTAACTGATGTTATTAAATAAAAAAAATTAAGTCTTTTAGTCCGTGTGGATTTCAGTTAATGCATGAACAAAACTTCACTAAACTGACTGACTGTATAAAATACATCCCCAAATTAATCGATTGATTACAGAATAGAAGCTTGTTTCCGCCACGGAATAAAACAATTTAAAAGGTAATTGCGACTTTATCTCGCAATTTTGACTTTTTTTTCTTTCTGTTTCTTGTGAGATATAAACTTGTAATTGCAAGTTATAAAGTCCAATAGTGAGGAAATAAAGACTGACTTTTTTATATCACGCAAGTTTGAGAAAAGAAGTCTTTTGCGAGATGCAAACTCTCAATTACCTTTTTTTTTTTTTGTATGTGTTCTGTGGTGGAAACAAGCTTCCATATTACATACTAATAATAATAATAGCAGCAAAATTGTATTATGAAGATAAATGGGCAATTAATGATTTCTATCTCTCTTTCTAGTATACAAACAAATATTTTTCAATACAAGTAGGAAAAATAGAATAGACCGGGACAATATATGGTCTATTTAAAGCCTATGTCAAGTCTAGAGTTGTTGATTTTAAGTACTATAAATTAATGAATGCTATGACATCTTTTGAAATGGAATGGTGCTATAAAAATATTTTCTGCTCTGTGATGAAGGGGATTTAACTTTCTTTGTTTTTTTTTGCATTGTGGTGTTTACTTTTGTCTACTGTTGTTTTGGAATTTGTCAAAATTGATAGTATGGAATAAAGTTATTTTTTAAATATAAACGCATCTCTCTCTCTCTCTCTCAGCCGTATCAGGCCTGTGACTGTCGCTGCAGACAGTAAGATGGCAGCTGGTCTTCCAGAACAATGGGACTGGAGAAACGTGAACGGACTCAGTTATGTCAGCCCTGTCCGCAACCAAGGTGTGTGTGTGTGAGAAGAAATACTGCAACCAAAACGGTTGCTTCAGTCAGTGTTTGCTCAGAGCTGAACATGTCACTATATAAAAAAACGTCTTCAAGGCAGTGCTTTACCACCTACAGTTGAGTCAGTCCTGGGATAAACCTCAATATGCTACTATTGATTGTGTTGAATCTGAAATCCTAGGAGTGTGTGTGTTATTGACAGTGATGTAGCTCTTCTTACTGGAACAGCCTGACAAATGATGCTAGAAACACTACCAGGAAATTACAAGCTCTTTCTCTATTCTGTGTTTGGCTGTTTCTCATGTATTTCCCCAACAAACTTTTATTTATTTATAAAGCTTAATAATTTATTTATTTTAAAATGTAAGTGTATAAAAATGATTGAATTTAAGTTTCTGGAGAAGCCACCATTTCTGTTTGCCCTCATAAAAAGTGCTGGGATGTTTTTAATGCCTGTCTTATATCAGTAGTATTACTATTATGATGTATAAGTTTTCCATCTTTTGGATAAAAGGGTGTAACTTTTTTCATTTTTTATAAATGTATCTCCATTGAGAATTGGCTATGTATTAAAAGGAGGAAGCATTTTTGGCAAGAAACATTTTGCTAGTTATTTTATTTTAGGCTAGTGGATGTTTTACCAGCTTTTAAATGTGAAATATTGTGTACTGAAGTTTTGCGGTCCTTTTTAGCAAGTTGATTGGGTGTTGTCACTAATTTGTGCACTTTAAAGCCTTGACTTTTTCGTAACATATCTGACCTTTTTTGACCCTGGAAAGGTTTGTATCACAGTGTGTTTTGGATTTGTATGTTTCCACTTGCTCTTGGGTTTACAGTCTCATCTTCCCTAGCTTGCTGGTACAGTCGAAGAGAAACGCACTTATTTCAGAGAGAAGACATGAGAAATAAGTGCGAGTGGATGATCTGCTCTTCAGGCGCTGGTGGCCGTGTCTGGAGTGGCTCTTTCCTTTCAGAGTCCGATAGTGTATGCCTTTTGTTAAGAGCTCCTTCAGATGTTCTGGATGCATTAGAGAAGGACGGAGAGCGGATTAAAGGATGTTTCTGTAGGATGAGGAAATGAGGTTGTGAATTGTCCTTCATCTGTAAGTGATTTCTTCTCTTCTCTCTCTTTCTCAAGCTCAGTGCGGCAGCTGTTACTCTTTTGCCACTATGGGAATGCTTGAAGCTCGAGTCCGAATCCAGACGAACAACACCCAGCAGCCAGTGTTCAGTCCTCAGCAAGTGGTGTCCTGCTCCCAGTATTCTCAAGGTAAAATCATGCACTGAAGCCCTGAGGCAAATGTTTAATATGACCCGTATCTGTGCTGAACTTCAGAGGGCCTGTCTGCGTATTTGCAGTTATAAAACTGTGACTGTTTGCTTTTCCTATACCCTCAGGATTATGGTTACACAATCCGATTGAGATCAGAATGGATTCATTGCACAAATGTTTGACTTTGTGCCTCCCTCCCTGTAGGTTTTGTAAGAAAAGAAAGTTGCCTTTACAGTGCCTTTGTTACATGTACTTACTATAGTAACAACAGTAATTTATGCATTACATGCAACTAACCCTTATCCTAAACTATGTAGTAGTAGTGGTAGTGTTAGTAAATTTCTTTAGGGATATAGACATGTATGCTTTTATACATTGCAAAGCTTTAATGAAAAGAAATAATTGTTTGGTGTGTAAAGGTTCGGGATAAACGCTTTTTCCATTTAACTACATTCAAATTGGGAGAGGAATGAACAAACTCTGCTTGAAAGGATGTTTATGTTCGTTTTTAGATTCATTTTTTTTGTGCGAATGGTATTGTTTTTAATAATAATGGTTGTAATAATTATTAATGGCAACAATTCTGTTATTAGTTATATACCATACAAATTATTGTATACTTTGTTGCAATCATGCAGTGTATCATAATCAAATGTATAACATTTAAAATGCAGAACATCCATTTAATTGCCCAATTATGAAAAAGAAAAAAGTACAGTTTATTTTTGACTTCTAAGGGTTTTGTCTTGTGTGCAGGTTGTGATGGAGGTTTTCCGTACCTGATTGGTAAATACATCCAGGACTTCGGCATTGTGGAGGAGAACTGTTTCCCGTACACCGGAGCTGATTCTCCCTGCAAAGTACCTGAGAAATGCACACGTTACTATGCCTCCGAGTATCACTATGTGGGCGGTTTTTACGGGGGATGCAGCGAGGAGGCCATGATGCTGGAGCTGGTCAAGAACGGACCCATGGGAGTGGCACTGGAGGTGTACCCAGATTTCATGAACTATAAAGAGGGCATCTACCATCACACCTTCCTCCGCGACTCCAACAATCCCTTTGAGCTGACCAATCATGCCGTGTTGTTGGTGGGGTATGGGAAGTGCCATAAGACCGGGGAGAAATACTGGATCGTGAAGAACAGCTGGGGATCCAACTGGGGCGAGAACGGGTTTTTCAAAATCCGTCGTGGAACGGATGAGTGTGCCATTGAGAGCATTGCTGTAGCTACTACACCAATCTCCAAGCTTTAAGTGCATGTAAACGAATTGGTCAGTTGAAACGAGCACAGTCAAAGTCATATTTCAGAGCATTTTTATAATCACAATTCTGCAGCCTAAAAAAAGGGAAAACGGTGCTTTTTTTTTTGTTTTAACTGTGTTGCCAAGTTGTTAACTTCTTGAAAACCTGTTTATTTTTCTCCATGACCTCCAGCACAGGTTAGGTGATGAAAGAAGCCATGTAGAATAGTAACTTCACTGTCTTGTAATTCATTTTTCTCTCTTTCAGGTTCCTTTTAATAGTAAACGGTGTGAAATTACAAGACCCGATAGACTTAATTCAGTCTAATTTCTCAAACATTAAACCAAATTCAGCGTTTTTTTATTTTATTTTTAAGCTTCGAGGTTCTCCTCTTTGGTCTGGTTCCATGTAACATTTGACGTCAGCTCTGTTTCCAGAGCATTGACTTTTCCTGTCGCTGGCCTCAGGGCAATTTCTTCATCTGTGCCATTTACAGACCCTTCTGTTGTCAGCGGCCCTTTTACACAACAATAGTGGAGCCACTCTGTTTCCGTCCCTTCAACTCGCAGTATCTAGTCAAGATGTTCTTTTTTGCACAGATCCACATGAGAATGAATCTTAGAGCTTGAAAATCCCCCAAATGCCATCTTCCTCTTTTCCACTGAGCCGCCTGCATACCTGGAAAAACTGTCGCTATGATTCAGTCTGTCATGTTTTTGTCTTGGGTCACGTGTGTTTCCAATTGTTGCTGTCGGCCAAAAACAACCCTGTCTAGTCTTTTTATGGCTTTAAATTGAGCTTAATCTAGAGGCAAGACCTACATGCGTTTGGCTGTTTTGTTGCAACTGACCTTCTTAGAGAAAGAGACCTCCTGTCCTGTTTTGTTTTTGTTCTGTTAGTGTGGATTTCCCCCAAAACTGTGAATGACAGAAATTGGCAATTTAATTTTCTCTTGCTGGATCTGCGCTAGTGGAAGTTGGGTGCCTTAAGGTGCGGTGATAAGCCTAACCTCTTAAAGTGTGTTTTAGAAAAAAAGGGATTTTAGATTTTCGTTGATCCATGTGAGCTCTGAATGTCACTTTTGCACTCTTCTGCATACATTTTTGCACCACTGTTTTAATTGGACAAGTTCATTTTGTATTCCGAGAATATCAAGTTGGCAATTGTCCTCAGGAAAATCCATACTTCTGGTTTCGAATAGAAATAGACTAAAGGGATGTGCACTATATTTTGAGTCCTGTCAGGTTATTTGCCTGGTTAAAATGGAATATTTGTCTTTGTATCTGTGTCTGTTTCATGATCTTTAATAAAGTTGCTTTTAATGATACGTTTGACTTCAGGTGTACTTGACTTTGTGTTGCCTCAATGCTTAATACATGAGATCAGAATGGTATAAATTACACCCATAAATTATATAAAATCCAATTCAAATTGACTCTTTGACCAAATTGAATTTAAGTGGGTTTTAATCATTTCGGATGTAATGCAACTGACATTTGCATCAGAACTATTTGCTTGTTAAGTCTGACGTCATGCATCGCTTTTCCAGGTCCAAACACTATATCAGATGCCAAAAGCCAACGACAAACTTTGCTAATATAAACTCGCGGTGTGCTGTGATACTACTGAAAAAACAGGATCCTAACCTTTATCTTCATAATGAAATTTCAGCTTTTTATGTTAAAGGACAAGTTTGGTATTTTACACTTAAAGCCCTGTTTTCTTATGAAATAGAACGGTTAAGATTGAAATTTGGACGAATGCTGCTGTCCTGAAAATTTTCAGTTTATGTGGTAGCACCCCCCCACCTCCACAATGGTTTCATAGGTGCAGCTGGAACAATCATTTATAAAACGCATTAAACTTTAGTTTACAAAGACGTGAAACTCACAGAGTGGTCTGGGTGTGCACTGATATGCTCACACAAAAATCGCTGCAAAAGATGCTTTCCAACAGGTGTTTTGCCATTCGTTGTAAAACTGTGGACCTATTTTTCAAACGCCTCACAACCGGACATTCCTCCGTTGAGAGCTTTAATAATAGACACTCCAGCCCAGTTGGTGGCGATAATGCACCTTTGCAAATGTTTGGATAGCGTAGCCTACGATACCGCGACTGCATAACTACAGAAAGAATACAAACAACCCCGTTTTCGTTTCTGTCGGCGGAGTAATAACGTACCTCACAGAACATCCAATACAAGTCAACGGAGTTGGACAAAAACTGCGATAAAACCTGTTGGAAAGTATCTTTTGTAGCGATTTTTGTGTGAGCCTAGCAGTGAACACCCCAGACCACTCGGTGAGTTTCACGTCTTTGTAAACTAAAGTTTTATGAATGATTGTTCAAGCTGCACCTATGAAACCATTGTCGAGGTGCTGCTACCACAGAAACCGAAAATTCTCGGGACAGCAGCATTTGTCCAAATTTCAATCTTAACCGTTCTATTTCATCAGAAACGATCTTAAAACAGGGCTTTAAGTGTAAAATACTGAACTTGTCCTTTAAAGATTCTTTTATGAATTATTAGAATATAGGCTTTGTCGAGAGTCACGTGAACAAACCGGAAAATGGGTCTCATTGCATCCGCTTGTCAGAGAAAGTGTTAACAGCAGTATGAATGATAGTCTATGGATTTTTTTTTAATCCGCTAACCTAGCTAGTTTTTATTGGAGTGTTATTCAATTTTAATATCCAAATGACAGTGATAAGATGAAAAATAAGCTCTTAGATATCAATCTGCATATGCGATGGACATTGGTTATGCTCCTCTTTAAGTAGCTCCTTTTAAAGCATCTTGAGAAAAACCGCTCTAGGCTATATCTAGCGGAGCGCAGACAAAAGACCCTTATCGGGAAGCGATGCAACCCTTGTTATGCCCGGTACACTTTTGGGCTTTCCCAGATGAAAGATGACCAGTCGTGGCGAAACAGTGGTCTTACAGTGAGAGAGGTTCAAAGAACAAGGCATGATCATCTCACAGTGTGACAGTGATACTGACTAGCCAATAAAAATGCAACATGAAATGTCGTATTGATCAACACGACACTGCGCTAAAACTTAAAACTACTTCCCTCAAGCTCCATTTGCAAAATTGGCATGCCAAGGTGGCCTCTTTTCCCTGGCCATGACTGTTTTGCTTTATTCTCTCTTTTTTCAGCGCACTTAAAAACCACAATTGCCAAAATGTGATTAATCTTACTCTGTTTTTACCACTAGCTCATGCCGATGACCTTTTATTCTTTATGATGACATCATATAAAGTCTACATACATGTCGTACCCAAGTTTATTAGATCAGTGTTGTACAGTGTGATTTGTAACGTTCTTATACGGATTGCCGAATGCACAACATAACCCCCATTGGTGTCCGGGATGCCATGAGCCTGGACACTATAGTGCACTCAATGAGTTATTAAACGTTTAGCTTAAATGTGTAATATAAATGAACAGCAGTTGAGATTTTACTCTAAACTTATTCTCAATTGGATCCGGAAATGGTATTTGTTACGTTACGAACAGCTTACATGATCTCTCTGGGAAGACCACTTGTTTAGAGCTTAAAGGACGCTAGCTTCAGAATTTGGTTTTGAGGAGGCGTTACATGAATTATAATTTCTCAGTTTACATGTATTGATAAACGGCACAATCTCTAACCACTCTTGTGGTAAGAAGATCCATGTAAATTTACTATGATTGCAACCGATTACAAAAATGTACTGTGTTGATACCACCATGGTACTGAATAATTACTAAATGTCCTACTCAAAAAATACCATGGTACTATGACATTATGTCCAAAAGCATCCGTTTATTTAACTGATAACAGCTTGTTTAACAGTCAGTAGACATGGTATATTTTAGGGTAGTAGCCGGTACAAACTTATAATATGGCCTACACTTCAGTCTTTCCACATTTAAAGACTCTTTGCACTATAATTAGTGTAAAAAACTAGTCAGTTATTGGGGGCATAGACGGTCCTCACACCCTTACAAACATTTATCAGGATCATTTCAGAGCATTTGTAAGTTTTGATGCTTTTTCTTAGTGTCCAGTCTAACTTTAGTAGTACCTAACTATTATCTTTTTATTTTATTTTTTAGAAAACTATACTTACCATTCTGAATTTCTTAAGTTTATCCAGGCTCTTCTCGACCCCTCACGTCTCTGGTCTCATGCTCGACTGACGAGTCACAAGTTTGAACTTTTCTCTCCGCGGGGCGTTTCTTTCTCTTCCCTCAGAGTCTTACTGAAGATCACACGCGTCCATGTTCGGCTCCATCTCACACAACCATGCAGAACCATCACCTGAAGGAACACCTGTATAAAATCCTGGTGATCGGGGATCTAGGTGTGGGGAAAACCAGCATCATCAAGCGCTACGTGCACCAGAACTTCTCACCAAACTACCGCGCGACGATCGGCGTGGATTTCGCGCTCAAAGTCCTGAACCTCGAGCAGGAGACCGTCCGACTGCAGCTCTGGGACATAGCCGGTAATTTTTAATTATTTTTAATTTCATTGAATGATTTACTCTTTTCTTCTGGGACAAAGTTTGTTTAAAATTAATTTAAATCACACAATATATTAATATAAATTGTATTTATTTATATAGTAGGCTAAAATGTAGGCCATAGGCTATTTATTATGTGCGTGATTTAAAAAGAAAATGTTTTTATTTTTGACTTGTCACAGAAAGATGTGAAGAACTTATATAATATTTTCTGCGTATTATAGATAAACAGACAAATTATTTATACACAATTAAAGGCACTTTATAATATTTTGGTCTAATATTGCTATGTGGGCCAATCGTATTCAAATATGTTGTAATCTAATTACGATGCCGCATTGTTTTATTCAAGTCTCTTTTGAATAACTTTCCTCACGCGCGAGCGCGCGCTCTGCGCGGTCATGTGTTCGCCGCTCATGTGAGGGAGATTTTCAAAAGAAGGAATACAGGAACGTCATTGTAAATGGGAGATGAAATGCACAGGGACATCAGACAGGACCATGATTTGTCATTGTGAAATCGTTCACGGTAGAAAGTAATGTAATTCAAATGTATTTGTAGTAGCCTTTCACAATAGCCTACACATTGTTGTAAAGCAGCTTTACAGAAAAAAATATTATGCTATGTTGACCTTTTAATCATACATCTTAAGTTCCCTTGTAGTCAATCATTTTATCCCCTAAAACTCTTATTTGATTTAAATGTTTTTCCTGTAATAATAGCTTGAATGTCACTCATGGGTGTAACCATGTGCAGGCCAAATTACCTTATTTTAAAACTTTTATTATAATTTACATTAATATTAACATTACAAACTACAAATTAATTTTCAAGAAATCTAGAAAAAAATCACACTGCTCTGTGAAAACTGTATTTTACAGTGAAAAGACTTTATTAAAGTCCCCCTGTTGTCGATCATTTTATCCCTTAAAACTCATCTTTGATCATCAAAATTACATATTTAAATTACAAAAATTCTCCATGCCTTAAAATAGCTTGAATGTAACTCTATACCCTTGCCCCATTTAGTGAACGCATTCTGTGAATATGCAAATGACCCCCGCCTCCACTCACTCACAGCGGCTCAGAGATCCACTCGTTGACGATCACATGTTGATCTGATTGGTTACAAGGTAGTTTGTGACGTCAGAAACACCAACGATTTCAAACCGTGTTTTTGAGACTGTCTTTGGTTCACTGCAGTGTTAAAGGGGTCATATAAGGCCATTTTTGTACAAGTTAATATGAATCTTTAGGGTCTAAATGAAAACTTTGTAATATACTTTTATTAAAAATTCTCATTAGTATTGTAAGAAAACACTCATTTTACCTGGTCAAAAACAGCTCTGTTTCAGTGCATATGCCTTTAAATGAAAATGAGCTTTGCTCACTCCGCCTCTGAACTCAGTGGATTGTTGCCTTGACAACAGTTGAGGGTATATTTTGCAACAAGAATGGCAGCGGGAGTCTCCGAGGACACATCTGCGCAAACATAAAAGCATTCACGTTAATCGTTGGGAATGTTCCCTTCAAAAATAAAACTCAGCCACTGCGTCTTCAGCGGTTTAGGAACATTAAAATGACTGCTGTGTTTATTATTACAGCCAAGAACAGAACACCACAACCGTTTAGACGCCATTCTGCTCCAGTGTATCAACAATGGCGGACTATGATGACAGGTCGCTCAGGGGTGCGTTTCCCAAAGGCATCGTTGGCCAACTATGATCGCAATTTCGATTGAACTCTATTGGTAACGACGGAACTTGCGACCATAGTTGGCTTTGGGAAACGCAACCCAGGGCGGGTCTGTGTTGAAACACTGCAGTCCATTATCAATTGTGGGAGGGGCTTCCGATCTAGTGACGTCACAAGATCGCACGGCTCAATTTGAGTCAGGGGAAAACATATAAGGAGATTAAAACAAAAACACTGGATGGATTTTTATCATTATATGATGGTTGTGTACAGGCACTGCCAACACACATTTCAGTACAATCAACTTGTAAAAGTGCATGTACCATTAAATGACCCCTTTAAAGAGAAAATACTCAGCAATGGTGTTGACTTATGAGTTTGCACATGGTTTGTTTTAAAGCATCACAAATAAAAAATATTAAAACCTTGATTTTCACCATTGGGGGACTTTAAATTTGTAAAATAATGTTTTCTTTAATATTTTTTTACTAGGGGTGTCTCGATTATGATTTTTCATGGCGGAATCCAATTTTTTATAAGCAAATTCCGATACAGGTTGCCGTTTTTTTTCAGATTTATTTGTTGTTCATTTGCACTATAATAAAAACAAAAAAAATATCTGAAGCCATTTGGAATTAGAAGCAACCACTACATATGAATCATGATGCAAACAATGATGCTGCTACACATGTAGAATGAGCAGTTGTTTTTTAATTTAAATTAGATTGTATAATTTCAAGATTTAACGCAAAAACAGAGTGTTCTGACTTTTGTTTTGTGGTGTTCTGCTTCAGTGTTTCTCAGACTTCACTCCAGTAACTTCTGACACTAATCCTGAGCATTGAGTCGTGGCCCAGATCAGAGCTTTAAGTTCAACGGCGTGAGGCTGGAGCTCAGTGGAGTTGATCAATATGAGCTGCTGGAATGTGCTTTTCCTCATTAATGATATCCAGGGTTTAGCTCGGACCCGTGGAAAATGTGTACAAGAATCCCAAAGTGCGATCACATGGATCAGGGAGAAAAAAAAGACTGAAATCCTCTCAAATTCACCTAAGGCTTCAACTGATAATAAACATCTCATTGTTGTATTTGTAGTCAGTGAATGTGTGTATAAGTTTGTTACAGAAGACTGTGTCTCTCATGTGGTTTCTTCCGACTCCATCGCTTCCACAGGCCAGGAGCGTTTCGGGAACATGACGCGGGTTTATTATCGAGAGGCCATGGGAGCTTTCATCGTTTTTGACGTCACGCGGCCGTCGTCGTTCGAGGCGGTAACGAAATGGAAGGAGGATCTCGACGCCAAGCTGAGTTTATCCAACGGGAAACACGTGGCGGCCGTGTTGCTCGCCAACAAGTGCGATCAGGGCAGAGACGTCCTCACCAACAACGGCATCAAGATGGAGCAGTTCTGCCAGGAGAACGGCTTCGTGGGATGGTTTGAAACTTCAGCCAAGGTAACGAACATCTGAAGAGCTTATTTATAGACAGCTGATAATGATACAAACACTGATTTGAGATGATTCAAGATCAATGTGTACAGAGGTTAATTAGGATATCTAGTTTCTATTCTGTTTGTGGCTTAATTGAAAGACTCATTTATATCACACAGCGCACACTCATTGGGTCAAGAATCTCAGACATTGTTTATTCACCAAAAAATGAAGTCCTGTCATCATTTACTCATCCTCATGTCATTTCAAACCTTTCGGACACATGGAGAAGCTTATGAATGTGCAAACTCCTTAAAAGGTTAGTTCACCCAAAAATGAAAATTATGCTATAATTCACTCACTCTCAGGCCATCTTAGGTGTAAATGACTTTCTTCTTTCAGCCAAACACAATCAGAGTTATATTAAAATATATCCTGGCTCTTCCAAGCTTCATAATTGGAGTTAATGAATAGTTGATAAAGTTATAAATATGGATATTTTTCTTACACAAACGCATCGCTTCACTTCAGAAGGCCTTTATTAAACCCCTGGGTGTCATAAGGTTACTTTTATGATGGATGGATGCGCTTTTTGGGCTTCAAAATGTAAGTTACCATTCACTCCCATTATATAGCTTAGATGAGTCAGGATATTTTTTTATATAACTCTAATTGTGTTTGGCTGAAAGAAGAATGTCATATACACCTAGGATGACTTGAGGGTTGGTAAATTATGGAATCATTTTTGGGTGAACTATCCCTTTAAATGACAAGAAAGGTTCAAAAATGCTGTATGTAATATTTTTTTAATGTAGTAAAGTTAGAAATTTAGGAAACATGCTAAGTTTGATTCTCTGAAAAACAATTCTACAGCCAGTTATTCTGCTTTGAAATGTGTTTTCTGTGTTGGAATGTCTGTTTTTGTTTTGGTGTGTGTGACTCCGCCCACTGCCACTTTAACCAATAGTATTTCAACACCCCTGGTTGCCAGTTGGCAGAAAACACTGTGATGGAAGCCAGCAAACAAACTGGGTCAGAGATCGCAGATTCATTACAAACTTAAAAAGCTGCAGCATCCATAGAAAAAGCTCTATGAACAGAGGCATATTAAAACATGAGTAAATCAACTCAACCTGCAGTTTACGGCTCGTCGCCTTTCATTGTCAATTGCGCTTTTTTCATGTTAAACCTCCTAAATCTGGCAACTCTCGTGAGCGTTGAGTCTGAGGAGGAGGGGGAAAACAACTCTCTTCAATATTTTGAATTTGGACCTCAGTTCCCATTTCAACCACTAGCTGTCAATATTACACACTGCACCTTTAAGTATTTAAACTAAAATACTGTTTAAAACGTTTGGGATTGGTAAATTTTTTTTTAATGTTTTTGAAAGAAGTCTCTTCTGCTAACCATGGCTGCATTTATATGAAAATAAAAAATACAAGTACAGTAAAAACAGTAATATTGTGAAATATTATTATGCTACAATTTAAAACATGTCTTCTATGTTAATATATTGTAAAATGTAATTTATTCCTGTGATCAAAACTGAATTTTCAGCATCATTACTCCAGTCTTCAGTGTCACATGATCCTTCAGAAATCAGTAGCTTATAATATGATGATTTGCAGCTTAAAGGGTAACTAAACCCCTGGTCAGAGCCTGACTCCACCGACTGGCAATATTTGAAAAATGCTGGAAAAGTGGGCGTGCACCTGAGACCCGCAGTGAGGGATTAATTGACAGCTGTTGTCAAACTCGTTAAAATGGAGAGCAACTGGAGTGACGCAAGTAGCTTTGCAACAGAGCGTCATTTGAAGTCTTCTTCCCCACCTTCACCTGATTTTTCTGCCTTTTAAGAGGACCAAATCTGAGGGTGTGCTCATATTTCGGCTTTTACAAAAGTCCTGAGGGAAACTTAATCGATGATGGTCACCCTGTCTGCCGAAGATGCACAGAAAAAAGTCACTGCAATACACTTCAAAATGTTGTTTTGAGTTTAAATATTTTATCTCACTCACTTGAAATGAACGTGAAGCTTCCACAAAGAAAAGTTTGCATGTTTTAAATCTTACCTGTTTATAAATCCATTTTGTACAGCGTACAAAACAATCGTCCAGACAAGATGATCACAATATTATCAAACTCTGTTAACAATAAATTAACTCTGATTTCATTTTCAATACAATCAAAAACGGAGACGCAAGACGGCATGTTGTATTTGAATGAAACGAGAGAGCGCGCCCGTTGTGATGCATGGATTTGCGCTGTGTTATGCGTTGCTATTGACGACGGTCAGAAGGAAATGCCACAGAATAGAATCTTGCCTTAAAAAGTGATTAGAGCTGCTGGTTTTTATTTGTTGTTTGTTGATTTTTAAATATAAATTATCCTGATCGTCTTCAATAGGCCTACTCGTAATTCCAACTCCTGACTCGCTACAGTAGTTTTGACGGAACCAGATGCTTTTATACCAGGGGCTGCCAAGGGCGTGGTGAGCTCGCAGCAAGGGCGTGACAGAGTGACGTCATAGAGTACCCTACGTCACAGAGTACCCTACGTCACAGAGTACCCTACGTCACAGAGTACCCTACGTCACAGAGTACCCTACGTCACAGAGTACCCTACGTCACAGAGTACCCTACGTCACAGAGTACCCTACGTCACAGAGTACCCCTACGTCACAGAGTACCCTACGTCACAGAGTACCCTACGTCACAGAGTACCCTACGTCACAGAGTACCCTACGTCACAGAGTACCCTACGTCACAGAGTACCCTACGTCACAGAGTACCCTACGTCACAGAGTACCCTACGTCACAGAGTACCCCTACGTCACAGAGTACCCCTACGTCACAGAGTACCCCTACGTCACAGAGTACCCTACGTCACAGAGTACCCTACGTCACAGAGTACCCCTGAGTCACAGAGTACCCCTACGTCACAGAGTACCCTACGTCACAGAGTACCCTACGTCACAGAGTACCCCTACGTCACAGAGTACCCTACGTCACAGAGTACCCTACGTCACAGAGTACCCCTACGTCACAGAGTACCCCTACGTCACAGAGTACCCTACGTCACAGAGTACCCTACGTCACAGAGTACCCCTACGTCACAGAGTACCCCTAATTCAGGAGATTTCCGTGTAACCTGAAGAGGGCAGCACTCATACGTTTTACACCATATATTTGAAAATTAAAACACTTTATACCCAAATGTCAAAAAAATTACTTAAATCAATGAACAGCATTTATGAAGCTCCATTCTTACAGATCATTAACTAAAAAAGTATTTTTAGTGTTTAGTTACCCTTTAAAAGAGATTTATTATTATTATCAATGTTTAAAACGTTTTTTCTGCTTTGTATTTGTGTGGAAACCATGATGCATTTTATTTTTCAGGATTCTTTGCCGAACAGAATGTTCAAAAGAGCAGCATTTATTTCAAATAAAAATCTTTTGTAGAATATAACTGTCACTTTCGATCAATTTAAATGCGTCCTTGCTCCGTAAAAAGTATTTAAAAAATCCTTTGACCGGCAAAGTGAGTGAGCTGAAACGCTGTTAAATTCTTCCTTTTGTGCTCCATTGATGAAAAGAAGTCTTTGGAAAGGCTCGAGGTTGAATAAATGGTGACAGAACTTGAACTATCCGTTTGCTGTCTGACCTTCCAGGCTGTTTTACGGATGATCATGTGTAGCGAATCGGGTGTGAGAAGTGTGATTGTCTCATCAACACTTTCTGCTGACTCACAGTTCTTCTGCTACAGTGTGTCATGATGACTCATGAATATTCACCAGCTAATTAATGTAGTCACAGGCAGAGACAAGGTGTGTGAAGACTCTCTCTCTCTCTCTCTCTCTCTAGGAGAATATTAATATAGATGAGGCGGCACACTGCCTGGTGAAGCACATTATATGTAATGAGAAGGATCTGTTGCAGTCCGAGGTTTCAGAAATCATCTCTCCGCAGCAGGAGCCCACCCGAGGAGGAACATGCTCAGCGTGTTTCAGGTCCTGAAGTCCTGAAATCCAGACCGGACGTCCCAGAGGAACTCTCTTCCCGTTCTCACATCTCGTTCTTCTCTTCTCACATCTCATTCATGTCTCCTCTCGTTTATCCGTGTCAGCAACCCTGCCGCCACCATGTCTCGGTTTCCATGGTAACAGACTTATCGAACACTCTGCATAGCAGAAAATGTTTCAGGAGAAAGAGGCGGCGGTGAGAATTCACGAGAAGTTCCTGCTGAATCGTCAGGAAGACCAGTTTGAGCATCTGAGGTTCCTTCATTTCATTCACATTTTACTGCTTAGCTTTTAATTCATTAGTTTTATTGTCCTACCGAAAATGGCTGAATAGGCAAAACCAACTAATTAAAAACATTTTATTTTTTGGCCACTGAGCAGAGTGAAACTTAATATTTTGCTACTAATGAATTGTGTATGCTGGTGTTAAAAATATTGATGAATATAAATATTGCTGGTGTGCTCAACACGTGCGGTTACACGGATGATTCTAAAATGTTCTTATTTAGAATGTGTCATTTGTTTTAAACACTACAGTGCCATCAACCGGCAACATTTGTTCTTTTTATTTATCAAGTGTCACATTCATATATATTTTAACAGAGAATATGAGGTGATGTCGTGTAAATACCCCTGTATTACCCAGTATACAGCAAAACGGTTCAGAGTTAAAGTATTAATAAACAATATTTACTCAAGTGTTTACGTGTTCCCTCTACGCTTGTATTTCTGGGATTTAAATTTGTTCATGTTCAATGTAATGTAGGGCCCTATGAAATACGTTTTATTTTTTCCCACATTCTGTTTAAATTTTTTCTAAATTCTGTTTTTCCGTAAAAAAAAAAATCCAAATTAGTTTATATATAATGTATATATATATATATATATATATATATATATATATATATATATATATATATTTTAGTTTATATAAAAATATATATATATTTGTTTTACTCTATTTTAATTGTTAAATACAATTTTAGTAAAAAAAATATATCAAAAAGCATTTAACAACAATTTATTCAAAGTTTAACAAATATTACATGTTTAGGGCCCTATGAAATACATTTTATTTCCTTTTTATTAATTTTTACCAAATTCTGTGTTACCGGTTTAAATTTTTTAGATTCCATTTTAATGGTTTAATTAAATTGAAATAATCAAAAAGTATGTCTAATTAATTGAATTCATAAAAAAAAAAATCCAGAAATGTGTGTATTTTATTTTTTAAGCCAATGCTGGTTAAACACTTAACCCTCTGCTGTTCGTGTGTCGGTCAAAAATATACTATATTTTAGTTTGATAATATTCTTTATTTTATTTTATATTACTAAATTTTATTTATTCAGTAGTTATTATCCATTTATTAACTTTTTGAGCATGGACCTGAAAATGAAGTTTCTTCTGTTCTTCAGAAACAACTTCAATTTGGTCTTTTCTTAAAGACGACACTTGGATATTATTGCAGAAGTGAAAAAAGTTATAGAATTTGACACATATTGTTATTAAAAATGCACAAAACTACCAATTTCAATTTTTAAATCAAACATGTATTTTCCAAAACACGTTTTACTCTAAAACTGTAAGAAAATCAAAGCCATAAATCTAAAGCTGTGTTCCAAATTTGAAGTTGATATTTGAAAAAATGAGCTTTCAGTAAGAGTTTGTTTGTGTGCAGTACCAAACGCTTCCACTAGATGAAATTCGTCCTCAATTCATTTATAATGCGCTCATTTTTGACCGCGAACAATACAAGTATCAAATCATGTTTATGTTATTATTATTTTTTCTTTTTTTGGTGTTCACACAGCAAGTGTCAAAACCGTTACCAAGTTTTGTCCTATTCCAAAGGAGTAAAAAATTCTAAAACAAAACCTAAAATTTTTCGGTCAAAACTTGCCGAACAGCACCAGAGGGTTAAAGAAACTCAGCTGAGAGCAACAACAGCGCACGACAGACACTGTTAGTGAATGATGTGAATATAGACTAAATCTATGCCTATCAACAACTGCAGGCAATAATTCTGACTTACTCCTCAGTTATAAAGAACAGAAGACGAAATTATAGTAATGAACATCTATAGTGGAATGCAATTTTAGTGAAGGCATGTTAAAGATGAAGTCAGTTTTTGATTCTTTTTTTTATTGTATCCTATTTGAAGATGTAGTAAACTGTTTATATTTAGGCCTAAATTTAAAGATTTATATATTTGAACTGCATATACAATTTCCATCTATTTGGATTACTAATAAACTTATGTGATGCATATTTGTCAGTTATAGGTAAATTAAGCAGTCATTTTTCTCACAGTGAAAAGATTTACGCTGATTCTAAGGAATTTAAATGCATTTAAATAAAATCAAATAGATGCAAATATAGTTAATAATTAACTCTTACCTGTTTCATTTATGTATAACTGACAACTATGTCACATTATGTTTATTATAGTTTATGTTTAAACTGTCTAAATCCAAATGGGTGGAAATTTTACAATTCAAATACGTACATAAATCTTAAATTTAGGCCTAATATATTTTTTGAGTATAAGTTGATTGTCCAGGGTTAGGGTTAGTATTGCAAGCCTATAGCATTTCAAAAGCATTGTCACAACCAAAGGAAGTGTTGTGTTTGGGGCAGGATGTTTGCAGACAGAAATAATATAAATTGTGTTGTATGTTGAGAGTGAAACACTATTAATTGATTTTCGTGGTATAATTTGCCAATGAACTGGACTGTCGTATCCACTGAGTTACAGAAAATCTCAGCGTGTGTGTTCACTCAGGCCATGTGGTCCCGGTCTCGAGACTCCCAATGAAATAAATTGGTTCCGAGATATTCCAGGCCAATTTATCCCTGACCTGACACACACAGAGAGGAGGATTCATTTGATATGCAAACTAGAGCATGACCAATAGGTCAACGAGTAATTTACTTTCTCTCTCTGGTGTGGTGGGTTGATATGATTGGCCTACACATGCCCTAGTCATGGATCTTGTGAGGGTTTTATTGCATTTAATTAATGATTATGATTTGGTTACGATTCCGGAAAATCTCTTTCATGTATTTTCTTCTCTCCATCTTTCTCTGAAAACTTCACATAGAATTTGTAATGTAAACATCACTACAATTTTTTTCCCATTTGGCTGCATTCCAAATCCACTTATTACTGCCTTAAATGCCAAATAAATATATATACATATATATATATATATATATATATAGAGAGAGAGAGAGAGAGAGAGAGAGAGAGAGAGAGAGAGAGAAAGAGGAAGAGGCCTAAATGTAATATTCATGTATTTTAAATGCATAAAATATCCATTCATTTCAATTACACAATTTTAACCCAAACAAATAAACATAATGCAAGGCGTAATTGTCTGTCAAACTAATGCATTCAGGTCTATTTTGACCCGGAAGAGGTATATAAAATTTTTTTAAACCCAGTTATTAACATGAAAATAAAACGTCTCGGTTACGTATGTAACCCTCGTTCCCTGAGTAGGGAACGGAGACGTTACGTCGGATGACGACGAATGGGGGTTTCGCTTAGAACACCTATCGACTTCGAGTATTACAAAACGAGCCAATGGCGATGAAATGCCATGGGTCTGCGGAATTTGCATAGCGTATCTCCGCCCCACCGCGTGGGTATAAAGGAGGACGCCGGCAACATGCAGGTATGTCTTCGCTGAGGAGCCGAGACTGAACTCAGGCGTCTGCCCAGCGGTACAGCGGAAGTGGCAGGGAGACGTAACGTCTCCGTTCCCTACTCAGGGAACGAGGGTTACATACGTAACCGAGACGTTCCCTTTCGTAGTCACTCCGAGTTACGTCGGATGACGACGAATGGGGGTCCCCGTGAAATCACGCCACCTTCACAGCTGTCTTCCAGTGCCCTGCGAAAGTCTGATCCCCTTGTCGTGATACTGGCACAGACGAAGGAGTCCTACTTAACACAGGAATACCAAGGTACACTGGGAAGCATATCTCAGAGGAGATATGCCGCAGCATGCCTACCCGTAGGGAGGACTTAAGATACACATATGGCCGGAGGGCTACATATGGGTGAACACTGAAGTGACCAGCCCGAGGGGTGGCAACTTTCAACTCCAGGAGGGCAAGATGGCTTGCCAAGGGAAAGACACATGCTCAAGGAGGCTTACAGTGGAAATACACATGTGGGGGTTACTCAGGGAGGAACCATGCACACGGAGGCACCTAGCCGACGCCCAGGCAATAGACACTGGCGCCAGCGTCAACAGTGCAGGAGGAACTCAGGGCTTCAAAGAGGAAGGCTCACCTAAGGAATAATCGCACGTATCCAGTCCGTGGAGTGGAATGGCGAGCAAGCGAAGACACCTGAGCGGGTCCAGCACGAGAGGACACAGGCTCCACTCGGAGATTATAGAATCTGGCGAATGTGTTGGGTGTCGCCCAGCCTGCAGCTCTACAAATGTCTGCCAGCGAGGCGCCATGTGCTAGAGCCCAAGAGGAAGCCACACTCCGAGTGGAGTGGGCTGTCACACCAAGGGGGCACGGTCGGCCTTGCTGTTGGTAAGCCAAAGCAATGGCGTCCACTATCCAGTGAGACAACCTCTGCTTTGAGAGAGCCTTTCCCTTCAGTCTCCCACCATAACAGACAAAGAGCTGGTCTGAGGTCCTGAAACACTGCGTTCTGTCTACGTAAGCGCGGAGAGCGCGTACTGGACAGAGCAGTGCCAAGGCTGGGTCTGCCTCCTCCCGGGGCAGCGCTTGCAGGTCCACCACCTGGTCCCGGAGGGGAGTGGTGGGAACCTTGGGCACATATCCAGGCCGGGGTCTCAGGATCACGTGAGAGTGACCGGGCCCGAATTCCAGGCACGCTTCGTCAACGGAGAATGCGTGCAGGTCCCCTACCCTCTTGATGGAGGCCAATGCAACCAGGAGCGCTGTCTTCATAGACAGGAACTTAAGCTCAACTGGTTGCAGAGGCTCAAAGGGAGCCCTCTGCAGGGCATTTAAGACCACTGAGAGGTCCCAAGAGGGAACGAGAGGAGGGCGAGGAGGATTCAGTCTCCTCGCTCCTCTCAGGAACCTGACGATCAGGTCGTGCTTCCCCAGAGACTTACCTTGAACTGCTTCGTGATATGCGGCGATAGCGGCCACATACACCTTCAGGGTGGAGGGAGACAGCCTTCGCTCCAACCCATCTTGCAGGAAGGAAAGCACGACAGAGATCGAGCATCTCCTGGGGTCTTCTCGACGAGAAGAGCACCAGTTGACGAAGAGGTTCCACTTCAACGCATAGACATGTCCCGTGGACGATGCTCTAGCGGAAGTGATGGTAGCCGCCACCGCTGGTGGCAGGGAACTCAAACCTGACTCGTCCCGTCCAGGAGCCACACGTGGAGCCTCCAGAGATCGGGTCGAGGGTGCCAAAGGGTGCCCCGTCTCTGAGAAAGGAGATCCTTCCTCAGAGGAATTGGCCAAGGAGGTACTGTCGCGAGGAGTACCAGTTCGGAGAACCAGGTCCGGGTGGGCCAATACGGCGCAACCAGAATGAGCTGCTCCTCGTCCTCCTTGATCTTGCACAAGGTCTGTGCGAGAAGGCTCACTGGGGGAAACGCATATTTGCGTAGGCCCCGCGGCCAGCTGTGCGCCAGTGCATCCGTGCCGAGAGAGCCCTCAGTCAGGGGATAGAACAGGGCGCAATGGGTCGAGTCGTGAGAGGCAAACAGATCTATCTGTGCGTCCCCGAACTGGTCCCAAATCAGCTGAACCGACTGGGGATGGAGTCTCCATTCGCAGGAGATGGGCCGAAACCGTGACAGCTCGTCGGCTGCAAAGTTCCGATCTCCCGGAATGTAGATAGCACGAAGGGACCTCAGGTGCTTCTGACTCCATAAGAGGAGGTGGCGTGCGAGTTGCGACATACGGCGGGAGCGTAGACCACCCTGACGGTTGATGTACGCTACAGTCGCGGTATTGTCTGAACGGACTAGTACGTGTTGACCCCTGAGCAACGTGAGGAAACGGTGCAGGGCAAGGCGTACTGCCAGCAACTCGAGGCAATTGACAAGCAGAAGGCGCTGGGGTCCTGTCCAGGAGCCCGCGGCAGCATGTCCGTTGCACATGGCGCCTCAGCCCGTGGAAGAGGCATCTGTGGAGACAACAACATGCCTGGAAACTCGTTCTAGGGGAACACCGGCCCGTAGAAACTGAGGTTCCACCACGGGGTGAAGGTCTGACGACAGGTCGGAGTTACTGTAACTCGGAGCGTGCCATGATGCCATGCCCACCTCGGGACTCGATCGCGAAGCCACAGCTGAAGCGGTCTCATATGAAGCAATCCGAGCGGCGTTGCCGCAGCTGCAGATGCCATATGCCCCAGGAGCCTCTGAAACAATTTCAGTGGGACCGCACTCTTGTTTAATGGCTGAGTGGAGAAGGCGACCAAGTCCATGCCGAGAAAAGAGCTCCCCTGCACGGGGCAAAGTTTACTCCTTTCCCAGTTGACCCGAAGGCCCAGACGAGCTAGGTGCCGGAGCACTGGGTCCCTGTATTCACAAACCTGGTCTCAGGAGTGAGCTTAAGACAGCCAGTCACCGAGATAGTTCAGGATGCGAACCCCGTGCTCCCATGGAGGAACAAGGGCTGCCTCAACAACCTTGTGAAGGCGCGAGGAGACAGGGCTAGCCCGAATGGGAGAACAGCGTACTGACATGCGCGCGCCCTGACAGCAGAACGTAGGTACGGTCTGAGTCGAAGGAGAACGGAGACATAAGAGTAGGCGTCCTTCAGGTCGATCGCTGCAAACCAATCCTGTGGCCGCACACATCCAGAAATGCGTTTGGCCAGGAGCATCTTGAACGGCAGCCTGAGAAGGGAGCGGTTCAGATGCATAGGTCCAGGATTGGCCGTAACCCACCAGACTTCTCCGGGACAATGAGGTAGGGACTGTTAACCCGGACCTCATCTCGGCTGGAGGGACAGTCTCAATCGCACCCTTCGCCAGTAGGGAGCAACCTCCGCTCTCATGATAGGGGCATAGCCACCGACGAAAGTGGAGCGGACTCCCGTGAAGACGGGAGGAGACCGTGCGAACTGAATCGCATAGCCGAGCCGATGGTTCGCACGACCCAGCGGAACAGATAGGGAGCTCTAGTGCAGGCTCCCAACTGTGCCAGCGGAGTGAAGAACCACAGACGTCCCCCCGGTGGTGCAGCGAAGCGGAAATGACCAGCCCAGACGAGGGCGGCATAGCGGCCCGGTGTGGGGGCAAGGTCATAACCGCACCCTGACAGAGGAGGCCAGGGAAGGACCAGCGTTCCACGGGGGCCTGCTCTGTCAGGGGTCTGGCGACAGAGGGGGACAGGGGCGAAACGGTCCGTGGACGGCACGCCGTGTCAACCACCTCTGGGGCAGAGGGGGAAGAGGAGAGCACGGCTTGTGGGCGGCGCTCTGTGTCGTCCGAGAACTCTGTATGCTCAGAGAGGAGAGAGTCAGTTCTTCCTGAATAAGGATTCTTCCCCAGCCCTCCACCGGGGAAAGGAGTGGCCCTGCTACCAACTCCTGGAAAGAACTGAGTCTCATCTCTGAGCAGCCCATCTCAAAAGTGCCGCTTAACCCGGCGTTTAGCGGGGTGCGGGGCTGGAGAGGGCTGAGGCATCCCCCTACGGTCTTCCAGAGCCAGGCCCGGGTGAACGGGCGGGGTTGGAACCGTGGGAGGGAGCCTTCGGCGGTGGGCAGACTGAGGGATCTGAGCGGACGGCGGGGCCGTCGGGCAGAATAACCTCAATCTGCTCACGGGCGGTTGAGAACTGTGGGCAGAAGCACTCAACCGCACCGCCGAAGAGGCCGACCTGGGAGATGGGGTGTCGAGCAGACGGGTCCGCCCGACATCTTGCACATCAGACCGGTCAGCCCCAAACTGGTGAACATCACCTGACTCCGAGAGCGTACGGCCACTTTCGTCGCTCGGAGAGCAAGGTCAGTGGCGGCGCGCAGCTCACTGAAGAGCCTCGGGTCAGTCCCGCCCTCCTGCATGTCCATGAGCGTCTGGGTCAGGTAGACCAGCAGAACGGTCATGGGATGCAGTGAGGCAGCTGCCTGTCCTGTGGCACTATAGGATTTCGCCACAGATTACTGTGACG
Organism: Siphateles boraxobius; assembly: GCF_051911475.1. Taxonomy (NCBI): domain Eukaryota; kingdom Metazoa; phylum Chordata; class Actinopteri; order Cypriniformes; family Leuciscidae; genus Siphateles; species Siphateles boraxobius. Next base: position 36,225,442 of record NW_027509186.1, on the reverse strand, counting down.
AAAAGAACTACAGGCTTGGACGGGTGCTTAGGATTGCGCCGGGAAGCACTCTGAGGACACAGTAGCATGGCAACAGAGCGTTCAACCGGGGGAACCCCAGTGTACCCATGGGCAGCGGCCCCTGAGGGGAGGAAAGGCGGATGAGACCAACGAGAGGACCCGTGAACTCATCATGCACGTCCGGGAGGAAAGATATTGGGGTTTGCCGTGGACGCGTCGGCGGCCTCACCCAAAAACCAATCGTCCCGGGAAAGCATGGCCATCATCTCCGGATCAGACTCAGGCACAGCCGTATGCACACCAAGGGGTGGCAGCTGTGAAGAGTCGTCATTTCCAGAAGAATCAAGCCCACCTAGTGATGCTGCTACAGACACAGCATCATCCTCTGTAGCTTCAAATGAAAACACACGGGCCACCCGTGGGTAGACTCGTGGAATCATCAGTTCGCTAGCGGGCACCGTCATTAAAGAGGGGGGGCTGGGGCGTGGACACAGAGTCGGCGCCTTGTTCCAGACCAACACCCTCAGGTCACCCTGTCCACCAGCCGAAGATCGGGTAGTGGATGAGGGGACTCTCACTCTTGCGAGTTCACCGAGTCTCGACCTATATATGACGCGATGATCACGTTCCCAGAGAGAACATGAGTCATCCACGAGCGCTGTTCAAGCATGATCAAAGCCCAAACACACTAGACAGCGCTCGTGCCCATCAGAGTCCGATACCAGTCCGCTGCAACCAGAAATGCACGGGCGAGCCGTCTTTAAAAAGACGTGCCGCGTGCGAGCTCTTTTATGAGAGGAGAAAAAAACTCCGCGATGTTGAAGCGCACAGGGAGACACACACACACTGGCAGATCACTGCACAGATCAGCAGGCACTGTGAGCTCGCTGCAGATCGCCGTCACACCAACACCGGAGAGAGAAGCTCGTCTCATAGAGCGAAGTCAGAGATGATTGTGGAGTGAAGAAATATTCTTGGCTCCGAAGCGAAAACATACCTGCATGTTGCCGGCGTCCTCCTTTATACCCACGCGGTGGGGCGGAGATACGCTATGCAAATTCCGCAGACCCATGGCATTTCATCGCCATTGGCTCGTTTTGTAATACTCGAAGTCGATAGGTGTTCTAAGCGAAACCCCCATTCGTCGTCATCCGACGTAACTCGGAGTGACTACGAAAGGGAACTTTGGATATGTGTTCTTTACACACGAATTTACACTCTTTTTTTTTTTTACATCTATGAGATTTGCCTTAAATTCTGTAAAATACATTTACAGTAGTCTCTTACTCACACACATTTGTTGGAACAATAATGCACATTATATTTATTAGTTTGTTTATATTAATTTTATGTGCAATTCAAATACATAGATCTTAAAATGTAGGCCTAAATATTTTTGAGTGTATGTACTTTGCTGGTGGTGATTGGAAAGCATGTACTGTTGTAGAGTATGAAGACTACTTCAAAATAAGTACTAGAACAACATCTCTGGGTGTAACTCAAATATCCAAATATTCGCAATAAAACTTACAATTATAATGCAGTATAAACACTATTTTAAGTTGAAACAAAAAGGTCTAGCTAAATTTATTACCTCAGATTTCATTCAGCTTTTTGCATATTTTCAGCACACTAGTTTGGGATGCATTAGTCCTAATCTTGCATACTTTAGGATGTGTAGTAGCCTTTATGAACTGGCGTTCAGCTCAGGTCTCCGTGTTTGCCTCATTTTCCATTTCTCAGCTTGTATCTTGTTACCAGTTTGAATTTCTGAGAGTTGAAAAGAGCAGATTCATTTTCGGTCTCAATTACTGTGAGATGTTTTAGTCCATCGTTCATATTACAACCCTTCCCTCTTGAACTCACTCTCTCTCTCTCTCTCGCTGGAATGTTTTAAATGAGGAGGTGAATTGAATTCTGGGTATGGTTGACATCATCCCAGACCTATTCGGCTCTGACAGGCTGTCACAATCCACAGGAGAATAAGGTCTTTCTGTCACAGAGAAACAGCCTTTACTCTTTTCCTTTAAATGTTTTGCCCTCTTTTTATTGGCCTTTTTCCTTTTCTTTTCTGTAATTAACTGAAAATGTTCAGCGTTAAAAAAACCTGAAGCATCAACTGCAGATGCATAAGAATATACTGGCTACTTTTTAGGGAATACATGTCTGTGCACATTATAGCCTGCATACTGCAGAATATTACTATTATTGTAGTGTATACTGCACACAGACATGCACAGACTATGAGCAAGCAAAAGTATACATCTACACTGCAACTAGCACTGTATCCCACAATGCAATTTGTCCAACACAGCTATACTTAATACATGGCTACATACTGACAATAGACATTTATTGCAAGCAAAATTTTGTTAATGTGATCAAAGGAACAGACATAATGTTTCAAACATTTCTGATCGTGTGGATTTCGAATTCTCCAAATGCCTGATAAATGTTTCCAATACTGTCGAGACCCACGTCATCTGTGATTAATAGATAGAAAGAGAGTGTGAGGAGATCAAATGACCAAATCCAGAGTAGGCTATTAGATATTTAATAAGGGTGATAGGAAAAAAGATGATCTGTAAATACACCATTTGGAGAAAGAAAAAGAGCCGCTTTAAGAGCAGGACAATGACTTATAGCAGATCAAATCAAAATTGACATAGCTTGACATTTCATTAAAACAAAACGCGTGTGTGTGCATGAAAAAGAGCGAGGGACAACTGACAAATGATAATGTATTTATACAGCTGAGGTTATAAATGTTTTCACTCATTAATGATTCACTACGAAAGTGATATACAATTGTGATGCAGCATTTAAAGAACATTTGCTGAAATGCATACAAACGCATGTATGTCATGATGTAACTCGTGCAGATGTGTGTGTGATTGTTTTGGAGACACACACACACAAATGCACCTGTAGACTGCAGCTCATCACTCTTCTGGAGTTTAAGCATCTCTGACACATGCAGTAATGAGAAAAGCTCGCACCTGTGTGAGTGTGACATCTGTGAGTAATGACACACATGTACAGGACTTCAGGAAATATGAAAGACCCCCTGCAGGACAGGAGTCTAATGAAGCTCACATTTTACCCAAACAACTATTGACAGTTACATAACACATCAACCATGAGCAAGCAAATGTCTGTCAGACACACACACACACACACACGTGTAGGTATGTGATTGAGATCAATGGTGGACAAAGTCATAAATGCTGCAGGTGAAATCTGACAAGACTGAACAAGACATCACATTCTTCATAAAAATAAATGTTCCTTATTGGCATCCGTAGAAGCTTTCCATGGCAACGTTCTTCAGATTATTGAATATATATTCACCGATGACCCAAAACAGCCCTGACCCGCCGAGGCATTGACTCTATAATAGCCCTGAAGGTGTCCTGTGGTTTCTGGCTCCCAGACATCAATAGCTGATCCTTCAAGTCCCGTAGGTTGAGAAATGGAGCCACTGTGAATTGAACTTGTTGGTCCAGTAAATCCGATAGATGCTCAGTTGGATTGAGATCTGGTGAACTCTGGTGAACACCTTCATCATGTTTCTCAAACCATTCCTGAAGAATGTGTGTAGTGTGAGTTAGGGGTGTAACAATATATCGTGTCGCAATACAAAAATGAAACAATATGTATATGGATAGTGACTATATGTATTGTATATACAGTAGTTCACCCAAAATGAAAATTACTGTGCATGAAAAATGTCAAGTTTACAGAGTTTTAGTGTCATTACTACATTAAACTACTATATACTGTATAATGTTGAATTTAATATATAATAATCCAACGGGGGAATACTTGTGGGTCCTGAATCTGATTATACCAAATATCTTATGTTACCAGTAAAAAATGGCCTACATTATTTTAAATATATCTAGTCAGTGACAGAGTGCTAGCATATTCATCTATTTAATTTTAAGTTGTATTTTGTATTGTATTTTAAGTTTCAGAATCATGAATATTTATATTCTGGTGTCACCATTGTCCTGTGTTTTCAAATCATTTACACCCACTATGTAACACCAAATATAGCATTTTAATCAACGATACATTTTTTGTTAACCTTTTATCATATGTCTTGGGAGTATCCCAATAATATTGTGATATGTATCGTATCATGACATGAGGGTATCGTTACACCCCTATGAGTACACTATCCTGCTGAAAGAGCCACTTCCACCAGGAAACACCATTAACATGAAGGGGTGTAGATGGTCTGCAACAATGTTTAGTGTGGCACGTGTCAAATTGACGTCCACATGAATGGCCGGACCCAGGGTTTCCCAGATCATCACACTCCCTCACTGGCCCGTCGTCCCACAGTTCATCCTGGTGCATAACTTCCCCATGTAAACGGCGCACACGTAAACAGCCATCCACGTGATGTAAAAGAAAACGGGACTCATTGGACCAAGCGACCTTCTTCCACTGCTCCAAGGTCCAGATCTGATGCTCTCAAGCCCATTTTTGGCACTTTTGACGGTGGACAGGGGTCATTATAGGCACTCGGATTGGTCCCATACGCAGACAAAGTGTGTTATGACACATTCCTTCCATAACCATCATTAAAGATTTGTATGACTTGTGCGACAGCAGACGTTCTGTTAGCTCAGACCAGACGGGATAACCTTCATGCCCTCATGCATCGATGAGCCTTGACACCCTGTCACCAGTTTGTGGATTTGTCACTGTTGGTAAATCCTCCACTGCTGACCGGGAGCAACACACACGTCTTGCTGTTTCATTGATACTCTGACCCAGTCGCCTTTGTAGGAATTGAAGGTGAACCAAACACAAATGATTCTTCCAGGTGATTCGTTCCATGATTCCACACAAAACTCAACATTCCAGAACCGTAAAGATCCCGGCTCCAGCTAGTCTACAAAACGACTTTATGGCCCTGCAAGCTTCAAAGAGATGAGCCTAAATAGAGGAAGAACTGGTCAACGTTAGATAGTTTGGTAAAGACTGATTGGTTCAGAGATGGCACGGCTCAGAACCCACCAAGATAATGGCAGAGGTTGTTTGATCCCAAGACAGAGGATTGAAAACAGACCTCCTCCTCTGAATGACCCCGGTTGAAATCTCCTAAAACCACAGAGACTGAGACTTTAAAATTACATAACATCATCCCAAAACAATTATTGATGGACTTCTAATCAAACATTGTTGAACTACATAATCCTACATTGTATCTACAACCTCTGTATGTGTCTATTATGCCTAGATCACATACAAGTCATGTAATTGTTATAACTATTAGATGTTTGAATGAAAGTGTGTCTTGTTTCCTATCAGTACGATCATATGTTCTTAATTCATAAGAAGGCTTGATTGAAATCTGTGTAAAATGTTTTATGTTCTTATAATAGAATATAAAAACCAAACTCCCTGCTAGAGCTGAAGAGTAAGGAGACCACAGATAACGCATGATTTACGATGAGAGGTGAAGAGAACGCCACCTCCCAAATAAAGACAGTGCCTAATTGGTCAGAACTCATCCAAGAGGCTGGACAAACAGCTGAGTTTAAAATCTTAAGACCCGAAAAGCCAAGAGAGTTGTTAGTAGAAGATTTTGTTAAGTTGGGTTGAGGTTTAGTTTGTGAATTTGTTCGCTAGAACAAATTTACAGAAGTCATGGAGAAGCCATGACGAATCGGACAGACGAGTAACCATGTAGACGAGCAGACAAAAGAACCCAAAACAAGATCAGAAGAACATGGGTTAAACAGCTTCATGCAAGCCATCTATAACTACTCTCGTCTCATTTTTCTTTCTGTTCTTAGCTTTATTTTTTTCTTTTCCGTTGAGTCTCGATTCTAAGTTAAGTTTTGCTGCAAAGTTCCGTTTAAACGGTTCGACTGCAAAGCCCGCTTTCCAGCTTCAACGACTTTCCATCCATTCGCCAACACACCACGTGATTGGCAGCCCAAACATCTTTCCACGAGGAGATCGACCACCAGCCAGTCAACGAACCCGGGAAACACCCTTTTACGCCGACAAAAGGAATTCCCAAAGAAACGCACAGACAAACGCAAGTATACCTCCAGACTCTTAGCTGAGCTGGTGCATTGAGATAAAATTGGATAACCCGCGTAAGAAACGATAGAAGGGTTAAATTAATGATTGATGGTTCGTTCAGGTCATGTCTTATAAGTGCATATAGAAACTTGGGAATTCATCATCTCACTCTTAAAAATCTTTCTTTCCTCACTCTCTTTCTTTCTGCAACTCGTATGAATGTGTGTGTGCATCTGTTTGTGTTAGATATTAGTTTTATGTTTTAGAATAATCAATAAAGTCTTGTTTATATTTTAAAGAAAATTGTCCTGTGTTATGTGCTTACAGATTTAATGTCTTAAACTGCTGATCTAAGTTACCTTGCTAATAAATAGTGTTTCACTATAGTTTGGATACTTATATCCGTTTAAGTGATTCGTTTAAGTGATTCCCTATGAATTAATTAATAATTCCTTTTGAGCTAAATTGACCTGTCAAACCCACTTTACTTATTTAATTACTCAGTTAGTTCCTTACACATTGTCATTTGGCTCTTGTCAAAGTCACTCAGATCTTTATTCCTGTCCATTTCTCTTGCATTAAACATGTTGATTATGAACTGATTGTTTGCTCACCATCTAATCTACCCAGACCTTAACATGTGTCCTTGTTAGGAGATGATCAACGATATTCACTTCACCTGCGACTGCTCCATTTGGCTCATCGGTGTATATGTATATAATGATTCTTCTATTGCATCACTATGAAAACCTTTGGAACCTTTATTTTTGAAAGTTTACTACAAAAATAGCAGTGAAACAGAATGCATAATGCAATGATAAACAATTCAAACTACATGCTACTAATATATGCTATACACTGTAAAAATGCATGTTAGACAGAATTCCCTCTAATGTCGATTCCCAACTAATCAAACCCAGTTGTCTGAACTAAGAATTTCAAATCGAACATTGCAGATGAAATTGAGGGTTTGTGAGTTCACAGTATGAATTGCAGTCATATGACCTATATCATGATTAAAAAAAAGGAGGAAAAAAAACCTCTGGGTTTTAGGGGTGTATGTGTAGGGGGATGTAGGGGGTTTTAGGGGGGGGGATGTGTAACCATGGAAACTCCATGTTCTTTGAATAGTGATTCTGTTTTTTTGCACAAACTACACTTTTGATCCTTGGATGCTCTTTGATTTTCTTGGCACACATTTGTGTTCATACAATGTGATAAATCACATTCAGATATAGTTTGTAGAAATGCATATTAAATACAACATGAAATCAGCACTAATGCATGTTCCTGCTCTTATTGTGAATTATTCATCAGTGCACATTATTCCACAGAACTCTTAAACTATCCGATTTGGTTGATGTCCCCAAAACCTCTTATTTTTTTCAGACCTTCAACCATTTTTCATTGATAGATATTTGTCTGCATTCAGTCAATTCCTGAGAGATAATATCAAGACTGATATTTTTTTTACTGAATATCTGTTTCAAATATAACGAAAGTAAAATGTGTTGCTAATGATGAACCTTTCTTCTTACTTTTTTCTAAAATTGTATGTTTTTGTATGAATCACGTTGTAGAAATTCATAGCATAGCACCATCATGTAATATACATCTTCTCATGAGATCAGGAATTGGTATTGGCTTAGATTAACAACATTTTGGATTGCAAAAGTAACTTACCATTCACAAATATCTGATATGCATTGCACTTGGTAAAGACGACTATGAAGTAGTCAATTGAACAATCAAATAGAAATTATTTGGGGCATGGGGAACTTTCCATAAGATCGTCTCTCAATGCAAATCAGCTATTAGCCTAACTGAAATAAAACCATGCCAATCTCTAGGTGTGGTGAAGGGAATGTGATGATGTGGGATATTTTAATTCCAAAGACCAAGGGAACTTTATCAGGATGCATATTATCCTGGATCCATGAAATAACTGGCCTTTAAAAATAAAAATCTGCTGTCTCTATGTGAATTTAAAATGTCCTGACTTATGCACCCTGTAGTTTAAGGAAGAACATTTATTTATTTACGATACATTATTCATTCACAAATAAAATTGGTGTCCTTAAAGGTTGTATTTTTCCTCATTTTTTAAATTAAGGCATTAAGTTCAATTCCCGAAAGATGATTTTTTATTCCTCTTTTTAGTCAACTTTAGCATGGGTGTGTTCCCTTATGCTAAGCACTGTAGATCATTGCCTTTCATCAAGCCCGAGGTCAGGGACCTTGAAAAGGTTGGTGACCACTGATCTAAAATATTGATGAAAAATACCTCATTCGCAATCTCTACGTATAGACCTTATGTAGCCCCGCCCCTAAACAGCTCTGCGCTCGTTGTCTTTTGTCTTCCGGTTTGTATTTTCACTGCGATCTAACATATTTATAAATGAACGGCTCGTTTCAAAATCTTCCCGGTCTACTGACATTTGTTAAGGCATCTGCTTTAAACATTACAATGCCCGTAAATACTTTCTTTAACTTTACAAATAGTAAATCCACTTCACCAGTTAATTACTCCTGGACAGCGATGCCATGCGAGATGGCTGCGCATTGTTCCTCTGGCGAAGCGTCCTTGATATTATCATCTTAGTCTGTGACGTTGGGTGGTGAAGGACAGCTGTGCAGCACATGTGTGCATGTCTGGCCTAGTATTCTCACAGGGCATCAAATGAGTGACACCAGGAGAAAACAGGGCAGATGCCAGAGTGTCCCTCCATCAAACAGCTGTGCGTCTTATAAAGGCCATATGTTGAAGACGTCTCTTCACCTTCCCAGATCTCTCTTTCATCCCCTCTCTCTCTTTATTCTCTCTGTAAATTCTCCTGCTCTGAGGATAACGTCTGATAACGAGTCTCCAGTCATTTTCAGGGCTTTATTTTACTAGTGGCATTTTATCAATGCATTTATCGATGCTCTTTTGATATTTAATCTTTCCGTCGTGGCCTGGAAAACACTATTATGCGGCGCTGGCGCAGCTCTATCGCAGACAGACTTTATGGATTTTGTCTGTTTGACTATTAAACACTTTAATTGACTACGCGGCAATCATTTATCTCTCTTTCTCTCTGTGAGATCAGCGATTCCTGCATCATTTAATTTAGTCAGACAAATTGATGAATTCACATTAGTAATGGACAGTGTAGTGTTCACAATCATAAATACTACATTTCCAGCCCGGTCATAAAAACAATCTTGATAATACTGCCATTAGTCTCAGGATCATGTGGTTCTTCAAAGGACTGTGAACATAAATGACAAAAGTTAATGGAAATCAACTGATTTGCTGACTTTACAGAATTACAAGTTAAAAGACTGACACGTCTAAGGAATAACTAGTGCCTGGATTTGTGGAAATATTTAAATAGGTTATACACAAGTTATTTAAAGTTTTTGCACGCTGGTCTAAGATTATGATAATCCTAGGTATGAATAATAAATAAGGTTGCATTTTACACTTTTTTCCAGCTGTATTTACACAGTTTTATCATTGCTTTTGTTGCTAGGTTTAGTAACTTGCTGTTTTGTGACATCTAGAGTTAAAATGACATTCATACTCAAAAACGATCCATTAAATGTTAACTTTATTGCTTACCAAATATTGAGATCTCTGTGTTCGGGTGAGTACCATGTATTATATAGATATGTTGTCTACACAATATCTACTGTATTATTGATCTAAGTAAAGCATACATGCTTTCATGACTTAATTCAGTGTTAAATTGTTTGAGTATTGCAAAGTAAACTTCAACTAATTAGAAATTACTCAACAAACTTTAACTGGCCAAGTTAAAGTTACTTATTTTCTTTGTTAATTTTACTTAACTTAGTTATGTAAATTTGACTTAATTCCATATGTAAAATGTACCTAAAAAATCTGTGCAAAAACTTACAAAGGTAAGTGAGGTAAGTGAGTTTTTTTCAGCGTAAATATTCACTTGAGATACATATATTTATATACACACAGCTGTTAAAAAGTTTGCTTATTTGTTTTTTTAAATAAAGTAATACTTTTAGGACACATTAAACTGACAAACTGACAGTTAAAAAGAGTTCCATTTACATTCCAGTTACTAAATATAAGAAAATGCATCATGTTTTCCACAAAAATACGAAGCAGCACAACTGTTTTCAACATGAATAATCAGAAATGTTTCTCGAGCAGCAAATCATCATATTATACTGATTTCTGAAGGATCATATGACACTGAAGAGTGGAGTAATGATGCTGAAAATTCAGCTTTCATATAGCTGAACCCCTTTTGACAGTACATATTTTAAATAACTTTAAATAACTATTTATTTCAATAACTTAACACATTTGCATGTTCACAGTTGTCTAATCTCAGTTAATGGTCACATGACCTGCAGTAAAACAAAAAGTAAATTTTTCTGTTTAATTATTATCTCTTCAGCAAACCTGTTTTATAAAATAGTTTCACACCACTAAATGTCACATACAAATTACACCATAATTGTATTTGGTCACTTTACACGTTTTCTTGACCCAGAATAAGCTGAAATATTATGGTTACTGTGAAAAGTTTGACTATGTGAGACTTACCCACAAACACAAATGTAAACTACACAAATTTTGCATTCTATTTTGCATTTAATTTGGATAAACCAATAATAATAAGTAATATAATGTAGATTGACTGATATAAGCAGCGCGTGTCCCTGAGGGCTCTTCTCTCCGCAGCTTCAGCAGAGGAGTATTTTAATTAAAAACTGATTCAGAGATAATAAACAATCATTCACAGACTGGGGAGAAGTGGACAGAATGAAAAGGGAGTGTGTACATGAACAGTTAATGAACCGAGAGGCAAAGCACGCCAGGCAGATGGTGAAATAAAAGGCCAAATCTGCATTCAAACAATCAGTGGAATCCAGCATAAATCCTCACTGGAAACACAGGAGCATCAGGACGTTCATGAGTAAGATTAAACACAGCAGTGTTTGCTGAAAGGGACAGTGCAGAGACAGAAGGACAGACAGAGAGAGAGAGAGAGAGAAAGAAAGAAGGATTGGCAAGGAGACAGAAAAAACTAAATTTCTTTGACCTTTCTTGTGTCGTTTCCTCCTGCAGTTCTCACTAGTCCAGCTGGAGGATGGGCAGCCGTGATGGTCTGGACCCAGCTGTGTTTCTGTCTTTAATAATGTGCTTCTGATTCCTCAGTCAGGAGAAAACATCTCTCCTCGAGGCGGCGATAAGTCATCTGGTCAGATCATACGAGCGCGATTAGAGAGAGAAAACGAAAGCATAACATACATCTCTTGGCTTTATCAATCTCTGACAGGTTTGGTAAATTAAGACAGCACAAGTACAGTATTTGAATTTGTAAATTTGGGGGTCAGAAACAACATATCGATTGCTGGTAATTGCATGTTATGGAGGTTCATAATGCGTACAAATGCGGGTACAGTGAAGGACTGTAATCATTACTGGCAGTTATTACAGTAATGATTCTCATTATATTCTCTAAATTAATGTTCACCTGAGAATGTGATGATCTATAGTTTTCATAAATTTATAGCAGAATTGGAGCCAAGGCACAGATTCAGACCAAGACCAAACCCTCAAACCGACTGTAGACCGGAACCAATACCTTAGGCAAGGCAAGGCAAGGCAAGGCAAGTTTATTTATATAGCACATTTCATACACAATGGTAATTCAAAGTGCTTTACATAGAAGAAATTAAAATAATCAAAAGAAATCAGAATAATTAAAACAGTTTAGAATAAAAGATAAAATACAGAAATCAGAATAATTAAAACATAAAATAAAATACAGTGCAAACAGTCGGACGAACAGTGGCACAGTGCTCATTCAGTAAATGCACAGTTAAACAGATGTGTTTTGAGTCTGGATTTGAATGTGACTACTGTAGGAGCACATCTGATCTCTTCTGGAAGCTGATTCCAGCTGCGGCTGGCATAGTAGCTAAAAGCAGACTCGCCATGCTTAGAGTGAACCCTTGGTATTTCTAGCTGATGTGATTCTAATGATCTGAGTGATCTGTTGGGTTTATATTCAGTGAGCATATCTGCAATGTATTGAGGTCCTAGGCCATTGAATGATTTATATACCAGTAATAATACTTTAAAATTATTCCTAAATGTAACTGGCAGCCAGTGTAAAGACCTGAGGACTGGTGTGATGTGTTCATATTTTCTGGTTCTGCTCAGAATCCTAGCAGCAGCGTTCTGTATGAGCTGCAACTGTCTTATGGTCTTATGGCCTTAAAACCTAGACTAAGACTAATAAATACATTATTACTTTTATTCAGCAAGGATGCATTAAATTGACAGTAAAGTGACAGTAAAGACATTTATAATACAAAAGATTTATATCTATTCATCAAATAATCCTAAAAAAAAAAAATATATATATATATATATCAGTTTCCATAAAAATATGAAGCAGCACAACTGTTTTTAACATTGATATTTAAAAAGATAACACACACACATACACAATGGCCACTTTATTACTGTACGTTCACACCGCCGCCGACTTGAGCGTCAAAGAAGCTCTGGCCGCTCTGTCAGGGACGCCTGTCAAAAAGCACGGGGAAGCTCGTTGACGCTTTGGACGCTCTGACGTAGCAGGGAGAAGAGAAGTGTCACAACATGAAATGTAATAAACAGAAAAAACAAGCAATACATTGAAGAAACCTTTTATAATGACAGCATTTTAATAACCGTTTTGGTCACCTTTGGTCGGGAAAAAAATTAATAATTAGCTATTATTATTATTTGCATTAGGCTATTATTTGCATTAGTGCAATTGGTCAAATCGTCGTCACCGTGAGCAAATGAATTGCATTCCCGCTTAAAACGAGCGTTCGTAAATATTTCAAATAAATTTGCGCTCATCCTCAAATGTGTATCACTGGATCATTATGGAAAATCGCGAAGTTGTTGTGTTTGGTGCTGCTATTTTATCCCATGCCTCGTTCTTTTGTAACTGGTCCCTGTAAGCAAACAACGTCATATCATATATGATAGGAAACCCAGCAACAGCGATTATCAGCTTCTCCTCCATTTTCTCGGAACTAATGTTTTGGTAGGAACGAAAGTTCACATCGTATGTTTCTCCGGAATCAGCCAGAATGAAGGACGTCTTTATTCTGATTGGTTTTGTGCCGCTGCTTGCCGCTGAACCGCGTCATAGCTCATTACCATAAAGTTGGCCTTCTTTCAACTTTCTGATTGATGCTCAAAACGCCCAAAACGCGACGCCGAGGGATTTGACGCTCCTTGCAGCTGAGAGAAGCCAGCTTCCATTGAAAATGAATGACTTCCGGCCGCTTTGGAAGCTCAAGTCGGCGGCGGTGTGAACGTACAGTTAGGTACACTTGTTCAACTGCTTGTTAATGCAAATATCTAATCAGCCAATCACATGCCAGCAACTCAATGCATTTAGACATGCGTCCGAAATCACATACTCTCTTGAGTAGATACATATTTTGAATAAGTAATTACTTCACGCTAAAAAAGTATGTTCTATATAGTATGAATGTAATCTGGACATACAACATTCGCCATGTTGCCATCATCTCATGACCTACCAGTGTTAGTTGTGTCGCTTCAACACCATTTATTGGGCTGCATCTGAAATGGCATACTTCCATACTATACAGTAGGCGAAAAACAGTATGTGACAAAAGTAGTATGTCAGGATTCACAGTACTAAAAGTAGGCAAAAAGTACACTGATGATCTACTACTTCTGGTGAGATTCTGAAGTGAGCATATGATAGACACTTTTTTAAAATAAAAGATAATAGATATAGAATAGAAGGTCCAAGCACTGACCCCTGAGGCACCCCAGTAGCTAGATACTGGGTCTTACTGTAGATACCTCACCCCTCCACGACACCCTGAAAGACCTACCTGAGAGGTAAGACTTGAACCATTGTAGTGCGGTTCCTGAGATGCCCTTCGTTTTCAGGATTGACAGGAGGATCTGGTGGTTAACTGTGTCAAAGGCAGAAGGGGTGCGCCGATCCGATACTCAGTATCGGTATTGCTCCGATACTACCAATATTTGCCGGATTGGGTATCGACCAGACAAGAATATCCAAATCCGATTCCGATATTGTACGTATGTTATTGTTATACAACAATAACATTTCCTCCTCCACCCTTGAAGCGGGTGTCCCAGCTCACCTGATCTGCAACGAGGGTCCAGCTCCCTGGAGACACAGACGCAGAGGGACGCGTGGCAGCTGGCTAGTCCGGATTAAGGCATGGCTAGCATCACCCTCTGAGTTTTTGCCAGTGACACCGGAATGTCACCGGTGTTTCCTTGTCACTCGTCGCGGCCTTGCTCCAACGAACAGTTGGTTGATACCTGTTGCAGGCCCGTACGAGGAGCGACATGGTCTGTGTACCTGCGTGCCTCGTTTCCGAAGTCCTGGCGGAAGGAATTACAGCAACCTTCGGCCGCTGTGCCAGTCAGCTCCTGCGGCTGACATCTCGATTTTACCGATCAAATGTGCACTGATAAATGCAAGGTCGGTAATGAATAAAACTTTCATCCTTAAGGACTTCTTCATCACACAGGCTGTGGATGTACTGTTTTTAACAGAAACATGGATTGCCGTGGGTGAGTCAGATGCTTTCACAGAGCTCTTACCTCCTGACTGTACTTTTTTAAATTCCCCAAGGACCACTGGACGTGGAGGAGGAATAGCGACTGTTTTAAAGAGCGGCTTACATTGTAAATTTTTGGCACCATCTGTTTTTTCTTCATTTGAACTAAGCTAATTTGTCTTAGGTACAATCGGATCCCGTACTGTGTGCGGTGATATATCGCCCGCCGAAATACAACAAACATTTTATAAAAGAGTTCTCTGACTTCTTGGCCAGTATTATGATAGACTATGACAGAATTTTAATTGTTGGTGATTTTAACGTACATGTCTGTTGTCCTTCTAAACCACTTACGAAAGATTTTTTAGATATGATTGATGCTTTTAACTTTTTACAATATGTCAGTGGACCCACACAGGAGCAGGGGCACACGTTAGATCTTGTGTTATCTTATGGTTTGCCCATTTTAAATATCCAGACACAGGATGCTGTACTTTCCGATCACATGCCGGTTTTATTTGATTTTACCTTAAATCCTTAAGTCTTAAATCTGAACAACCTGCCATTATACGCCTAGGCCGTGTGTTTAAGCCGACCACTGCTGCTCAGTTTTCTTGTGCTTTTCAAATGTTATGTCAGTCTGAGACTGGTTTCTCCACTAAAAGTTTTGCGCCCCAGACCTAAATCTAAGCCATGGTTTAATGACACTACCCGTGCAGCGAGGAGAGAGTGCAGGAGAGCATAGCGCCGGTGGAAGAAAGTCAAGCTTCATGTCTCTTATGAAATTTTAAAGGAAAGCTAGAGAATGTATCAAAAAATAGTTAAAGCTGAAAAAACTAGATATCTTAAAGAAAAAATTGTCCAAAATTTAAACAAACCACGTGTCCTTTTTAAAAGCATCGATTCAATTTTAAATTCACCTCAATCCTCCAGTTTGGAAGCTTCTCCTGAGGTCTGTGAAAATTTCTTACACTATTTTTTAGACAAGATTGCCTCCATTAGAGCTCATATCTCCCCACCTGTATCCAACGTTTCTGAAATGTTGACCTGTTTTACAGTGTTTGATCAGTTTGAGCCTATGTCGCTTCCTTGCCTAAATAAAATAATTTTACAGCTCAAACCCTCAACCTGTCCCATGGACATTGTCCCCCCGCGCCTTTTTAAGGAGGTCTGGACCACTATAGGGCCAAGTGTGCAAAAAAACAGCAGTCAGACTTCAGGAACTGTACCAGCTTATTGCAAAGAAGCAACTGTTGTACCTCTAATTAAAAAGGAAAATTTGGACACTACGATTTTAGCAAACTACAGACCGATATCAAAGCTTCCTTTTATTTCTAAAATCTTAGAAAAAACTGTTTTTGCACAACTACAATCTTTTTTAGATATAAATGGTATTCTAGAAAATTTTCAATCTGGTTTTAAATCTTTTCATAGTACCGAGACTGCACTGTTAGAGTTTTTAATGATCTTTTACTTATTACAGACCGTGGGGACTCAGCTTTTGACACAATTGATCACGCTATTCTCATCTCTCGCCTAGAGCACTGTGTAGGCATCCTAGACACTGCCCTGCAGTGGTTCAGATCGTATTTATCTGATCGATGTTTTTCTGTAAAACTTGGTGACTCTATATCATCTACCGCCCTCCTTCTCTGTGGAGTTCCTCAAGGTTCAGTTCTTGAACCACTGCTGTTCTCCTTGTACCTTCTTCCTCTCGGAAACATTTTTAAAAAACATGGCATTTCCTACCATTTTTATGCAGATGATTCGCAAATTTATTTACCCCTGAGAAAAAATGCAAATAGTTCCCTGACTCCTTTACTTGAATGTCTCAAGGATGTTAAAGCCTGGATGTCTTTTAATTTTCTTAATTTAAATGAAGAAAAAACTGAGGTCATTGTGTTTGGACCCAGCTGGGTTTGTGAGTCCACTCCCGTAAACCTTGGTTCCTTGCAGCAATACGTAAAGCCAGTAGTCACCAATTTAGGCATCAAAATTGACAGTGATTTTAAACTTGACAACAGACAAACATGGTGGATAAATCCAGTTTTTACCATTTGAGGCTTTTATCTAAAATTAAACCTGTTTTATCTTTTGATCTTTTTGAGCATGTGATTCATGCTTTTATCATGACCCGTTTGGACTACTGTAATGCACTTTACATTGGCGTGAACAAAACCTCCCTTTCACGCCTACAGTTAGTCCAAAATGCAGCTGCTCGTCTTTTAACAGGAACCCGGAAACACAAACACATTACCCCAATTTGGCTTCGCTCCACTGGCTCCTTGTACATTTTAGAATACATTTTAAGATTTTAATGTTTGTTTTTAAGTCATTTAATGGGTTGGCACCTCAGTACATCGCTGAGCTCCTGCACACTTACACCCCGTCAAGGTCACTGAGGTCTGGTGATCAGCTGCGGCTGAACGTGCCTAGGACCAGGCTGAAGACCAGAGGCGACCACTCTTTTTCAGTAATTCCCCACAAACTGTGGAATGACTTACCCCCACACATTAAAGTTGCGCCCACCCTCCACACTTTTAAAGCGCGTTTAAAAACATATTTTCATTCCCTGGCTTTTGAATCATCATGAGAGCTTTTGTGGTCTTTGTTGTCGCTGTCATTGTTAATGTTATTTGTTTAATGTATTTTGTTTCTATTATTATGAATATTTTGTTTTTATTTCTGTAAAGCACTTTGGAAACCTTGTTGTTTGTTTAAACCGTGCTATGTAAATAAAGTGGATTGGATTAGAACACAAAAGGCACAAAAACATTATAAAGCACCATAATGTTTTCGTGTACTATATTACAAGTTTTCTGAAGCCATTACATATAGTTTAATGTGAGGTACAGATTTAAGTCGTTAAACTCATGTTCACCTAAGTGCTCCCCTCCGCTGTGGCTGTCAGTCATTCTCCATTCAGCATTCAAACAGCGGGTCGCGCTCGGGTACGACAGTCAACACCATGCAACTCTCTCCAAGTTGAGTCAATGTTCCTATTATTATACTGTAGATCTATGGATAAAGGTCTATGGTTTGCATAAAAGGACTTTAACTTGCTGGAGTTTCACATTACTTTCTACCGGGTGTCTGTTAGATCACAACACTGGAGTATTGAGCGATATAATTCTTCTTCACGCGGACATTAACTGAAATTTAAAACTGCTAAAAGGCTCAAACTAATGAATAAATAAAGAAATATATGTATATCTTACTTTTGTGCTTTGAACTTTTCAATGCAAAGCACTGCGCGCCGTGACTCCATGTTGCTTCAAACTCATCATTCTGCGCACGGGATGCGCATAAGTGTTTCGTGCCCCTCTGAATTGGAGCCTTTCATATTACAATACTTTTGTGCAATGGCAGTTTATTGATAGCTTTAGTTGTTCTGTCCAATCTATCATATGTTGCTGCTTCATTAAAAGGTTGCGCTTAAAATTTTAAAAGAAATGTCTTTTAATTATATAGTATATATTTTGTCTGTATATTGTTTTACAAAGTAAGGAAAATAATGTTTAAGTCAAGCTTTGATGCCTTTAACAAAAGAATAACACAGTCTCTTCCCCACAGTGAGGCATACAGATACAGTTTATTAGGTAATTTGGCACTGTTTTTTAAATTATTATTTTAGTATTGGATCGGATCGGTACTCGGTATCGGCCAATACTGAGTCCCAGGTATCGGAATCGGTATCGGAGGCAAAAAAGGCGGATCGTGCCACCCCTAAAAGGCAGCAGACAGATACAGCAGGATGAGAACTGAGGATTTGGAAGCTGCTCTTGCCAGTCTCAGAGCTGTGTAAGAACGTAAGAGATCTGGTTGAAAACAACTCGTTCAAGTGTTTTCGCGACGTATGGAAGAAGGGATACCGGTCTGTAATTTTCCAGATGTGCTGGATTTAGAGTGGGTTTCTTAAGCACTGGGGTTACCCGAGCCTGCTTAAATGCAAAAGTAACAGTGTGAAGAGAGGTGTTTATGATGTGCGTGAGTGTGGGTACAACTGAGAAAGAAATGGCTGGAAGTAGATTAGTGGGGATAGGATCAAGCGGACAGGTGGTAGGCCGATCGGAAAGGAGGAGTTTGGAGACTTCTGCCTCTGAAAGTATAGAGAATGATGGTAGAATGTGTGTTAGCAGGAAAGATGTGTTTGTCAGTTTGTGGTATGGTAAATTGGGCGCTGATGGTGGTTGTTTTATTTATGAAGAATTTGGCAAAATCGTCAGCTGTTTGGGTTGATGAAGGAGGAGGAGGAGGGTTGAGAAGAGAGAAGAAGATTTTGAAAAGCATGTGAGAGTCAGAAGAATTGCTAATTTTGTTGTGATATTAAGTCATTTTAGCAGTAGAGATATTAGCAGAGAAGGAAGAGAGGAGGGATTGATAAAGACCAAGGTCAGTAGGATCTTTCGATTTGTGCCACTTCCTCTCGGCACCTCTGAGTTTAGAACAATGTTCACAAAGAACATCAGATAACCAGGGGGCAGAGGGGGTGGCGCGGGCTGGCCTGGAGGAAAGGGGGCAGAAGTTGTCCAAGCAGGATGTTAAAGTGGAGAAAAGATATCAGTTGCACTGTAATATAGAACCTAATATAGAACAGGGGTGCACAATCCTGCTCCTGCCGATCAACTGTCCTGCACACACACTCTCCAAACCTAATCAAACACACCGGAAGCAACCAATTAAGGTCTTCAGGATCACTTAAAAATTAAAGGCAGCGGTGTTTGATTAGGGTTGGAGATGAACTGTGCAGGACAGTCGATCGGCAGGAGCAGGATTAGGCACCCCTGATAGAGAACATAAGTTTTTAGCGGTCGTGAAGTAATTACTTATTACAAATAAGAACCTACTCAAGAGAGTATGTGAATTTGGATGCAGCCATGGTCAAAGCGATTTTCTGAAGTTCAGACTGAGCATCAGAATGGGGAAGAAAGATGATTTAAGTGACTGTTTGTTTGTGTCAGACGGGCTGGTCTGAGTATTTCAGAAAGTGTTGATCTACTGGGATTTTCACGCACAACCCTCTCTAGGGTTTACAGTGAGCGGCAGGTTCTGTATGTGAAAATGCCTTGTTGATGCCAGAGGTCAGAGGAGAATGGACAGACCGGTTCCAGCTGAGAGAAAGGCATCAGTAACTCAAATAACCAATCGATACAACCAGGATTGCAGATCGAGAGCATCTCAGAACACGTCGAACCTTGAAGCAGACGAGCTACAGCAGCAGAAACTGAGGCTACAATTCACACAGGCTCACCAATACTGGACAATAGAAGATTGGAAAAACGTTGCCTGGTCTGATGAGTGTCGATTTCTGCTGTGACATACAGATGGGAGGCTACAACATGAAAGTAAACAACATGAAAGCATTGATCATCCTACCTCCCCTCAATGGTTTAGGCTGCTGGTGGTGTAATGGTTTAGGGGATATTTTCTTGGCACACTTTGGGCCTCTTAGTACCAACCGAGCATCATTTAAACGCCACAGTCTACCTGAGTATTGTTGCAGACTATGTTCATCCCTTTATGACCACAGTGATCATCTTCTGATGGCTAGTTTCAGCAGGAAAACATGACGCCACAATGAGTTCACTAAACTCAAATGGCTTCCACAGTCACCCGATCTCGATCCAATAGAGCAGCTTTGGGATGTGGAGGAATCGGAGATTCGGATCATGGATGTGCAGCCGAAAAATCTGCAGCAACTGTGTGATACTCTCATGTCAATATGGACCAAAAAAGAAATGTAGCAAGGGGAACCTAATAAAGTGGCCAGAGTGTGTTTATATATATTTAGGTCAGTAAACAATGTTACAGCAAGTGAACTATCGGTAATATCATTGTTTTCTATGCATTGAAGAAATTCATATTCTTCAGAGACCAATCAGCAAATTAGTGAATTTATGTAGCTGACCTTGTATACACACTAAACCTCCTCACTGTCTGCGAGCGTGTGTCTGTGAGAGAGAGAGAGAGAGAGAGAGAGAGAGAGAGAGAGAGAGAGAGAGAGAGAGAGAGAGAGAGAGAGAGAGAGAGAGAGAGAGAGAGCAGTTCATTTGCAGTTTCTTGCCTGTTGGTCATGCTCTGGTTTGCATATCAGATGAATCATTTTTCCGAGGTGTTAGGTCACAGTTAAATTGAACACCTTTGAACCAATTTATTCCATTAGGTAGCTTTGAGTCCAGCACTGGAATACTGACAACCAATTTCATCTCCTCTCGAGCGTCAAGCATGAAGGGAACGCAACAAAAGATGATGGATTTAGCCAGACAATACACACACGATTCACATGAGGTGAGTGTGTGTGTGTGTGGGCGCGTTTCTATATTTGAGCGGGTTTTTAGAGTTAAGGCCTCACAATGCTGCAGAGATTTTATGTCTCTCTTGTCAATAGTACTTCATTCTTTCCATTCATAAATGACTTCAGATTTTAAAGGACAATGCTGAAATCCTCTCACATCACAGCGTGGTTTCATAAAGAGGCCGTAATTGAGGACAATGACGACATGTCAACACATCCATTACTGAGCTTTGCTTTTGCTTTGACACAGCTTTGACACTCCCTTTTCTCCATCACAAGCATTTGTGTGTCCACTTCATTTTCCTTCTACCTTTGAACAGGGACTACAGTGGAAGAAAAAGACCTCTAGAAAGTCAAACGCTGTTCAAACTGCCTTAGCAAGGAAAAGGTTTGAATTATGGAGCAGTTTTGGGTGACTATAGAAATTTGCCAAATCACAATTAAATTATGGATTTTTTTAAAAAAATTATCTATCATAAGTAATTTTGTGTGGTGAGATGGCTCGTGCAATTTATGTTTTATTTCACGCTTCAGTGCTAACATAGTGAGCATCAATGTTCCCTGGTTTTCGCGGGGCATTGTGGGACTTTCTAGGGAGCGAACATTTCAGTGCACTGGAAGGATTTTCCGATTGAGACAGCCCTTAAAATGGCCGACTTCCTGATCAGTGCCCTGACTACTGAACTAGTGAGCTGATTGAGACACAGGTGGAGCCAAAGCATTTTTATCGCCCCCTGCTGTCTGGCTGCAGGTCATAAACCCGCCCTCTCCATGTAATCGAATGGGACTCAAGCCAAAAATCCAATTACCCTTCAAATAAGTTTTTTCCAAAGATGGTTTCTGTCATTTTAGGTAGTTCTTATCACACAGATGTATGTTTAAGTGTTCGTTTTTCCAATAAGTTTGGTTTTAGTTACTTATGATGCTATAAAATGTGGTGTTATCATGATTGACAGCTGTGCTAGCGATTGAGTCTGCGGGAGCAAGAGGATTTCGGGACATTGATGCCGCGGCTCCACCTCAGGATCACTAATGGGCTTGGGCTCCGAATAACGTAACCGGCAATGATCATTTTTCAGGAAGAATTTTTGCTTCGTTTTTCTATAGTGGAAGGAAGTGGAGACACGTCGTCCATCTTTATTTTTTTTTTTTTTTACAGTCCACGAGCGAATCATCTTCTCGAACAAGAAAATGTAGGGCGGGACTTGATTTTGTCCATGTGGAATTGATTCGATCGTTGTGGTTTGCTATTGCTCTGATTATAGTGGCTACGTTGGAAATCGCATACTCTCTCGATTAGGTGTTTATTTTGAATAACTACTTACTTTGTGACCACTAACAATGCACATTCTCTATAGTACAAATGTATGTAGTATGAATGTAATCCGGACGTACTACATTCGCCATGTTGTCATTATCACTGCCATTCATAAATCCTTTCCCGTGGCCTTATGGGATAGTAAAGTGTCCATCCTATACCTCTGGGTACTTTTTGACTACTCTATTATGAGTATTGTGAATTCGAAAAAACATACTATGTTTCACCTACTATTTAGTATGGAAGTTTTTGATTTTGGATGAAGCCAGTGACTTTAAATTAGTTTGGACAAATGAGGACAATAATTAGGTCGAACTATGGACCTCCAAAAGAAGTCAGAAGAAAAGAGTGAGGATATACTGAACAGTTACAATTCTACATAAAACATGGTCCAACAGTTTTTTGCATGTGACTATACTTTTCAAAGATCTGTTTACCCTGATCTGGCAAAACCAATGACTAGTTCTTCCTCTAAACCGCAAACTGTTGGGTCCAAGGAGCAGAAACATGTTATTGGTTGAACTAATTTCAAGAACCAATTGATCACGTTACACTGGAGTGAACCGAAAATCCCTTTATCACAAACTTTATTTAATTTACTCCTTCAACACGCTTATTATCCTAATCCTAATGGAGAGACTGAATCCATCTTCAGAAATGAAGTAGATTTATGATTTATTAATGTCCAATTTCTGCCCGCTGCACACCTACAGGACAGATCTAATAATGATTGGGTGATAGAGAGACAGAGAGAGATGGATTTTACAGTGTAGATGGAGAAACAGAGTAGATGATTCTCTAGATACAAGCAAATACAGATTATTTATGTATATCCACTAATAAAATCACTAATAGTGAGCTGAGAGAACGTTCTCCTCTAACCAGAGATTGTAACATATTCTGTACAACAGCTGACTACTTGTCAAGTGATGTAATGTTTATGGGCCAGTAAATCTGAAATGGACCTTTTCCCCATTTCCGGGAAAAAGAAGAAGTCTTCATAGATGGGTAAACCTGTGTTTCTAATAGCTTCAATAATTATAATGATGATGATAATGAATGAATAAATTGGCCTAAATGATAATACATTTTTTTAAATATATTAACTTATCAAATAACACACCTCTGTAAAAAATAATAATCAAGTAGCCTATTTTACATGAGCTTTAGTATGTTAATCAACACATCAAAATAAGTGTACTTCTTTTAAAAGCATGACAAAAGATTATCAAATTGTAATGATTTAAAATTTATTGTAAAATTTTAAATGTGACTTACAAAATGCACTCAAGTGTGTACTTTCTTTAAGCACACCTAAGTGGTCTTTATTTAATTAATATTATCTGCAAATCTTATTAAAAATATACGTTTAAGATATGAAGTACACTACAAGTGCACACTCAACAATTAAGTCCACTTCTTTTTCGCAAGAGCTCCCTCGGCAGTTAGAAACACACTCACAGCAGTTTTGACAAATTAGGATATTGTGTCATAAATTTATATATTACAAACAGAAAATATAAAACCTTTACCTAGTGCCTACCTAGATGTAGGCTACGATGTCAATAGGCTAATTGTGGAAAAAACATCATCACAATCTGTGGAAAGTGTTGGCTATAAAAGTAAGAACAAAGTGAAATATACAGGTGTGCTCAATGATACCTCACTTACTTGCTATTACGTGTCTTTAACAAACCTACCTTCAAAAAGAATGATAGCAGTTGTGTTGTATGCAGTAAATTGATAGCCAACAACAGCCAAAGCCCGCAAACCGCTCGACGCAGATTCACTCAGATCTGGACTGGAGTTACACTGACACCTAGGGGTGTCCTTTGGTTTTGCTGGTGGTTATAATATCCACCGAAGCAGAAGCCTGCAGGTCAAACGTCGTCAAGACCTGCTCTTCACATTACAAAGAGAATTTGTACATTGTCAAGCAAACACACAACAACATGTAAACACCAGCACTATATTCACCTTATTCTCAAACGTATGTGAGGCAGTTTATTTTAGCTGTATAAAAACTGTTGCTGCTTGATATTTGTTATCATAGTATTTTAATTCGTAATCATTAACACACTGGTTTGTAGCACAGATTATTTTACTGCATTTTGTTATTTTTCAGACCAGCAGATTTGTAAGTGACACACAATTAGCCTACAGAAAATAGCATACTTCTGCTGCTACTTAAAGGGATAGTTCCCAAAAAAGAAAATTCTGTCAGTATTTACTCACCCTCATGTTGTTCCAACCCACGTAATCCCTTCGTTCATCTTCTGAACACAAATTAAGATCTTTTTGATGAAATCTGAGAGCTGGATCACTCCTCCATAGGCTTCTTAAGGGATTGAAACTTGCCAGCCCCAAAAGTTATAAAAGATATCGTTAAAATAGTCCAAGTGACTACAGTGGCTCAATCTTAAGTTTATCAAACGACGAGAATATCATTTCCTTCTCTGTGTGCCTCTAGTCAGTTAACATAGTGTGATTGCGTAGAGCTACGTCACATGTAGGCTCACTATTGGCCGACGCTGGTCATGTGTGTGATGCGTGTGACGTATAACAACACAAGCTTACGCTATTACACTAGTGAACTGACTCGAGGCCTACAGAGAAGGAAATGAATAGTTGAAATAAACTAATAAAGTCGTTATTTTTGTTTGTTTTTCCGCACAAATAGTATTCTCGTCACTTGATAAACTTAAAGGCCATGGTGCAGGTTAAACACCACTGTCGATTAATGGGTAGATAAAGCAGTCAAGATATGTATATAAAGTTAGAAATGTCTCCAAAATGATGTTAAAGTCTAGTTTTTGTAGTTTTTGGTTATTAACGATTATTTTTTTACGCAACTCGGCGATGACGTCACATGAGGTAGACGCGGTGGAATGTAGCCTCAGCCGTTCTCAGCTACTTGAACTAATTCTAGCAGACTGGCACTGACTACTATGGCGTCTAACTGGGATGAGGAAGAGGTAGCAAGACCCACAGTTAACATTTTTGATGGCCCACAGCCATACAATTTCGAACCGTTTAGACGTGAGAGGGCGAATGAGGAAATACCGAGAGCCGATGGCCGTCAAAGACAAATAAATGCATGGTTAGAGGAGAATGAATGGAGAGTTGGTGTAGTGTCCTGGTGAAAAAAAAAACCCTGCACCATGGCCTTTAAGATTGAGCCACTGTAATCACTTGGACTATTTAAACGATGTCTTTAATAACTTTTCAGGGAACAAGTTTCAATCCCTTAGAAGCCTATGGACTAGAATGGAGGAGTGATCCAGCTCTCAGATTTAATCAAAAATATATTAATCTGTGTACTGAAGATGAACGAAGGTCTTACGGGGTTGGAACAACATGAGGGTGAGTAAATATTTTGGGTGAACTATCCCTTTAAGGTGAAACAAACACACTGGAGTAAATGGGGTGTGATCTGACTGCTGTAAAATAAAGGTGGATTAAAACCCCTCTTTACATCTGTCAAGGGTGTTTCGGCCACATTATTATGAATCTTCCATTCACACTCACTGTAGATTTGACCTTCTCAAGGCCTGTCAGCACTGAAGAAACACGAAACTCAAGAGAAACAGCTTTATTTTGCTTTAATACAAAAGATCTTAGTTACACTATTTTTTAAGGTGTGGTTGTTACAGTGTGATTATAGATTTAAGTAGGTAGCTGAGTAATATTAATTAACTACATGTACTTATTGGGGTTATGGTTGGAATGAAGTTTGGTTTAGGGTTAGTTGCATGTAATTATGCATAATTTATAGTTATTTATTACTATAGTAACTACATGTAGCCTAACGTGTAACAATAAGACTACAAAATGTGGTTCAAAATCTGAGATCAGTGAAAATGCTTTTGTTTTGGTTGAAAAATGAATTAAAAACATGTAGATTACTATCAGAATTTAGTTTTTTTGTTGTTGTATTAAGTAGTCCTAAAATGTGGTTATTTCCAGGTTTAAATGAAAACATGTTTTGTAAGAAATTTAGTAATATTTATTTACATTTTAGTTGAGTTTAATTTATACCATTATCGTTTTTATTTTAGTAATTTTGTTGTGTTTTTGTCATTTTTATAAGTTTAAAAAATATATATGTCTATATTACCTATATTTATTAATTTCCTTTTCAGTTTTAGTTATTTTTTGTTGTTGTGTGGTATATGTTTTATCAGTTCTATGTTTTCATTCTTTTATTTATTCTTTCTGTACAGCACTTTGTTTCCACATTGTGGTTTTAAAAGTAAACAAACAAAAATGAGAAATGCTGCATTGGCAACTATCTGAAATAAAACAAGTAAAAAATTTCTATATTTTATTTTATTTCAGTTAACATTTATTTTATTTCAAGCATTTTTGTATGGTTTTAGTTTCAGTAAACTACAATAACCCTGGTCATAATACTGAATTATTACAATGTTCATGTACTGTACTGTGTCCAAACTCACTTTCAGCCACTCAGATACACTCACACACACTTGAGAGCTCAAGCGGTCAGAAAGGCTCACCCATGGATATTTTTACAAAACCAATAACGAGTCCTTTATTTGAAAGGCACAGCGTTTGGACTTGCATAAGTGAAAAGGTCAGAGTGCCGGCGAGAGCTGAAACAGATTCAAAAAGTGATTGAACACTGCAGTCACAGACTCAAAGGAGCGGTGGAGAGATGAAGGTCAAACTAATGTCTGAAACCATTTCCAAAGATACTTCATCCTGCACAATATTTATGGATTTGGGCCTCAAATGCCAAGACAGGAAGTGAGTTCTAGAAAGCTGAGGCGACGGTCTGCGTTACGGTCACAGGATTGCATGAATTTCTTGGCACAGCGGCGAGGACGCAGACTTCTGCGAAGCAGGAGCCGTACCGGACGGGCTTCTCGCTCGCTGAGAACACCATCACCATCTGTGTCCAGCAGCATAAAGTACAGACGGAGAGTGTGAACAGGGGGAGGAGAGGTGGGGACGTGACGACGGGACTCGGGTGTCCTGAAACACCAGAAGAATCAGTCAATGATGGAAGCTCTGGATCAACGCCACAGAAATGACAATGCAGAAATACACTGATAATCATTAGAAAGATCAAATTAATGCATGCATAAATTAATGAATGAACATTTTGCGATTTCTCTAAAGCAGTGTATATATACTATTGAATTAGATTTGATTTTTGTCATATTTTCAGTGTTAGAAATTTTATGTGCATATGCAGCGCCTAAAACGAACTTTTTGCCACACCTGAAAATGGCCGGTGACTTTATAAATAATTTTTGCAAAAACAGGCAGTAGTGACACCAAAATTTTAGATACCAGTGAAATTTCATAATTCTCTATTCCAATATCGATACCACAGCTAAAACTACTAGCCCAACTGAAATAATGCAAAACATGATGTAAAAGACAGTCAGAAATAAAATAAGAACAAATAATACAATAACAAGCACCATCACAAATAAATGCAATATAACAAAGATGTAAATGAAATAAATAGGGCTTTTCAGGTTTTTCAGGTAGGTCTAACAGTAGTTTTCAGCGACAGAAATTTAATAAAGTCATCAAATGTAAGACAGCACTGCAGTCTTCACTGTATAAATTAAACATCCTTATTGATGAATCCATATTAAAGTTACAAAAGTTATTCAGTCAAGAGCAGTGTGATTTTCTTCTTTGTCCTTTAGTTGTTTGATTAACAATAAAAACAGACAGAAGCAGGAATATTAGTCTGATGTCACTTTAGTGACTTTTAGTGAACGCACGAATCTAATATACGCGATTACTTTCTCAACTGTTAACGTTCACTTAAGACATAATCAACTATGTAATAGGATACTCGCTATATTTTTTTTTTACATAATTTTGTGTGAAATTGTCCACTCAATCGCAAGTAGACGTGAAAGAGAGCTCAGTTTAGTGTTCACACACTGTCAGAGACGCGGCTTTCTGAGCGAGCGCTTCGGATGTGTGCGCACAAAACTTTCCACACAGTGCAGCGCATGAGTAAGCTTAAACTTTCGTGATGTTAGAATTCATAAAAATTTTACCGGACAACTGTCGAGTGACACCATTTCATACTTCATTTGAATTTGTTAGTTTACTCTAGTTAGTTTTAGGCCCTGTTTATGTGAATTTTAGTTGTTGTTGTTTTTTTCGATTTAGCTTTATTTTATATTTATTTCAGTTTTAGTTTCAGTAATTTAAGTATTTCAACTTTCAGTTTGTTACAAGTGCAACATTTGCAATTTTCGTTTACATTTTGGAAGTTAGTTTTTCATCTAATATTTAGATTTTATTTCAGCTTTATTTCAATGAAAAAAAATGTTTTTTAATAGTTTTAGTTAACAATAACAATGTTTAAAGTTGAAGTGTCTGATTTCAGCAAACAAACTGAATTAAAAAAAAATATGTTTTCATGCATACAATGTTTAAATATTAACTGGTTGAGTAAGAAACAGATGTCAGCATGTGAGTGTTGAAATGTGGTTGAAAAAACAGGTGTTTTTTTAATGTTGAAAGAAAGTTTTGTGCTGAATGGTTGTAAAAATGGTTGTTCACTCATCTGTTGAAAGAGTGACCGTTTCCTCTGATAACTCAATATCTGCTTGTCTTTATGTCTAATAACTGTAATCGATGTGTGTGTCTCTGACCTGTAAGGAGAAGATGGTGCAACACTTTCAACTTCCTGCTGAAATGCTTCTATTAAACTCTTCAAAAAGTCGGTTTTTCGAACACTGGAACAACCTATACAAACAGACAGATATTGCACATTAAATTGATGATTTGTATTTTAGAGAGTCAAGTAGACTAAGATCTGACCTGTTGGTTGTATTTTAATTTATTGCCATACAAATCAATATTACAATAAAAAGTAAATGTATAAAATGGCTAAACTATGTTTTCTACATCATTTAAGATCATTTAAATGTAGTTGTGATAAAAAATGGTAAAAGTTTTGCTTGGTCCATCTTACAACATAAATCATTCAAAGAATGTGCTGATAAAAATGATTTGTCTAATGATATTAATAATTGGGCTTACCAAAAACATACAAGTTAGTTACATTTTGGTGGTTCATTGCCCTTCAATATAAACCCACGGGTCAGTCTACTATCGCCTCTATATAACACTTTGTATACACAACTTCATCCTGTCCCTAAAATGCCTTTTCAGATATTACCTTTCATGCAGTGTGTAATATAGCCGTTTGTGAATGTAAAAGGCCTGCAAAGTTTCAAATGTATTTTCTCCTAAAAGAAAGAATTGATTCTGAACTTCTGAAACGAGTCGTCAGTAATTCCAGTCTCTTCCTGTATGAATCTTCGTAGGTTTGTAACAGATCTGCATTGTGCCAGTCTATGGTCTTGATTGCTGTCAGTGAACAGCGTCTCCTTTGCTCCTCAAACACTGCAGTTGTAGCTGAGACTGGAAGAGTTTGTGTTGTTCATGTCGAGAAGACGCTGTTTTCTGAGCTACAAAATCAAATCCACTTTGCTGCACTTCCATAGGACGAGACTCATGCTGGAACTGATACGATAAAACCGATGCAGTTGTTGTCGTTCGTATCACTGTGTATCTGTGTATGAGGGGCTGCCGTTTTTACTTCCGTTTTGGGTTTATTTTGGATTAAAGTGTGTTGAAAGTTCGCTGGTTCTTCCTCCATCTTCCCTGAAGCACAAACCTCATTACAGCGGGGTTTAGAGAGACTGCATCCTTTATTGACTCAGAAAAGAACTAATGCTACAATGTATGAGATGAGAAAATTGAAAAGTGTTTTTTAAGCTTGGATGCATGTAAACCTATTACAGGAGACTCCAAAACAAAATTAACAACCTTTAAAATAGCAGAAAAGGGGCACTTTAAAAGAGAATGCGGATTTATTTAAAATGTTACTTTCCATTCTGCTTGCCATTTATTTAAAGGGACATTGTGTAGGAGTTTCTCCCATCTAGCGGTGAAATTGTATTTTGCATTCAAACGAATTGTGCTCTTCAGCGACTCGCTTTTTCAAATGTGTGTTGCATCTACGGTAGCTGTTATGTACCAAAAAGCTATGACAGGATGTCTTCTAATAGCACTTCGTCGAGTTTTCCTTCGGGTGAACAGGTTTGTTATTTCAAACAAACTGCAACTTGACACAACGAACAAGCGAATGTTACAGTATGCATAATAACACTGCAATGCAGCCTTTTAAAGTTGCCGGGGCCGTGACAAGCGCCTCTCACTGCTCTGCTCCTCGGTTTCTGCTGCTTTCAGTCATGTGACGCTGGCTCTGAACGAAAACACGTTGTGGAAACGTGTTGGCTCAGTACTTTTTGACCCTCTCTGCTATTATAGTTTTTCAAGATGGCGGAACGACATGGAAGCCTCCGTGGACCTACCCGTCACATGTATATAAAGATAATAAATGCTTCGTTTACGACGATAAGTCAAAATTGGCAGAGGTATTTGTACACCATTGAGGACATATTTATGAATAAAAATATTGATTTTAGATAATAAAATACCTAAAAAACTACACATAGTCCCTTTAAAGGGGTCATGACATGGTTTTTGTTTTATTATGTTCCCTTAGGTGCAATTATAGTATTACTATAGTTTTTTGGACAAGAACCTTTTAAAATGTAGTGATTTATGACCTTTTCCAACCCTGTTTCACATCCTCTGATTCAAACAGTCTGTTTTGGGGGTGTTTCCCCTTTAAGAGTTCAGTGTTAACGCCCACTGTTATGATTGGCTAACGTCAGTGCTTATGCATAAAAAGTAGTTTTAAGATGAAATACATTACTTACAGTTTGCTGCGCCGTTGTTGGGCCAAGAATAGTCGGCACGGCCTGATCTTTCAGCAAAAATTTTCTGGCAAAGCAAGCATCATACTTGTTCTCAAATCAGTCATCCTTGAAATGTAGAGAACACACGCTTGAACACTGCCGTGACTGGGACGTCCACAAAAAATAAACTGCATCCATTTTCCCCCACCGTCTGGATCTTTCAGCAGCGTATTCAAACGTGTTGTTTGTCCACAGTCAGGAACAGCACATCTGCGTGGCATCGCCATTTCTTGTAAACAGACCCACTCGCTGCACGTCGACTGAACACATGTGGGCGCGACAACGATGCGATGATGCGAAATGAGGCGTAGTTGTCTTGCGCTTGAGGCGGTCATATGCAAACGACTAGTACGTCACTTCATACCGTGACGTCACTTCATACCGTGACGTCACTTCATACCATGGATCCACAACGAGTTTAATTAGAGCTTGATTAAGTAAATTGTTCGTTTATAATGGGGAGGACGTCTTAAACTATGACACATGCATGAAGTTTTAATGGTACAAAGTCACTCTTATATACCAAAAGATCAAGGCAAATTTGGTTTTTCATGTCAAGACCCCTTTAATATATGCTAAGATCTGACCTGAGAGAGTTGTTTCTGTGTAGCTGTTGTTGATGATGAGTGTGTTTGTTTCCTGAGAGCTGCAGTCAGGCAGTTGATTCCTGTACAGAGAAAATAATCAGTTTTCTACACTGGGTTACACACAACACACACACACTCACACACATGTACACACACAACCTGTCAGAAGTGCCCGGTATGGGCCGTCCCGAGTCCTCTCTCACACACCAGCAGTATCCCGTGCCGCTGTGGCACTGAACGGATTTGTACCGCCCGTCTGCACTGCATTCTGGGATAAAACGCTCACCCTGATCGCCCGCTTCAGCGAGCAAAGACATTCTCTCGTGTTCACAGTTCTTTAGAGAGTCTGCATGAATACAGAGTAAGAAACTGAACAAGTTCACTCTTCGAAACACTCAAATGAAGCCTTGCTGATCTCTCCTTCTCACCTGTGGGTCGTCTGGCCGGACGCTTTCCATCCGGGTCAGAGTTGAATAGGATTGTCACCCAAAATGGAGGCACAGTGTCTCCTGTATTTAAAATCAGACGGTATCACAATGGTTACATCTTTATTTTTGATCAATATCGTTCATATGGGATGAATTTAAATTTCCTTCAGCCTAAAGCTTATTTCACTTTTGGTGTGAAAGGGCCTTTACATTTGCCCAAAATAGAATTTGAACCTGTTTTTGTTATTAAAAAACAAACAAACAATTATGCCCAACGCAATTAGTTACTTTTTAGGAAGTAACGTAATATTGTAATGCAAAATAGTAACTTTCACCAACACTGTACATCAATATGACAACAATATGTTGTTTTTTCATGTTCTTTTCATTAACATCAGTTTGTGTTTTGCTTGTATTTGAGCTTTGATGATCACTAAATCCAAAAGACTGCAAATATAAGATTTTGATGTAGAAATCATCAGTGCAGTGATGTCACCTGCAGTCGTCGGCACAGAGCGTGGATCAGGATCAGGAACACCTCGATCTAAAGCCAGAGAGGAACATGTCAGGTAACAGGACCTTTATTTCTGTATACTGCAGTATTTGTGTATGTGTGTTCTCTCACTCGCTTGTGTTAATTCCACGTCGGTTTCCTGAGCAATATCTGACATCTGACCTTCATCACAGAGAAATGAAAAACAGATTGCTTTAGGTTTTGTGAAGAAAAAGTGAGTGATGCTTAACCATACAAAACTTACGGTTCTCTGAGGTTTCTAGAGATGTTTTCACCCCAAAATCCTAAAATAAGGCCCAATTTGCAGCGTCTGTATCAGGTTATTATTGTTAGCAAAAAAAACAAAAAAACATTTGAAATAAAACATTAACTGAAATTAAACTTATTTTGTTTCAGCCAGTTGCCAAGGCTAATAATGTCGTTATTACAAGAAAATGTCATTTTAACGAGGAAAATGTCATTTTAACGAGAAAAATGTCATTTTAACGGCATCTCGTTATTACGAGAAAATTATTTGTTTTAATGACATAACATCTTGTTATTAAGAGAAAATATGTTGTTTTAAAAAGAAAAATTTCGTTTTAACGACATAACATCTAGTAATTATCAGAAAATATGAAGTTTTAATGACATATCTCGTTATTACAAGAAAATGTTGTTTTAATGAGAATATTTAGTTTTAGTCAAGTCACCTTCATTTATACAGCACTTTTAACTATATAGATTGTTTCAAAGCAGATTTACAGTGATAATAGGAATTTAAAGTAACAGAGATTGTTTTGACTTTACAGCAGCTCTAGAATAAAGTTATTGTCCAGCTAAAGTTAGTTTTGATTGATTCACTTCCGTCGCAACGATCATTAGTTATTAACTTAGTTTTAACGACATAACTTCTCGTTGTTATGAGAAAATATTTAGTTTTAAGGACATAACATCTCATTATTACGAAATAATTGAGTGGAAAAAAGAAATTCTGTACGTGCCATAACATTTTGCATACTAAAATATCTAAAACTAAAAAAAAATATATATATATATATATATATACACACACACAAAAAAACAATAAAAACACCAAATACACAAAAACTAAAATGAAAACTAAATAAATAAATACAATTTAATTCAAAATATTAACAAAAACTATAATAGTATATGACTAGCTAGGTTTTCATCCAAAGTTGCGAATTTAACTCCAAAATGTAACTATTGTATAAATAATTTGCGAGTAAAGCAGCATTTCCATCCCATCCCAAGAGAACAATATCGTCACTTCCTGGGAAACTGGCGCAAAATATCTGTAATAGAAATGTAAGTTGCTGCACTCGGGGAAGAAACTGTAGCTCTTTTTTCCTCCATCATAAATGACTTGTGTCTCAGAGCGAGCAAACGAAACGCAATAAACGCTGTCATGTTATCTGGCGCTCGGATGCTGGTGTTTGAGAACGAAATCATGAGAGACGCTTCAGGGAGGGAATTAAAACAACCTTTGAGATGCTGTGATGCGATTGGTCCACTGGTTAGTCCCAGTTTTCTGATCACCTGATCTTTTGCAAAGTCACATGACTTTTTGTTCTGTGCATTGAGGGATTTATTCGATAATTGTGCTTTCATGATAGTTTATGCACATGTCTTCTAATCGGATAAAAACATTAACCGACTTGTTTTGTATTTTATGCACATTTTTTGAATTTATGCACATATTGGCATTTCCGTCCTTTGTTTTTTGAGGGGACATCCCAAAATCCACATAAAACTAATGATACTAAAATAACAGCGGTCTGTCTCACTAGTTCATTGGTCTCACAAACAGAACTCACGTGTGCAGTTGGGCCGCAGGTGTAGGACGGAGCTTCCGCTCACAGGCATCCCATCAGCGCTGGAGCACCAGCAAAAACCTGTCTGAGTGTGACACTGCACCTACAGGTCAGAGGTCACGAGAGGTCATGCAGGGGATGGAAACTGATTAAGGCAAAAACGCCAGCAAAATGAACAACAATGCCTCCAAATGAACCAATCACTTACGTTTCTTTTGAGATTATGAATGCAGTTAATTTAGTTGTTGGACTTTAGCATCACAATTACCTCTGCATAAGTTCCGTCGGCTTTGCATATTGGGATAAAGATGGCCAAGGAATCCGAACGAGCGCTGGCCCGCAGAGCTTGAGAACGAGCCAGCTGACATTTAGAGCTCAACACATCTGCTGACAAACACAAAACACTTCCAAGACATCGTCCCTTGAGAGCAGAAACTGAATCTGGTGCTTTACCTGTGCATGTTGACAGTGTGTCCATCCTCAGCTGGCTGTTAATGCACTGGGCACGTTGAAAAGAACACAGAGATTTATACATTCGTCCGTTGCTGCCACACACTGCTTGATGGCGCCCTCTAGCACAGTCCAGCACACACACTTGAGGCCACTGCTTGTCCAACACCAGCAACTATAATTAGAAAATGGGAGGTGGTCAGGTTTTTTTTTTTTTTTTAATGTGGCTGAATTTGAAAGGCTAGTCTCTGTAAAAGCTCTCAAAAAGGGCAGATTAAAGGGAAACATGGTGTCTGGCCGAGGAACAGACCTCTACTGTCGAGAAAAACGCTGAGGTCCCATGTTGCGTAAGGTGATGCAAGACACTTTAGACAAACTAATGAAAGATTTATATTTTTGCACTCCCTCAAAGGCCAGATTATTTAGTTTGAAGCAAGCAAATATAGTGCATATTTATATTTCTAATACCCCTGAGATAAAATATTAAAAAATTACATTCTCCCGCATTTGGATTTGGTATCTTCTGATGTACTTTAATTAGAGAAGGAAAATAAAAGTTTGGTTAAAACAGCAATCTCAGTCTGAATTAGTTAATATTGGAGGAAGAAAATATCAGAGCATGTTTTTTCTTGTTTCAATTACAGCAGTAACAATCTTTCTATGTCAGATAATAAAGTATTTGTACTGAACATAGGGATTTAATGTGGGAAAAAGGCAAAACAGTTGCAAAACAATAGCAGAGATTCCATTTACCCATGAATATCCTAAACATCCGTGGCAGTGTTTACTGAATACATGAATAAAATAGAGCAGTCTGTCCATTAATGAAGCCCGAGGGAGAGAGAGAGAGAGAGAGAGCTTGCAAAAAGACTAACAAATGTTCACAACACCAGACATTTGTGGTAACATCTCCAGCTTTGATGAACAGATATACTCTATAATATACAGTATGTAACACAAAATCATTACTGAGAAACCATGAAAACCTACAGCAGTTTTTTTTAAGAAAATATATTCCACAACTAAAATAAAAATAATATTTATTAAATATCACTTGTAAAAAAAGTGGAATAATTTATGTATAAATGGGCAAGCCAAGTCCATACATGACCCATCAGATTAATATTTTATTTACATTTGTTAATTAAAATGTCT
Organism: Siphateles boraxobius; assembly: GCF_051911475.1. NCBI lineage: Eukaryota > Metazoa > Chordata > Actinopteri > Cypriniformes > Leuciscidae > Siphateles > Siphateles boraxobius. Next base: position 36,189,389 of record NW_027509186.1, on the reverse strand, counting down.
ATTTCCCCTAATTGTTGTTGTCTTGCACTGCATGATTATTAGTTATAGAGTTGTAGGAAGGACCGCTTTTTAGGTCTCAACTGCAAAAATATTATAAATTCTAATATTTCAGTCAAGGTGTTAAAGTAATACTTCATTTTTGGACTTTTATGAATTTCCTTAAGCAGTTACTGATCTTGATTTGCCAAAGTCATCAGGATGGAAGCTTTCCACACCTTCACAGTCCAGTTTCAAAACGCAACAGAAAATGAAACATTAAAAGTGACATGAACACAGTTGTGCTTAAACCGGCTCCTGCCAAGAGTGCAGTAACAAACAGCCAGAGCGAGTAAACTCAACCATGTCTCTGTTGGAGAACAAGGCAGCACTGTGGACAGGAGGCATGTATAACAATTTTATAACTGTGAATGAAAATAAATACGCAGTCTTAGTGGCCTCAGGTGGTTGGTTTAGTAATGAATGAGAGATGTGGTGCCACTTTGCTGACAGGTGTGCATATTTTAAATTGAATGCCAATTTTTTGTCCTTCTATAACATGTGACTCTTTCGAGGATGGAGTTATTTTAAAGAGTAAATATTCTGTATTATTGTGTACCTTTCAGACAAAAACTCTTTCAGCCTGTTCAGATTTATGTGGCTTGTTCTCAGGCATTTCACATTTCCAGGGGGCATTTTTGTAGGTTAACAGGTGTATGTTTTGACATGGAAATTTATGACACAAAGCAGTACTATACACAGAAATCCATCAAACCCTTTTTACTTCACTGGGGCATGTTAAATATTTAAACTTTGTGACTTTTTAAGAGTTGATATTTTAAAAAGAGTGTGACAAGTCCTCATTACATCACATAATTTAATTATTTTCATTTTCTGCAACAATTAGTAAATGTAAAAGCTTTTCTGTTAATCTTACTTTTTCAGCAGATTTCTCAAAATCAGACTGCATCTGTAAAAATGTATCACACAAGTAGGCTACACATGCAAGCTGAAATCAGGCATTATTTTCGCCTCCAGTCGTGAGTTTACCTGATTTTCGTCCGTCATCTTTACCGAATTTGACAATAGAAAGATGAGAAGTACGCGGCAGGTGAACGTCAACGCCAGCATGATTCCAGCAACAACAGACCAAGTTCTACGATCGGTCGCGTTCTTCCCGCCGGCGTGTGAATTTAAACACAAGGCGCGCGTCCTCGCCAGAGTAACGGCCAGGATAGAGGTTAAAGAAAGCAGTAAAATCCCGCGCTTACTCAGGTTGTCATAACAGCCTGACGGTTCGCTCTCAATCCCAATTTTTTTTCTACGCCGACAGACGATAAAAAAGAAAATAATATAAGCTATAACGCATAAAACACGTTACATCTTTCACTTATGTTATTTGAAGAGCTGGACACATACTACTATAGCCTACCGACTTTACATTTCCACACAGGAACTCCTCCTCAGGACGGCAAGGAGGATGGTAAGTTAGCTCTCTATTGGGTGTATTCTTTGAGTCCACCTGTCTAAACTATTTACCAGAGCGGCTGTTTTTATTTTATAAAAGTTTATTCATAGCACATTTAATAGCACATACAGTATTTGGCTATTTTGAGCTTTCTTAAAATAATGTTTAACTAATTAAGCTCCATCCACATTTGAGGCATAGCCCTAATGCAGATTAGAAAATTCCTTCTCCTTTATGAGAGAGAAACAGTTATGGTAATACACCAATCCTGTCACTGCAAGGATCAACTATAATGTAAAAAAAAAAAAAACTCATTGCTAATAAATGTCACCAATGTTGTTGATAGCACTTGCAGTCTGTTGAAGCTACACGCTATAATTTATCAGTCAAGTCGAAAATGTAAGCTTTAGTGGGAAGAAATCTCAAGCAAGCAGGGACACGGACAAATTCAAAGTGGTAATATTTTATAAGGAAACTTTATGTGTGCATGTGAAATTCACTTTTCATCTGAGACAGAAAGCAGTTTTTGCAAATGTCCAGTACAGCAGATAACGTTTGATATTAAAGAGTACAAAAGAAAAGAAAAAAATCAGAATTCCAAATGCTTTTATTCAACTTTGCAGATGTAAGAGCAGCCTTTTGGTCCAAGTCTGTTCAAATCTTCAAAAGCCCATCAACCCAACCCTATTCCCTCCCTCTACCCTTAATTTGTTCTCACTTGAATTTAACACTTTCGATTGCAAATCACCCCCGCCATTCCTTTCAGAGAGCATGGTTGGTATTGGATACATGATTGCATAGATTTGTTAAACAGTAATTTAATTTTAATTAAGACATAATGGAATGTTCATTAAGACTTCAGCTCTACCACATCCTTCCCCTCAACCTCCAGAGCTGTAAATTGGGTCCCTGCCCCTCCCTGTAGAAAGAGAAAAACTAGTGTACAACAAAAGAAAAGAAAAGAAAAAATGAGTGCGAGAGAGCAACCTGCAACTACCAGGCACATTTGTACTTATTTCTGACTATATATATAATTCTCCTTTCGACTGTTGATTCGGCAGCTGTGTAGTCATAGGCTCTAGTAGAGGGGTCACTACAAGGCTATGCTGGTCACATCACCACTGAAGCTCTTACATGGACATTCAGTAATATTTGAAAAACAGTTAGAGATGGATGCCAGATGGACATTAGTTACAGTTAATAAATCCTTAAGGAACATGTTGATTTGAGTCTGGGAGTCAATAAGAGAACGCTGTATAGTTAATTGGGGGAAGGGACTGGGTATTTTTTGTGGATTGATTCTTCAACTCCTCAAAAAAAACAGACCTGTAGCTACTCAAACCTGCTTACAGTACTCCGCAGGGGTGAAACTGCTCATTTTATAATCTTTGCTTATGACCTGAAGTGCTGTGTGACTGCCCCATGGTATTCCGGCAATTCTGTGTACTGGAAAATAAGTATGTACAGCATAGAATCCCACCAACTCAAAATTGCTGGAGAGGAGAGAAATAAAATGGGAGGAGTAAGCTGAGGTTAGATTTTTAAAGAGTTCCATCGATCCAGCAAAATGGGTTAAGAGGGCATGTCACAAATTCCCTAACAATACACTTGAGTCATTCTGTCCATTTTCCTACGATATACAGCCTCACTATATGCCAAAAAACATATTCCAACCCCAAACCAAAACTCCCACCCCACCAACTCTAGCAAGAAAATAACCAAATTAAAATAACGAAAAATAGTATGTTAACTGAAAAGGCTTGTGCCCTCCCCACCAGGGTAGAGGGTGCAGGTTACGTGTCTAGGAATAGACTGAAGCCAAAGCGGATTCTTTAAGCTCTTTTTAGTTCCATTCCAGAACAAACTAATATTTTTAATTAATATTTTTCTCATTTAATTAACCCAAAGGCTTAACATTAACTGTCTTTACAGGTTACTGCTGGTGAGAAATCACTTGAAAGCTGTAAAAACATTCAGTCCTTTCATTGTATACATGTGATTTGAAGGGGAAACAGAAGAAGATTAAAGAACCTGAGCTGTAGCTACAGTCCAAAGCCACACAACCTCTCTTCCCTCGACACTGAACCTGCATCTTAAACTTCTTTGCTTCTATCCTACAACTTTCCTTAAGCTCTCCAAGACTGACATGTTTTACACAGAATCAAAAGGTCATCCCTCAATGCGTGGCAAGCTTCATCAACAGTTATTCGCTCTTCCCACAATGCCATGGTAACCCTTCCCCCAAACATCTATCCCCCCCCCTCCCCATCAGATGTGCTCTGAAGTCCCGTTTCCAACACTCTTAAATATCTTCCTCATGAGCACTGATCTCTTTAAGGACTGGATGGTTGAGAGAAAGGCAGATACGGCTCCATCCAGTGCTCTCATCTATCTAGTCTGTGGGAAGATCAGCACTAATGCAGGAGGAGAGAGCTGCTCTGGAGTTCTGGGGTTGGTGCTTAGAGGTCGCTCTCCCCGTACAGGGCGGTGGAGAAGGACATGTAGTCAAGAGCACCCTTCACTGCGTCAGGGCCGGCGTACGGTGCCATTCGGGCAATGCAATACTCCGCCTGGTCAGGAGGAAGCTCACGCCTCAACTCCTCAGCTGTGATGAAGTTCTGAAAAGAAGAGGAGACGGGGTTAGATAGGTTGAAGTCGCATACAACGAAAACTTTGGACACCCTGACATTCTTACCTTGTCTCCGGCTAGGATCTTAAATGAGGCGATGACCTGGTCTGCGGTGTCTGTGTCGGTTGTTTCCCTTGACATGAAGTCGATGAAGGCCTGGAAGGTCACTGCTCCACTGTTGTTGGGGTCAACAATGCCCATAATACGAGCAAATTCAGCTTCACCCTGAGAAACAGAGGCTAGAGATTAACCCGGATACACCAGGAGGCGTCCTGACCGTAAGTCAAATTTTTAGACAGTATTTATTAGAAGCAAATGAAAATGCAGCTGTGAGACATAGAAGTACAGTCGGATCAATGCGTTGATTTAAGACTTCTTTTAGTGTTGTCACCTGTATTTTTAACACCAAAGCATATAGCAGTACAACCCATTGAACACTGACTTTACTTTGTCCCCATTTTCATTTGTGTCAAGCTAAATATTACATCAGCCTTGGTCTATTAGAATCTATTCAATAATCACTTTTTCTTTTACAGATCTTAACTTAAAATATAGGTAAAACATAAAAAGTAACTAATGATACCAGACAAAACAGATAATCTTTTAACAGCAAGCAAAAGCAGGACTTCAGGAGAAACTGAGATTCAGAAAGGAGATAGCAGTACCAGGCTGTTCCCGGTGGAAATGAGCAGTGCGCGGAAATCGTCGCTGTCCATTATCCCCGTGCGCTTCTACAGTTCGCAAAGGGAAGGATGAGAAAAGAAACAGAAAGGAAGCATGTGGAAAGCAGAGAATTTGGGGAAATGGAGAGGTTGTACTCAAACAAACGCGAAGGTAACACAGGGTTTGATAGAGGAATCAGAGTGAGTTTGTAGAGAAGACGGGTAAGAGATAGAGGGGAAGTATGGCAAGGACAAGTAAAAAAAGAAAACAGAAGAAAACAAAGAGGAAGCAGTGAGAAACATTAAAAATAAAATAAAAGCAAAGACCTTAGCTGACCTGCAGAGGGCATCTTTTCAAGCAGCAGCACAACAGGTGAGTGAGGGAGTTAGTGAGTGATGGAATAAATGAGTGGCGCGGCGCAAATACACACACAGATGGCAGTAATCAGAACTCTTTCTTCTCTTGCTGTGCTCATACCTGTTTGTCGGTTTCAACGTCGTAACCCAGACTGATCAAACAAGCCTTGAACTCCTCAGCCTGTAAGACACCACTGTGGTCCTGTGGTAGCCAATCACGCAAGGGGCCACAGTGGATGGACCAATCAGAACATGCAGATGAGGATTGGTGATACCGATTCACAATGACATAGCATGTGTGGGATGAAGGCAGTGGCATGACAAAAAAAGATGGAGACAAAACATTGTGGATGTCAGACACATGGGCTAATGGTAAACAAATCTCATGACTAATGAAAACATACTTGTGACAGTGACGTTTTTTTCAGCTTGTGATATTAGAGAGCCATTATGAAAGCACTATATCAGTTCTCTCGTTTACCTTGGCTAAATGTCTCCATTCTAGCATAACAACCCCTCATTACTTCAAATCCACTAGACTATATTTATATATTGGCTACAGGTGGCACACTTCAGGTCAGAGGTGTTTGACACAGTATATTTCAGATGTTTTCCCTCCCATTAGTGTCAGAATGAATGGAGAAAATGTAACATATATTAAAACAAGTCCAACCAAAACTTTAAACTGAGGTCTATTTTTATCATGCATCAATCACCCTGAAATTAAACACAGCCTTGACATAAGCAGCATATAATAAATCTTCCATATTCTTAATATGTACACTAACCCTCTGCTATTTCATGTGCCTTTTCAATGGCTTAGTTCTACGATCTTTTTGCTAACACAGTTGCATAAACACAAGCTCTATGCATATTAAAGGAATATTTCACTCAAAAATTAATCACCATCTTGTCATTTCAAAACATATGACACTTTTTGTTCTGTAGAAAACAAAATGTTATCCTCTCAATTCTCATTTACAATCTTGGAGAATAAAGACGCATCTTGTCAGGTTTGACATCAGTGATGCACAAATGTGATTGGTTTTAATGTCTTATAACCAGTCCTGACAAGGTAAGTTGCTTTCCACAGTACAATGCTTTCGTTGAAAACTTCATTTTTTGTTGTTGTTTTAAAGTGAGCTATGCCTTTAATACACTGACCTTGATTAACATTCACTGTCTAATAAATACTTATTCTTTAACCTTAATTTAGTAATTAAGTCCATCTCATACACTGACAAACATGCAAAGAAGTTCCTGACCTTGTCGAAGTGATTGAAAGACGTGCGGTACTCGTGCAGCTGCTCCTGGCTAATGCCTTTAGCATCACGAGTCAGAATCTGGTTCTCAATCTCATTAATGGTGCGGGCAATTGTAGTAAGTAGTTGCTCCCAACCAACACGAAGGTGCTTTAGAGAAGAAAAAGGCAATGGTTAAACAATCAAGAAATTAGACTGGTGTGAATGGCCAACAAGCCTAACACCAACAGAGAAACACAGCATACATGATTCATTTAAATATTTGCAAATGCATACCTCCATAGTGTAAGAAGTGTATTTGTTGTCAAATATAAGTGCTTCCTGAATGAGCTGATGGTCTCCCTCCAGTTTGTCAATGTTGGGTTTGTATTCGATGATGCTCTGCTCATACTGACGAAGGTGGGTCAGCTGATCTTCCAGCGTTCCATTCATCTCAATTGATATCCGCCCAATCTCCTACAAACATCATTCCATGGAGACACAGATGAATCAATCAGTATTTTTCTTCTTCAACAAGAGAGAAGACCAAAGAAATAATACAGAAAAATACAGAAATGGAGATGACTATACCTCCATCTTATTTTGGATCCATGGTCCAATCATGTTGGCCTGGTTTGCAAACTGGCGTCTGAGATGGTCATTAGACTGCTGACGTGCGAGTTCTTCCTGAAGAGCCTGATCACGCTGTGGAACCAGTTGCTGCACCTGCACATAGATGGGATATAACATCAATCCCTGCAATCTCCACTGATACTCAAATTACACCCATAGTTCTTGAAGCGACAAATTTCTTATTCACCAATATAAACATATCTAACCTTCTCCCACTTCTTATCAATGCTCTGAGGGGTGATCGAGGTGTAAGGATTGTTTCCAGCCAGTTTGATGCCATTGTACTGTGCAATTTTCTGAACTTCAGCCTGGATGGCCTGGATAGATTCCCGCTCTTTATTTGCCTCTGGAAGAGTTGATTTGAACTGCTCATGAGCAGTTATCAGTCCCTACATAAAGATAAAGGGTGAAAAAGTAGTTGAGCAAAGGATTCTCACATTTAGCATTGTATTATTCCCTTTAGGTTGATCTGAAATGGACTATTCAAAGATTCCAGCAATGAAACAAAAAGGAAAAACATTTTAGAGGTGGAGCAAGTCATTTCATTCTGACAAAATATTATGAATACAAAACAATTTACAGTACCTGGATCTCCTCTATGTTGTGTACAATAAACATGTCCTGAAGGTCCTCCATGGCTCCCTCCATCCAGTTGTTGAATGGTGCTGCTCTCTTGGCGTACTCCAGGTAGAGTTCATCAATAGACTCCAGCTGTTTCTCTGTTCTCTGCAGACCAGATACACACAGTCAGCATGATAAAATGTATAATTATGCCAGAATGTGTCTCTCCAAGAAAGCATGTGTACCTCGAGAGACTCTCTGCGGTTCTGTGTGAGGGTTCCCAGAGCATCCCATTGCTCACAGATCTTCTGACAGCGTGCATTAACACTTGGGGAGTCATAGTAGTCCAGCTCACTATAACACAGAAACAGTTTGAACACTAACACTCCATTAAACTTTCCCAACTTTCATCTCCTACTATTTTTGTTGTTTTCTCACTTGAGTTCTTGTGCAATGGCGGCAATCTGCTCCACTCTGTCCTGGTGGGCAGCAAGGTCACTTTCGAATGCCTCATGCTTCTTCAGGAGAGCTTTGATCTCAGACAGCGTTGCGGTCTCATAATCCTTCTGTGTTAGCATGGCCTCCTTACCTACACACAAAGAAACAGATCTATTTAGATCAATCAAGCCTGATGTTTAAGACTTCTGACAAGGCTCTGCATTCATCAAAACACTTCCAGAAATAAATGGAAAGAGTTACGGAGGAGGAGGCTCTCACTGTCTATTGAGAGCAATTGGTGTGAAAAATTGCCAAAAGCATCAGTAAGTTCAAGTGTAGTTTCTGTATCCATACCATCTGTCCAGCTCTCATGGATGGCTGCTTTCTGACGGAACTTTTCTGCAAGATGGTCAAGTCTTTCCAAACGACGGATCTCATTCAGTAGCCACTCCTCATAGCCTTTCTCTGCCCCTTCCAGTTTATGCCATGCACCATTAATATCCTAAAGAGAAAGAATACTTATCAGCCAATTGCCTTTCAGGCTTGAGCCAATGGTTTCAATCTGAAACCCAACAACAATTAATATTACAGTGTTTGATTAGACGAGTTTGTGTCATAACTTTTAATCTTAGTGACACAGCAAAAGGTATTTTTTTGTACTTATTATTATAAACTGAATTGTGCATGTATTATACATATTTCTTACCGACACCATGCGTCCCTCAGATGGCATAAAGGCTGGTCGGTTGCTCAGACGGAGTTTGGTCTGCAACGTGTTGAAGTTGATCTCTAGCTGACACTTCTCCTGAACTTTGGGTGGTTTGTGAACCCGACGGTAATCACGGAAATCTTCCAATTTCTGCTGCATTTCTGCCATGGTTTTCTCTGGAGCACGATTTTCCAACCATGGGATTGTCCTACGAATCCACTCCAACAGCTATAGGGATAAAAAGCATGCAGCAAGAAAGTAAGAGTAAATGAATAGAGGTTCAATAGGAAACATTGTCCCCTTTTTTAACATTGTAAAACACTCTTAAGTTAGTTTGTGTAGAAATAGGTTTATAGATGCTCAATTAGCCATGTTCATGCTTCACGTTCCACTGCACAATTACATCTACTTAAATAACACAAACAGCAAACTTAAATAACACAAACAGCAAACTTAAATTATTTAGACTCACATCGCTGGCCAGTTTTTCATAGTCCTCCATCAGGTGCTCATTCTCCTGATTGACCGCCAATACCTTACAGATACGATTGGCTGCTGTCTCAGCCTATCACAGAACAGGACAGTTACAACAATATTACATCAGACATCTTTTTATAGAATTGCACAATTTTCCAAATATTCAAAAAAAGAAAAAACAGCATACTGTTTACTACACAAATACATACAGTAGTGTATACCATATGTTTAAAGTAGTATGATACAGTATACACAGTACACTTCAGTTAATAAGTATGAAAAATATGTTTTAGAACTGTAAATGTAAAGATGCTGCTTTAGTTTACACAGGGGAAAAAAACGATCAAATATTTAATGGTTTTTGGTTTGGTGGGTTTAGCAAAAGGTGGCTTAAAATTACATTCAAACACACGCAAATGATGTTTTTGAGCACACAATGACACAAAACTCCAAGTGTTGTAAGTTAATAATGTGCTATGCATACAGTACCATGCGTAAAAACTAGCCAAATTAAATAAATATGAAGTTAAACATCAACATTACACACTTCACTTGGAAGCTAACTACATATACTAATTCCATGCAAACACCAAAATTGGTTAGTTTTGAAAACGTGTAGTCCAGCTGCAAAATTTACATGCTATTTGGAAAATCAAATTTGCATTCTCAATTTTTATACCACCGCTGGAGGATCTCTTCATGGTTCTCTACAGCATTAACTAACGCTGAAACACAGAAAGTGTTCAAAACGCTTGTGTAAACGGCTAAAGCACATTTAAACAATTATGATGAGAAGTTTCTGGCTTCACTTCACATGGAAAAATAAATGAGTAGATTCACATGTCTACTGTAGCATATGCAGCACCAAAACATTACAGAGAAGCGCTGTCTAATGAAAAGGTGAGCTTAACGTTACAAACAACCTTAATATATCAAAAATTAAAGCAGTAACTTAGGTGTTTTAAATGTAGGCTTAATGAAATTCACTATAGTCAATTGTATTGTAGTTATTTTCATATTATCATACACTCAGCATTGTCCTCAACTGTATCACAATCGTAATCACCGAGTGCAAATTGAAACATCAAACAATGAAATTCACCAAGAAGGTTGTAAAAGACCAGTTAACCCATTGAGAGAATTAATGATAGCAGAAGAACCATTAGAAATAAATGCATTTATAGAAAGGGGTGATGGCAATGGTTTGGGTATAGTGAAGACCAAAGCTGTGATGAATAAACACTGGCAAGTGGCCTCAACTCAAGTCTCTTTCACACCTGGTTTAATTGGAATGGTTTTTGGCGCAGGTTTCAATTCAAAGGATTTCAATCCACCTTATTCCTGACGAGTTTACTGCGTTTTGAATTATGGGTGGCACTTCCGGTTTGGGGAACTCCCATTCAAAAAGACTGAAACGAATCATTTCAAATCATAAGGTTGCCCTACAAATAAAGCTGATCCGTCAGTTTAACTTAATGAGCTATTCGTTTTCTGTCATGTTTTATCTAAGAATAACATCAGAATAACGTAACACTTGGTATTTTAACGTGACAGGTTATAACAAGAATATCTATAGTGAGAGCTCTGCATTCTTTTCCTCATGATTATTTTCTTTTTTTCTTTTGAATTTCGCTGTAATAGTATGATAAAGGTCAACATATACTGCACATTTGTGGTCTGTTCTCCCGATTTAATTTACGATGTAGCCTATACCAATTCACTGGAATACTCCCCAAATACTGCACGTCTCTTTCCAGGTTTGGTTTCACAGGTAAATTTACAATTTATTATCTGTCAAAATGACTGAAATCACTTTAAAATAGTATCACGCAATGCTGTAGTAAAACATTTTTTTTATTATTAAGGCAACGTATGTTACATAATACAGATTACCGCCGATTTTGCTGTGGAAAGATACTTTTTCATAGATTATTCATGGTCTGTTGAAAGTACATTGTTGATGCTTTTACACTTTTAAATGTCCTTTTAATGTTCAATGGTTGAAGGGTAAGTAGAATAATGTAAAGTCATCGTACACGGTTTAAAAATATATTATTGCGTCCAGAGCTAGTCTTTCACTGATTGTTTACAGCTTAACGGAAGTTACATCCATAATTCGCGCAAAGCGTCATGGGGCGCAGGAATAATGTGGATAGATCAGTTGGCTATAAATCTGACATTTCTGTAAGTGCCGACTGGATTTCTTCTTAATTTAAGACTCAATTTTAGACTCAAAGTATGCATGCACTGGCATAAAATGGATCATTGAAACATGGCGTCCATCTGCCGTTTGTTTGAAGTATCTAATCCAGAACAATTCAATACCAAATACCAAGCCAATGAAGTGGGAAAAACAGAAAGAATAAATAATGGTCTTCATCAAACTTGGTTATGTTTGTGTACATTCTTGTGAAGAGAGCAACTACAACAATTTTGAAGTAGATATTTTAATATGACACTACCAACCAATGATGCTAGAACAGTTGGCTAATATTGGGGAACATTTGCTGTTCACATTAGTTTTTGAGCAAAATACCAGGAACCAAAACGAGAAAACCCTCTCAAACAGACCAGGTATGAATGCACCTTAAGAGTTTCAGGGCCAAACTAGGGGTCAAAGGTTTCTCACCTTCTGAGCACCTGAGAAGGCGTGATAGAAACAGGAGACGTAGGTCATAATAGCCTTCTCATCCGGCCGCAGAGTGCCCACGATATCTATAGCAATGCCAGCGAAAAAAGAGAAAGAGAGAGAGACAGCGGTGAAGCAAAGCAACCCAAAGCCTGTGTGTCCCTACTGGGAGAGGAGGGGATGGTTATGCATTTTATGGGCTCCCCTATTGAAAGGGAAATGGGGGTTGAAATCCTGCGATATAACCGGGGAAACCCGCAAAGTGAGAGGAGAAAGCCAATCCGCTGTTGAGAAAAGAGTTGTAGGCCAGAGGAAGAAGGGTTAAGACACACACACGCGTGCCTTCACCAGGTTATTCTAGTACTGGTGGAAAAAGCCATGCTAAAGAGGAGCTGGCGAAGGGTTCGGGCTCGTGGTGTACCTTCTGGGCTCCAGAAAAGGCATGGTAGAAACTGGACACATAGGTCATTATAGCTTTCTCATCTGGACGTGCTGTGTTCACAATGTCTGAAGGGAAACAAAGAGTTATACACATGCACAAACAAGGATGCAGACGGGACTTAAACGCAACAGGCATGAGCAGACAACAGCGGTTACACACTCATTCACACACATGTAAAAAACAATGGCAGAATCTCAGTTCGCTGGTGAGGTGCAAGAACATACTTTGAGAAGGGCTGACAATATTGATCTTAGGGATGCGCGATATATCAACCACCATACCGCTATCGGCAACTATATGTTCATTTTTAGTGTTATCTTTATCGGGCCGATAGGAAGATTTGGCAGATAAATAGTGGATTATTTCCTTCAGCTGAGACAAAGTTTGCCATGATGGTTTTGAATTGCTTAAAATATGATGGGGATCACATGTGCAGCACAAGTCTGTCATATAGGCTACATAAAATTATGATGAGAACATTATAATTGTGTGTTTGGGACATGGCTTTTAATGGTGAGACTTTTGTTTTTGTAATCAGGCTCTCAAAAATTATATAGAAATTTGGATTTAGATTTTTCAGCCAATATATTGGTTTCAGATATAAAGAATTATCGGTTATCAATATCGGCCAAAATTTTCATATCAGTGCATACCTAAATGATTTCTCATTTTTAATCAATGCCAATAACAATTATTAAATCTGTGCCCTCTGCAGGCATTTGCTCTACTTATAATAAAATGAACATAAGTTGATTATGTTTATATAATATATATTTCATTTAGAGATGCACCGATTTATCGACTGGTGACCGGAAATGGACGATTTTCACGTGATCGGCCATGACCGGCGACCGGCCGGTCAGTCTGACATATTCCGATTTTTTTGCCAGTCAAATGCACTCGGGCGCCACATGATTAACATCGCGCAGCATCACACACAGAATGCACATGTAGAAAACCTCGTGAACTACGGCCGTTTCACACCACAAGCGTAAGCAGTGCGGGTTTTTTTCCGGCATGCATGTTAATCAATGAGTGCATTCACACCGAGAGCAGGAGCAGCACGGGAGCAACAGTGAAGTGTGGTTTCGGCGCAGAGTCTATTTTTGCTGCGCTGCTCGCGCTCAATTAAAGTGATTTTTTAGCCTGGCTGGACATGTGGCCGACGAGAGAAGAACTGTTTGCGAAATTAAACTTGCCATTGATTTACAAGTGATTCCAATAGGCCTGTGTGTGTGTTTTGAGAAACATCTTTATACTGCAAGGCTATTATTTTATTTATATCTGCCATTTATATATTATTTTATTGCCATTACCTGGTAACTGGCAATAAATAAGTAAATATATCACTTTTTTTTAGTTGAATATATGGAAGTGAAAATGGTTCTTCCATACCATAACACTGCACTTAGATATGTGTGAATTTCCCACACCAGGAGTAATAATTTATGTAGTTCTATTTTATTTAATTTGTTCAAAAAATGTTCTATGTTCTATGTAAAATGTTCTATTAAAGAAAAGATAGAAAATAAATATTTGTGTTAGAAAAAAAATTAAATCGGAATCGGCTAAAATCGGTATCGGCAGGCCAAACTCATGAAAAATCGGAAATCAGCCTAGAAAATTGTAATCGGTGCATCTCTAATTTCATTATGTATTTTAACAGTGTCGATCAATAAAACCAAATGATTACTTACTTTTGATACTTTATCTGAACAAATTATTATAGCCTCATTGTATATATATGTATATATATATATATATACACACATTTTAAGTAATTTTAAAGGCTATTGTTCACTTGGGTCACGTTACAATTAATCGTTAGTGACAGTCCAAGAACATTTCAAAATGCACCGGCTTTGTTTTGCATTTTGTCTTTCAGCTGAATTAAAGACTATTTTTCCAGTCATACATTTCATAATTGAAGATTTCTTTAAAGTAGTGTTAAAATATCGCCTTGTCTTCTTGCGAACCGAATATCATGCATCATCTCGTGAGCTAAGTGTATCGTCACACCCCTAATAAAACACAATTTCCCAACAACAAAACTGTGGCCAGTGCACTACTAGCTACAGAGGCGGCTGAGCAAAAAAAGTTAATTTCAAGCCCTGTTTGTAGGTAATATTAGCTAGAAGAGCAAGTACAGACACATATTTCAAATAACTTCAGAAAGAGTATACTATCCATCTAAATCTATTTAGAAGGGATAATGTGCAAATTGGGATTCAGCCATATACTCAGGGTTACAGAACACACACACACACACACACACACACACACACACACACACACACACACACACACACACACACACAAATAACAATTAAACACGCTCCAGTGCAGCAGGCTGATCAGAGATCCCGGAGAGATCATACTTGATGGAGAAGCAACATAATGCTCAGAGATCTTAACCATGGTTACACTGTTTGCAGAAGACATTAAGTGTGGGTGTTTGACCTGTCTGTCAGAGACTCCTGGAAATACAAGGCATGTGCTGACATGTTCAAAACACATACTTTAATACAGCAACTCATTCACTCTCTCTCCCACACACACATCACGCATCCAAAAGCATGCACAACTGACTTCATACACAGGCTCAGACAGCCACACGAATAACAATATGTAATATGCACTACAAAAACATGCTCACACAGACAGCAGCGCCCCCCACACACACACACACACACACACAGGAAAGGACAGAAGAGTTTATACCCTCTGCATCCAACATCTTGGGGATGTCGAGGTATCGCTCTGCCACTTCGAAGGCATTGTTCAGATTGGTCACTGGGTCGTCCTGTTAACACACAATAAAACATTAGCGGCAAATATTTTCCACAGGATCAAAACGTCCATCATTCAAGTTCTACACATACATTATTCCTATTAAATAGTTTAGCGAATTCGACTTTTGTGGTTGCTGAATAAATGCACTTACACCAGTGTTATTTTAGTTATTATTTGTATTTTTTTATTTTGATATTTTTGAATTTTCATGTTTCAGTTAAATTTTTAGTAATTTCGTTATGAGCTTTTGTCATTTTTTTTATTTTTTAAATATTTCCATTTTAGGTTTAATTTATTTTATTCTTATTTATAGTGTTTATTTATTTCCAGTTAATATTTGGTGCTTCAACTTAAACATATTTGACTTTATTGCCAAGGCAAGGTTTCGAATTTTCATTTAGTGTACGTTTGTCAACTAATATTTATATTTTATTTCAGCTTGATTTCAATTAACAGAAATGTTTAAAATAATTTTAGTTTTAGTTAACAATGATAAGCCAGACTTACAAAACCTCTGTGTCACAATGCAAAGCCTTTTTTTGTTGTTTTAATAGAAAAACATTAACAATGAGGAATTACTTGAATTAATATAAGGGCTGTTTTCATTTTTGAAAGAAGCTTCTTAAAGTTTTACAAGTTTCATTGTGTAGACAGTGTATTAATGTATATGATAAATAATTAAAATCACAAAATTAGATGAGGATAAAAATACGTTTATCTGCATATAACTTGATTGTGCTTGATGTGAAAATTCAATAATTCTGTTTTAAATTTAAAAAGAAATCTCAAAAAATAACAATGAACATTACGAATCGCCATTATAATGTTTGAGCAAAATGTTAAACTATGAACCCACTTCTGACCATGCAATAGGAGTACATCACTCTCAGCTCCACGTTTAATCATTTTAATCTACTGAATTGCACAAAATATCCTGAAAATTCAGTGCAGAAAATTCATAAACCTCCTAATGTACTTCTGTTTTCAAGAGACGCACCTTTCTCAGCTTGTCATAATCAATGAGCTCTGGCCTGTGTCTATGGATCAGAGCATTGAAGGCAAGACCATCCTTCCAGCTGTGGAAAAAGAGAAAACGTGTGTCAAAGGAAACAAGAACTTATTTCACATTTTCTTTGACCAGAAGAGGGCAGCACTCAAATCACAGCTCACAAACTCTGCATTCACGTCAGTGTTGGACTCTAATCTACACTGAAGGAACTTTGTTTGCAAAGCAAGTGTGAAATCGAGACACTTCAGATTCAAGTGTGATCTTTTATCGCTCATCTTCAGCTATTTGTTTATTCAAATACATCCATAACACTGCTTTATGCAAAACCCACTTTTGAATGAATCAACCAATCAAAACCACAAAAAAAAACTTTGGATCGATCATATAAAAGGATCTAGATCAACACTAATAGATGTTTCGAACCTGATATGGAAGTTCTGAACGTTGACGTTCTTGTAAGGAGCCGTCTTCCTCTGACACCAGAGCAGAAGTCCCTCTTTAGCAGAGGTTTCTGAAGAGAGAGACACAAGCCATTACTGAACATACAGCACGTCTGTTTGATCATGTTGTGCGGAGCTTTTCTAAAGCAATCTGAAGGTTAAATTATACCCTCCACTGAGATGTCCTGGATGGCGAAGCGGAGGATGATGGTCCAGATCATTCCCAGAGTCATCTTGGCATTTCCATCCACAATTTCTACAGATACAGACATGCAAAACTGTTAGATGTTGAGAGCGAAAAACATGCATTTTTATTTGAACACAAGTAATAAAAAGACTTTTTAAAGAAATTAATACTTTTATTCGGGAAGGATGCATTAAGTTGATCAAAAGTGACTTCAAAATAAATCGAAGTATTTTAAATGTTATAATTATTTATTTGGTGTGTTGTCAAATGTTTTTTAAGCATCAAATCAGCATATTAAACTGATTTCTGAAGGATCATGTGACACTGAAGACTGGAGTAATGATGCTGAAAATTCAGCTCTGATCTCAGGAATAAATTACATTTTACAATATATTCACATAGAAAACAGTTATTTTAAATTATAATAATATTTCATAGTTTTTCCTGAATTTTGATTAAATAAATGCAGCTTGTTGAGCAGAAGAGAGCATTACAGACCACAAACTTTTCAATCCATGCACTGCAAACGCTCTAATAACTCAAACAGTGTTTAGAAACAGACTCTGGGCGTGTTCACACTTGTAGCTTGGACCAAAAAACAAAAGCCATTAAATCCTGGTCCACCTAGCATTCACATTGGCATTATAACACCGAACCTAAAGGATAAACCTGTTCACAACCTGATTGGTCGGCTTTTATTACGCATATTTCGCGACGGAACTTGTTGAACATCTAAAATAATGCTGTGTTCTGGGCTAAATGTGCTCGTTGTATGTGCGTAGCCTGCATATGATGGCTTTTGACCAGCGGAGAACTCGTGAAGGGCTTATAAAATGTGTGAAGGAGTCAAAACAGCAGCAGGAATCCCTCCGTCACACACACAAATGATCTGCGGCGAGGAATCCCGGTTCCGACGCCTGTACCGAACTGTGATGGAGACATCACGACTATAACGGGAAAAAACAGGTCTGCGTGTGCTTTACTTATTAGGGTCTCATCTTCCTGTTTTTGATTAGTTACATGTCTTTGGTAAATGTCTTTGCGGAGTCCATAGCCATTTTCAAGAGAATCTTTTTCGGCAACACTTGATCCATTAATACTAACACTTTCTTTTCTCCTCTATATCCATTTAAAAATGTATTTGTATACTGCATTTGACCAAACTGGGAAGGGTCACAGCAATTGCATATTGTTGCCCTATTGTTAGTTTAATTTCTTCTATTGCTCTCCTCATTTGTAAGTCGCTTTGGATAAAAGCGTCTACTAAATAATTAAATTTGGTCCGTGTTGCGTTCATATTTAATTCGAACCGCACTAGAGTTGGTTTGAAAGCGGACCGAGGCGCTGAAAAGATGCTTTCAAACCAACTCTAGTGCGATTCGAATTAAATATGAACGCAACACGGACCAAAATTTACTTGTTTGGTGTGCATCGGGGTTCACACTTATTCAAATGAATCGCACCAGGGTTCGTTTTAATCCAACCAAACGTGCCGAGTGTGAACACACACCTCTCTGAGAGAGACGGAGGAGGATCGGAAAGGTCAGAATTTCCTGAACACACACGCACACAAACATGCACTTCTGTGGGATTTTCACTTGGCAGGCGCTTCTTCAAAGCAAATACACAGTCTGATACACAGAGAAGTGTTTGTACCTTCTGCACCGATGGACACCAGTTTGACTCCTTTGCTGGCGATGAAGTCCAGCGCTTTGTTGACATTGTTGATCTTGTGCACTCTCATCTTTCCTCTTTCAGGTTTAGGTAATCTCTCCCCTGCACAAACACACAGCAGAGGAGTTCTCACACTCTTTCCATCGCATCAGCATAAACACACACTCTCCTCAGCTAAACATTAGCTCAACATCTCTGGAAAGTTGCAAATGAGACTTAATGAACTACTGACCGGCCAAAACTCACAAGACAAAAGCAAACGATTAAAGCCCACTGACCTGAGATGACCTCTAGGAGCAACATTAGTTTGAGTCCATCTCTGAAATCCTCCTCGATGTTTTCGATCTGAGTTCCAGACTTTCGCAGGTGAGAGTTGCACCAGGCCGTGAAGGTCTAGAACAAACAGGAAATGATGTCATTTCAAAAAAAAGTGGAAGCAAGGTCACACGGCCCGGGAAACAGGAAACGCTGCATGCAGGAACGCTCAAGATGTTTGCTCAGGAAGCCGGTTTGAAAATCAACATTTGAGGAGTTTCTTGCTGAAAGACCACCGTGCATATGAAAACTCGGAAATATCGCATACTTTGCAGACAAAAGGTGACATTTATTGAAGTGAGCACATGATATTATACCAAAAATGATGATAAAAAAAAAAAACTCAGAATTTGCACCTCTAAATCAGTGGTATTGTCGACTAAAACTTAAAAATATGTTTTCCATTAATAGAAATAAAAAGCTGAGAAAGTATGAAATAAAATTTAAATATTAGACAAAGAAAACATGAAAATTAAATAAAATTACTAAAAGTAAAAATAAATTAACTCTAAACAGAAATATCTAAAAACGATTTTTTTTACAAAAAAACTAAAATTTAAAAATACCATTAACCGAAATAAAACAACTTTAAATTTAAGTACTAAAATTACCAAAACTGATATAAAAATGTATTAAAACCAAATAGAAATATTTAAAAAAACTAATAATAATGACAAAAAAAAATAAAAAATTGTACGAAATAAAATATAAATATTAAATAAAATTTAAAAAAAATTACTTTAAAAGTAAATGAAAATGAGAAATGCTGCCTTGGAAACGAACTGGATTTAATTTTTTTTTTAAATTACTAAAAATATAAATGAATTAAAACTAAATAGAAATATATTTTAAGAAAAGAAAAAACTAATTAAATTACAAAAAATAGCAAATAAAATTACTAATAACTAATTAAAACAAGTTTAAATCGAAGTACCAAAATCACTCAAACTGATACAAAAATTAATTTAAACTAAATAGAAATATTAAAAAAACTATGAAAAATGACAAAAAAGCAAATAACAAAATGACTTATACTTACACCAAAATTAAAACAAAAAAGCGTATTCAAAATATGAATAAAATTTCTAATAGTATATAATAAAAATGAATTTTTAAAACTCTGTATTAAAAATATATATATGCATATAAAAAAGAAATTCACAAGACTCACTAACTGACTAGTCGATTACCAGTTTGATCCACAGCACCTCAACATACGAGTCAGCGAGTGCAGACACAGACAGGCATCAGATCTCACTGGGAAAGGGGTTTCGAGGCCCGCGGCCCGCAACACAAAGACTCCATTGAGTTTAGTGGATAATGAGGCCCTTCACCACCCCCTACCCTCGTACGACAGGCACCTACCAGGGACAGGCCCGCCACAAAAACAATTCAGCCTTCACACACACACACACACAAACATAAACCAGTCAGGACCTGAGCCTGGACGGACACATCCACACTGTCAACAAATGCCATTTGATGAGGCCTGAAATACCTCTGCTCAAACAGGGGGCTCTGTTTGCGTGTGTGTGTGTGTGCGTGCGTGTGTGTGTGTGTGTGTGCGTGCGTGTGTGTGTGCGTGCGTGTGTGTGTGCGTGCGTGTGTGTGTGTAAAGCCCAGTGGAACGCCTATGATTAGTTGGGTGTGGATGACATCATTGAATCCAGGTCACAAGAATTACAGAGAGGGACCCGCTCTGCCACACATGTATGCGTTTATGTGCCACTTTAGGTCATAATAAAGTACACTATGCTGATGTAAATACTTCATGGCCACGTTGCACGTGCAGTGCATATCAGTCATTATAACTGTAGTGACTAGTGATTGACCAATATGGATTATTTTATGGCGGATGCCGATTTATTGAGATCAGGGATGGTCGTTTTATCACACCATTTAATTTTAAAGAGAGCAAATAACATATGCATGACAATCGCTGCAATACAAATATTTTTTAGTAATCTTCTAATTCTGTGTGCACTCATTAGAAATCACATTTTCTCAAATAAAGATTGGGGAGTGCTAATTTGAGATACAATATTCTACACTACAAATATGACATTACCAACTGGATATATGCATTTTTATGCAGGCTACAAACATCTCAGGTATGTTTGGCACTTTCGACAGTTATAGACCAAACAGAAAAACGTATCAGCTGATACCGATCATTTAAAAAAATGCCACATATCAGATTCAGCCGATATGTGAAGTATATCGGTCGCCCGCTATAGTAATGTGATTTGCACTGAAACCAGGAATGGCCTTGTGGAGTTGAGAGATAAACTTTCACGATTGCAATGAACTGCCACTCCCTGTGCAAAAATGCATGCAAGACAGAACCACATCCTTCCCCCGGCCTACACACACACACACACACACGAGTGTATGGAGAGTGATAGACAGGTGAGGGTGTGGTGTCGCTCAGGAACGAACTCACACACGGTTTCACGATCACCTGATCCACATAACTCTACTTACTCGCTCTCTAGGCCTGATTTAAACAGCTTGCCTATGGATTTGTATCATTAATATGCTTTCTATTAACACCAAATTCATATCACTTTGAAGAAGCAGAAAAACTACATATTCTGGAGGAGATGTGGATGTTTGTTGCTCAGGAAAAACATTCTAACAAGTATAAAAAGTATCACATTGTTAGTGTGACAAGTATCACATTGTTAGTGTGTTTTGGGTGGTTTCAGGTACACGGTTTTAACAGATAAACAGCGTAAAAACAAGATAAAAATAAATAAGATTAAACGAGTAAATAGTTGATAAAATAAATTAAATATATACAATTAAAAAAATATTAATAAATATTAAGCAACAGCTTAAAATATATATTTTTAAATAGATCAAATAAATAAATTATTTAAATGCATAAAATAAATTAGTGTAAAAAAAATGTTTTAACTAATAAATAAAAATTTATTAAAAAATAAATAAAAATATTACATCAAGTGGACGACGCTAAACACAGTTGTAAACAGGTCCCGAGTCACAATGCTATTTTGTGGACGATGATATTTCCACGAAACCATCACAGTATTACAGTATCATCACTGTGTTTGCCTGAGACTCTTCTGCGGTTAAGGATTATTCATAAAATGGGTCGATATACTGGTAATTAATACTTTCTCTGCACAGCAAATGTCCCGTCAGTAATGCTCGAGTTGCTCAATCTCACACACTCACACCAGAGTATGAGCACATATCCGAGAGGAAACTTCTGCACCAATATTTGAAACTGTAATAACCGGTTTCCTCATTTTCTGCGAGCTCTAATGTGTTTCCGTCTGTGAGATCAACATCAGCATCTTTCTCCCACTCAAACTGCAGGACGACCGGGATATAAAGCACGAGGCAACGAGATATAGAGAACTGAACCAAAGTTTAGAACAAGCTCCGTTTACACCAATGCACCAAAGTCTGTAACATTTGCTTTCCAGTGTTTAACCTGTAAAACAGGGAGAGCTCTGGAAAATGCATATTATCTGAAATCAAGTGTATGATCACTGTGAGCATCAGTGTGAATGACTGAACAAAACAGAGATATTAATCCAAGATGGCATCAAGATGGCTTAAAATGAGACAAATCAAACTAAATCAACTTTTAAAAAAAACTTAAGCTTAATTAATAAATTGTGGATAAATGAGGGAAATTAAAGTGTAATTTCTAGACCTTGTTTTATATTATTATTATAATTATTATTATTAATAATAATAATAAATGGTTATTGTCAACAAAAAACAAAACATTTGTTAATTTAAATATAAAAAATAATTGATAACTAAAATAAAATATAAATAACTTATTTTATTTCAGCAAGGAAAGATTTTTTTTTTTTTTAGTTTAAGTTACTATAAGTACTAAAAGAACAAATTAAACGAATACAAAAATATATCATGTAGACATTTTAAAAAATTAATTAAATGAAAAAAAAATTAAAGTGAAAAAAAAAAATATAAAAATGAAAAAAAAAAAATAATAATAGTAATGGTATCAATGATTACGCTGAATGAATGTGTTATAAGTTTAGAAAAATGCCAGTAAATCACGAATATCTAATCGTGTAATTTCACTGGTAATAAGAAAGTGTAAATCCAGAAGAACATTCACTATTGAACCTTCTGGAATTAAGGAACTTAAATGAAAATTGGAATAAAGAAAGTTTGAAAACGAGCAGCTCTATGACTCCAGCAGAAGCACCAGTGATATCTAAGCATGTCACTTCGAATATAGACTTGGACCCTCAAATTTCACTGTTTTAAAATCATGCAAAGTTCCAATGGAGTAAAAAAACTGAAAAGATAAATTCCTTGCTCTGTCAACGCTAAATCAAGAAACAGACTAAAAACCAACTCAAATATCATCACAATTAGGGGTGTCGAAATTAATCGTTTCTGCGACGCAGACGAGGACGATTCAGTATCGGTTCAGTAATAGACCATAACCGGTTATACTGACGCTTTTCTGACGTCATTTGTCGCGTGTGTGCTTTGTCGCGAATGCGAGTAATTAAAAATGCTCCGAATACTTTAAAAGCCTACATCTATTCTGGGCACATTTCGGCTCTAATGAACAACCTGGTAAGCAGGACCTGGAGAAGACACGCGCTGTGCGTGTGAATAACACAATTATTCTGTGTTGTTACGCGTGATTATAAATGGATGATCGTTACCTTCAACAGCGGGCTCGGCGACGGTTGATGCGCGCATCTCTATGGTAACATTAAACACTGATGAATGAGCGCTGCTTTTAAATGAACATTTCTTTACAAAAAATTGATTTGACACAATTTAATTTACTAAATGGCATAAACAGGCTTTACTCCCTTGAAACTTAAACTGGAATGTCACTGTTTCTGTCAGTGCGACTTCCCAAACAGGCGAAGACGCGCGCACGCACACATCACTTTGAGTAAAAATTTAAATTGCAGATGCAGTGCACCGCGATATGGAATTGAACTGAATCGATGACATGATAATCGTAATCGCACCGAACCGTGAGACCAGTGTAGGTTCACACCCCTAATCACAATGGTGAACAACATCAGAGAGAATATCAACAGCCAAACTGCCACTGAGTTTCAAGTTTCCTCAAACAAGCCATGGGCTCTGAGCTCTCGACCCTGGAGCGACGGGAGAAAAGAGGGACAGAGTGAGGAAGAGGAGGAGTTGCCCGGGTGGATGCCATGTTTATTTGTTGATTTATTTATAGCACTTCCTGTCTTTGTGAGAGTGTCGGAACGGCTCGGGTTTCTCCTCCAGACTGCAGGAACATTAACCCTCGCAGCGGCCCGGGACGATCCGTTTCAGACAACCCAACGCTGGGATTCACTCGGGAAACTTGACTTCATCCATGTGATCACTGACAAAAACTAGAATTGTGATTTTTCTGACAAAAATTGTGATTGCATTTAAAAAAAGTTAACTGTGGTTGTTTGTAGGACTGCACAATTTGGCCATTATTATTATTATTAGGGATGCATGATATATGAGCCACCTTATCGGTATCAACCGATGTATCGTTTTCAAAAAAACAAAAAAAGTAGTTATAGGTTTTTCATAACGGTGCATCCCATATATTATAATTGCCACATAAAAATATCTTTAAAAAAACTATATGAATTATTAATGATCAATTTCACTGTAAAATAAAAAAGTGTATTTAACAATGTCTAGAAAACATACTAAATAACTACTACTAAATACTGTAGTACTGTAGTACCCGCACAATTTGGTCAGAATTTTGTGATTATCAAAAAGGCTATAAAATAATAACAACAATAATATTATAATAATTCGTATACAAAAATATAAAAATGACAAAACACGAAAAATTTCTATTCAAATATTTCACAGTAAATAAAAAAAATAGTATTTAAGAAAAATAAAAATTCAATACCACTGTAATATTTATGGCCTTTTTAATTTTTGGTTAAACCATCAATCTTTATTATGACAGAAAGCCACTGTAAATCCTTAAAGCTTCTCTCTCGTTGACAACACCCGTTTGGCCCAATATTAAACTCTGACCTTTCTGCTGCCTACAATTCCTGGAGTGCTTTGACTCTGAACCACTAAACCACAATAACCCTGGAAGCATGACTGTAGTATGCCACTGGTAAACCTGAACCGAACTCCACGCAAGTATGTGATTGTGAACGCAGACCATTTCAGATATGCGAGCTACATTTCAATGTTGTTGCAAGCATTACCGCAAGTAGAGCTGCACACTTATATAAAGCAAAACAAAATTCGTGTTCTGGCTTAGTGTGAATATCCCACTCATGATCCGGTTCCCAGAGCGGCTCAGTTCACAGTAAATAAACTTCTAGGTTTGGTCACTTATAACATGGTCATGCAGAATAAGGCATTAATATGCGCTTCGTTAGTACTAATAAAAAGCTTGCATATCCCAGTAATATGCGAGCTAATAAGCGACTAGTTGAAAGCGAGAATTGGACCCTAAACTAAAGTGTTACCAAAAATGTTATTGTCATGATGGTGTGACAGTTTGAAGTGAATTTTAAGCAATTTCACAAAACTATAGTTTATTTTGTTTAACAAAATAACTGTTTAATCAACTTCTATCTCAATAACAACATATCTGGTTAAATGGCATTAAAAACCTGTTTGTGTTTGAGTACTGTGTGTTAAGTATGTTTCAATCATTCGTTAGATCAGAAGTCCACATCTAGAAACGGGCCTTGAGTGGAGCATCTGTATCTGTGAAACACAAACCATCACAAAACGACAGAAAGAACAGATGGAAGAATGCTGGAGAGGAGTGGCTGATCCAGAGGGAGCTCATCCCACTATCACACGAGAGTGATTTTAGGAATGCCAGACACGCATGTTACGCTGCACTGAGAATGTCCAAACTAATGAAGTGTGTTTGTATGTGAAGAACGAGCCTGAAAGTGAAGAGGCGTGAGAAAATGTGAAGATTGTGGTGTATCCGCATCTATTCTCAAGGGCAAATACTCCACACGTCAGCTGAGGATCCAGTTCAGTGTGTCAGGTGGTGCGACCGGGATGATTAAAACCACCGGCTAGTTGATCTTAAAATGCAACAGGAAAGCCAAACTATTTTTAACTTGACGTGTCATCTTAAAAAAACAGCACTCAGTGAGAAGAGAGACAACATGCAAAGTCATCTGTCTGCATAAGCACACAAACCAACAATTATTTGTTTTAATTGCTGGTTTGTGTGCACAATCAGACAAACATCTGACTGTGACTGTTCTGTCACTTCCTGCTGATCATTGCATTTTAAGATGACACACCGGGACAGACAAAATAATCAAAATCATTTACGTTGAGTGATATAATTTAAAGTAAACAGCAAAAAAAAAATTTATATATGTTTCAGTTAGTTGGAAGGCACATGTAATTTATTTTAACTAAAATTTTAAAATAAAATAAATAAATAAAATAAAAAATCTAGCCTAAATAAAAACGTATAAAATCAAACACCAAAATGACTAAATAAACTAATACAAATAATAATATAATAACTAAAAATATATATATTACAATAAGGATAATAAAACAACTGTCTTAAAATTGTGTTTGTCAATTGAAATATATACACAATTTTCATGTTTCTCTTAAGTATTTAAGTATTACTAAAAATAACATTCAAAAATATGAATTAACCAAAAAGATATAATAAAATTATTATATTTATATAGTTATTGTTATTTTTAAGAGAAAACATTTATAGAGCTTTTTAAAACAATTATATTATAAATGATATTGTACAGTTCTATGTACAACATATATTGTAATCATACAGTTTAAAACAACTTCAGGATGAGTTCACACCTTCATACAAACATCCCCATCAAAGAAATGCGTACTGAGCTTTATCGTTAAAGGATGTGACACAGGAAATGTTTCCTCTGCCCACACGAGTATTATAAATCAATCTAACCTCTGTGATTAGAAAGATTCAGAGGTCGACCTTTGAGATAGAAAGAGGAAAGAAATTGAACAAGACAAACAAACTGCACAAGCGATCAAAATGAGAACAGTTTCATGCCGAAACAGTTTGCGTGATTATTAATGTGCAAGTCATTGGGAGGGCAGCAGTCGAGATGGAATATAAAGCAACAACCAAAATTGACATCATAGCATTCAGCCTTAAAGGGCCAGTTCACCCAAAGATGAAAAATTCACCCTAATGTTGATCGCATGCCTGTTCTTCTTTTCAAAATATCTTAAGAAATAAGATAGAAATCATACAGACATGGAACGAAATCAGGTTGAGAAATTGATTTCAGAATTAAACTTTTTGGGTGAACTGTCCCTTTAAGGCTGAAGCTATGATGTCACTCTTGGTTGTTACTTTTTATTCTGTCTCAACTGCTGTCCTCTCAATGACTTGCACAGTAATCATGCAAACTTCTCATTTTTGGGTGAACGGTCCCTTTAACTCAAAGATGGAGGAGGTGAGGGACGGAAAAAAGGTCCTCTCAAGAAAACATCCCTCGGCTCAAAGGAAATGAGATTTACAGCAGTCATTGAGCATAGGAAGTAGAGGACTCGGAAATGAAGTCCGAGAACATCTCGAAGCAACCAATCAACTGCTTCAGAAACCACACTGATGAGGTTGTGCTTTGAAGAACTGAGAGGTTTACGAGGTTCTTCACTTCTTCAACTGCCCGTCCTCTCATTCCTATCTATCACACAAACATTTATAAATAACACTGAGAAATGATGGTTCAGCTCTGGAGATTCTGGTGACACTCAAGTTTTGTGTATTAACAGTTTGTGGGAGAGAAGTCAAACGTGGCCAAAAAAGGTCACCAAACTGAGCACGCTTCAAATTCCTGCCACATCCTCCCGAAGCAGTGCCGGACGAGCACGAGTTTGGCAAAAGGTCATACTGTAACTGATAAGGCAAATAACAGAGTCGACATCAGCAAATCAGAGCATATTTGATGGGAAATATTTACTTAGAGACTGAAAAACATCAGCGCTGTTGACAGTCACAGTCAGCTCAGATTGAAAAGTGAAGAGGGGCAACACAAAAAATAAAAAAAAAATCGTGATATGCCGTAGTGTGATTATCAAATCGCAAAGGCTGCACCTTAAATAAATAAATACATGTTTAAATACTGATATATCTTAAATTTTTTGGCCAACAAAAAGCAGAAGAATAAAAAAGCTTTTTAAAATTGTATAATATCGTGTATATCATAACGATAATATCGTGACTGTCGTTATAACGATGTTCGATCTGAGATTATCAAGTATGTCCCTAGATATTCAAGATAAGGGGGCAAAAATAGCTCTGATGTTTTTTATATTTATATAATTTAATATAGTTAATCAATTTCACTTCAAATAGCAGCATGATTACAAATGCAATATTGATTTCATACAAGTTAGTATTAAGTGATTTACATTTTAGACACAGTATTGCCTGTTTTTGCTCCATTTTGCCAAAGACAATAGTTCCAAACAACAGTGTTTCGTTACTGAATGAACGAATCGGTTGAGTGAATGATTCAATGACTCACTTATCAAGACAATGAAATGTTTTAATGAATCTCTTTATATTGAAGAAATATCCGCAAAAATAGCAATATATCTTCTTTGTGTCAGCATCGCACACCCCTAATTGCAATATTTACCATTCAATCTACTCCCAAATCATGCTCTAATTTTCAATCAAAAGTCAAATTTTTGTGCCACAAACGTAAAATAATGACACCTATCTGCTAATGATCGGCCAGTCTCGCCCCAAACTTACAGTGGCTTAGTCCATGTTTCTGAGTCGGGCTGGTCGGGAAAAACAAGAACAGAGTGATGTTTTATGTCAAAGCAACATGTAGATTGAACTACTAATGGCCAACTTAGTTGTCTGAATATGAAAGTGCAGGGTATAAGAAAATAATTCAACAATTACAAACTTCACCTTCATATAAAGGCCTTTTATGTGACTTTACTGCATCAAGACGCAGTCCAAGTTGTCCCAAAATATGCTTCACAGTTTGACTCTCTGGGAGTATCTCTGCCCTTTTGCTCCCGGTGACTCCCTCAGCTGTGCAATACTCGTTCTGCTAGTGAAGATTCAGTAGCGCTGACTCACGTGTGCGAGCGGGACTCTCTCTTTCTCAAAGCTGCTTTTCACTGAGGAAAGTGAGTCAGGTTGGATTAAACGGAGGCCTCACAGGGACACAGGAAATCCAGTCTGCCAGCACGGTCATCCAACACTGAGCCAAAACACAAAACTCAGAAAAACAGAACCACCTGTCGCTACTGTAGCTGGTGCTTGTGTATCAGATGAAGACAGCCACAGGTAATTCTGTCGCAAAGTAAGCACGTGTTTTACCAACATTACCCGGACAGGCTTGAAATACACCTCAAAAGGTTTCAGAGTGTTCGGAAACATTGACTAAATTAAATGAAACTGTTTCTCATCTACCACACCGAAAAGAGAACCAGAACCACAGAAGAAAATACACCTAAAATTAGTTATGTATACCCAAGTGAATTTCTTACCAAAGGTTTCATTTAGTGTCATTCAGTTTAATTTAACGTTTGGTGAGAATGTGTTCATGCACTGGGTCAAAGGTCAGCGTGTCAGCAAATAGGAGATCAGATCTTTCCTGCCAGGAGGAATCAGATTTCTTGTTTGGTAACAGGAGAGGACATTGCAGAGAGGATGTCTCTGTTCTGACAGACTTTAGCGGCAATTATATTGTGTATTTTAGCACCACTAGAATGATGTATCTGCTGAAGAATCTCCAGAATAATAGAATAGAAAACTCTTAGATGGCAAAAACATCAAAACACGAGTTGCTTGCGTGTAAACGAACACAGTGCCATGCTTCAATCTGAAACACGCACTGCATATATTTCACTAAATTGCAGCCTTCGCAATTTGATAAATTGCACTAAACCATAACTTGCTTTAAGCTTTATTTCACTTAATCGTGCAGAACTACTATTTAAAAGAAAAGAAAAAAAAGGCAGGGATATCTGGGACAATCAGTGAAATCACTAAAAAGCGGATTTCCCCATGTTAATGGCCAGCCACTGGGGGAACATTCAAAGCTCTGTGAATCTCGATTCCACACATTCTCTATTAGAGAGAGAGACAGAGAGAGAGAGAGAGAGAGACAGAGAGAGAGAGAGAGAGAGAGACAGAGAGAGAGAGAGAGAGAGAGACAGAGAGAGAGAGACAGAGAGAGAGAGAGAGAGAGAGAGAGAGAGAGAGAGAGAGAGAGAGAGAGAGAGAGAGAGAGAGAGAGAGAGAGAGAGAGAGAGAGAGAGAGAGAGAGAGAGAGAGAGAGAGATATCGTCCAATTCCTCATAGCCCACATGAGGATGGAATGTGTCTCTTCAGCATTACATAAACACTCTCTCTCTGTCTGACCCTCTCTGGGCTAATATTTACTGTGGAATGCACTAAGCGAGTGTTTGGACCCCCCAACCATGGAGGATTGAGGGGCTCAAAACACCTCAACGGTTGCAGGTCAGGGTCTGTGGAAATGAAGCATCTACACAACTAATCTCAATGGATCGGTCAAGTTACACCAGAGTTCTACATATTCTAATAGAATCATGAGTGACGGCTGCAACAATGCTGCATTCTACTTCCAAATGTCACGTTTAATTCAATGTTACTTGGTGTTTCTAGGTAATCATTTGTGAAATTCACAGACTAAATTTTATTCAGTGTACCAGTATTTTACATTATTTCTGACTGTAATAACAAAATGTGACGTATACACCGATGCAACTAATCTGCCTTTTTAGTAACGCTTTGTTTTACAGTGTCCAATGTAGTTTCTATAGTAATTAATATGCACAATTACATGCAACTAACCCTAAACCAAACCTAACGCTATAGAAAGTTCATGTAGTTAATTAATATTACTAGGTACGGTCAGCATAATTACACTGTAAAAAAAAAAAAGTGAACCACGTTTTTTTTTTTCTTAATGCAATGTTGACAGTTTGACTTGTATATATAGTCAGTTTGTTACTTATTTTCCAGAAAATATGGTAAAAGTGGTGTGTCAAATAACGAGAGAGATAGAGAGATAGAGAGAGAGAGTGAGAGAGAATGAAGCCAAACATGTCGGTCCAGTCAGGCCAGTCTCCTGGTATTGTCACTCTTAACTGCCTCTTCCTGTGTCTCCTGTAATGTTCTCATGTCCTTATAAGGCAACACACACTCAGTTCTGCGTGATGCAATAGTCCGAACGAAGCCCCGCCCCTCCCCCCCCCACAACGCATACACAAAAGCGCAAACACACATACCTGATCAAAGCCACCACACCTTTTCCCCTCTCGCGCCCAAAACAATCTCACTTCTTAGACAGGAAAGTGTGTTTTTCAAAGCTAATGTTGACAAGTATGCATTCTCGTTTACATTTGTTTGTCCTTCGGGTGCAGGAATGTGAAATATGAGCCAACCAACCCCCTGCACATTTGGGACGCTTACAATGAGGCAGCATAACAAAACGACAGAACACAGGCACCAGAAAAACTGCTGCTCACAAACTTCTGCCCTACTTCCTGTTCCTGTGTGAACACATCAATCGGCCTGTACGGGACAAGACAGGCCAGTATGTGCAATATGGAAAGAAACGGTTGGACCATAGTCATTTCAGTAGAACTACTCGCACACAAACACACGCACGCACACTCACTTTTATTAAAAAAAAAAACATAACCGCGACTAAATGAATAAAAACTAAAATAAATTAAAAAGAAATATTTTTAACAAAAATAAAATTACAAAAATTCACAAAACCAAAACAAAATGACTATAGCTAAAATGCAAACTATTATTTTTAAAGACACAAAACTGATAAAAATGACAAAACCAACACAAGACAAAATCACACACACAGACATTCCAGTGCAAACGGAGTCACAGTTCCACACCTACATCTGTCTGACACACACATACCGATGACGACCCATCAAACCTACACTGACTGTGTTCAGCGATATAAAGACCATATGGTCGCAGACACACAATGGCATTATCATCTTTCAAAAAAGGTGTGACAAGATCTTTCTGTGCTATAAATGACAACAGTAACACTCAACAGTGTGCGTTGGTGGTGGAAGTAAACCGGAGTGAGTCCATCTTTCCTGTCAGTGAAGTGGCTTTGCCCACATCTGTTTCTACACACTTTAATCAGTTGTGTAAGAGTGTGTGTGTGTGTGTGTGTGTGTGTGTGTGTGTGTGTGTGTGTGTGTGTGTGTGTGTGTGTGTGTGTGTCACACCACATCCTACAAAAAAACCTATTCCAAATGTCACAACACCAAAATGTGTGCAGTCACTACACATTACCATACACCTTTACAAAATATGAACATGCTAAAATACTTAAATAAATAGGGATGCGCCGATATGATAACTCTTTACATTTGAAAGCCGGTATACTGGCCAATAAATCTTAATTTTTAGCATTTTTGAAAGCCTGATTACAAAAGCAAAAGTCTCATTAAAAGCCAAATCAAACATATACAGTACAGTAGACTATTTGAACCAGTGTGCATTTTAAAATTAATTTTACACTCCAATGGCCAACATTCTTTTTTTTTTAAAATCCATTCATGCAAATAAATTAAACATTTCCCAATTACACAAACAGGTCATTGGACAACATTACTTAATTAAAATGCATGGATAAATAAAATGGAATAGCCTCTGCATGGACTATACAGAAATTATTTTAATTAAACCATAATGTTGATAAGAATGATATGAGAAAAATAAAAGTGCTGGTTATTATTAATACTGCAATGTTTTTCTTGTTAGCAGGCTGATTAACTCAACCAAAAAAAAAGAAAGAAGAAGTAACATGTAGATTAGCTGTGGACTCGTCTCGACCCGATATTGAGGTGTTATTTGTGTCGAGCGTGTGAGAACTGCAGATCTGCTCTCATTGGCTCCACACACATGACATCACAGGCTCTCGTGGGTCTGTTGTGGTCCGTCGAGAAACCACACACTTAAACGCCTGGGAACATCCGACCATGACCACTCCAGATCTGCGCTTCCATGAAACCCAACTCCCAGGCAGAAAAGATGTGCGTCAACAATCATGGATGAACCAGTGTCTTTTCAACCGCTGAGACAAAGTGGAGGATTACAGACCTTCATTTAGCGATACAGAAACACACGAACTGGCGTAAAGTGATAGTTTAGCCAAAAAGAAAAATTCTGTCATCATTTACGCAACCTCAAGTGGTTCCAAACCTGTATGAATTTATTTCTTCTGCTGAACACAAAAGAAGATATTTTGAAGAATGTGGGTAACCAAACAGTTGATGGACCCCATTGACTTCCATAGTTTTTTGTTGTTGTTTTTTTTCCTCCATACTATGGAAGTCATTGGGGACCAGAAATGTCTTTGGTTACCAACATTCTTACAGGTTTTGAACAACTTGACGGTAAGTGATGACAACATTTTTATTTTTGGGCGAACTGTCTCTTTAAGGCCAGCATGGTGACATCACTACTCCACTCACAACTGAAAACCAACGCACGCATCTAAATGAGCTCAATTGCACAATCTAATGCATTTCTCACATCAAGATCACACACGTTGTCTTTCAGAAACTGGTTCTTTGGTGGATTTAGCAGCAAGACAAAAATAAGCCCACAATGCAGGCGATGCTATCAATAGGTGGAAACTGTGCTGTGGCTTCTCAAACTCACAAGTCTTTGTCTAGCATCATTTAGCAGAATTGTACGACTAAATGTTTCCGGTCACCAAAATCTAGATACCATTAGCATAATGATACACAGTGAAAAATAAAATAAAAATCACCAGCAGTTCTAGAATCAAGTCAATTGAGAACCGACATGGGCAGACCTAGAAAGAGTAGCAAATGCAAAAATCTGAAGAATGGATTTACACATTGGGACATCATGATTTAAGATTGTGAACGAATAAAATGTCTCCGCGATCTGCCTGTGAAGAGAGATCGTAGTTTTTTGCAATGGTGCACAGTTCTGGTGCTGCCATTTCTGGCTTTCTGTGATTAAAATTTTTACCAGTTTTAATCATGTCACGCTCATTGACCTGAAGCAGATGATAACAAGAACACAGACAACTGACCAGTGAAACCAGTCAAGTCTATCAAGAGTTATCACACAAAATAAAATAACCACAGTGACTGGTGTTTCAGAGCACACAAACTCCTCCAAGAACCCACAATGATCAAGGCCTGTTCACACCTGGTATTAAAGATGCATTTTGGTCGATCGAACACAAGTGGATGACGTTAAACACAGGTTTAAACGGGGTCTAAAATGTTTTGAGCTTGTCCACTCTTGACCACTTTCAGAGGTAGTGGAAACCGCATTCGACCGGATTGCTTGCGTAGTGAAGCTGGTTTCTAACACACTCAGCGTTCAGCTGGTCTTGCGTCAAAAGAGCATCAGATTTAGTTTCTGATCTGACAGTAGCCGCGTTTTCATTAGCCTTCAAATTGCGCAAATTGAAATTGTGAATTGAAAATACGGCCAATTTCGCAAAAACTCCCATTTATCGCAAAAAAGTTTACACACTCGCGCATGAGGTGATTTTTCAGGCAATTCGAAGAAAAAAAACAAAAACAAAAAAAAGAAAACGCAAAACTGCAAAGGAAACAGTTTTTGCGCATTTACAGGTCCCCTGATGTAGATGACGCGGTGTGTTTGGACAGAAGACGAGACAGAGTTCTTCATTAAATTCATAAAGGACAAAAGAATTACTGGAATACTGGATTCTAAACCTCAAAGAAATGCCACAATCAAGACCTCAAAGCAGAAATGAGGGAGAAACACCCAGAAACACCAGCCACTCCAAGTCTAAGGGGTTTTCCTTACCATTAATGCTTGGATAACACACAAACATCTCCTTCGATTAATAATAATGGCCAGTGCAGTGGCTGGGATATAGCCTACGTAAACCTACCAACATCTGTCACCGTGATTTTTGTTGTGACCTGGCGCGCGAGAAAAAAAAAAACGTTTTAGTCGCATAACATCAGTTAATGGGAATGCCGTCATTTCGCAATAGTTTTTTGTCGACATTTAGAAAAAAACGCTAAAGTTTTGCGCAAATCTGTAATGGAAACGCACGTCAAGTTTTTCCGTCGTCTCTGTACGTTCATATGTAAATTCCGTGAGCTTATTACATCCATTAGATCTAAAGATCTGAAAAGCCCCATTCATATATATACATAGACCCTCCCGTCGAAGAAATCAGGACAGAAGGGGTTGAAAGTGGACAAAAGTGACGGATTAAAACACCAGGTGTAAACAGGAATGCGTTTCTCTCGTCTATTTGAAATCCGATCGGCCAAAACACATCTTAATTCCAGCTGTAAACAGAGCCTAAGAACATTAATACTATTACTAACACAACATTTCACACAAGACAGTTGGTATACATGGTCACATGTTCCCTCAAACACACGAATAGTCATTTCACACCATCAGAAGAAACAAAACAGAAACCACAACAACCACAACTTCCCCCTGCCAGCCAGAGCATGACAGGGACACAACCAATGAGCCCTGAATGCATCTGGGACTTTAGTACATCAGGTCAATTCTAGTCTCGTTTTGAAAGTGTATGTAAGAAGTTCTTCCCTCTCGTTTTGCAACTGCAGGCTTTAAGATCTCAATGGGGGAAAAAAATGTACATCTGCAGCAAAAACCACAGCCATTTACGTGGGTTTCACATCAGTTCTGGTCCAGCATTGAGGAACAAGGGAAACTTTTCAGGTTCAAGTGTTTAACTCGCATGACAACATCCAGCCTCAAACCAATCCATATGCCACGTTGCAAGGGTCAAATCAGAGGGTTTTATAGACTTCCTGAGCTAAACGACCATATTTGTTGAAAACAGATGACAGAGTACTTCTCTGTGCCTTAGAATAACTATTGCATGATTTTTCTTTCACATGCTACAAAACATCACATTTGTGAAAACCTATATACATTCATGTTTTCAGTATATTTATTTATTTAAAAAAAAAAAGGTAAAAGGGAATCATTCAAATTAAATCAAATTGAACCGAATCTTCAAAATCCATAATGAACTTAAACATCGTAGCATCATCGATATTAATTTGACTAAATTAATTCTGGTTGACCGTTTAAGGCGTCATGACATGAGAAATCAAAACAGCCTTAATCTTTAGACATACAAGTGGCCTTTGTACCATTAAAACATCATGAAAGCTTAAGAGCTTAAAACGTCCACCTCATTATAAACATCGTTTTGATTTTGCGGGATCTGTGATGTAGAAGCAAATACATTTGCATATGACTGCCTCCAGAGCAAGATATTGACAAATAGTTACACATCATCACACCATAGGCCACGCCCACTGCTATTCAGTCACTTAACAGCTGTCATTTGCCTACACTTGATGTGTTACGTCACGTCAAAAGCAAATAGAGCCCATTATAAACCACTGAGGCGGTCTATACGAGTCTGCACGAGTCTTTAAACATCTCATTTGCTTATTTCTGTAGAGACTTCAGAAAGATACGCAAAAGGAAAGTGGATGGTTTGTTTTTTAATGCCATCATGGATTACGTTTGTTCGGAGCATTTGACTGCATTTTGTTTTGTAACCGAGGCACAGTGCTTTATGTCAACTTTTGACAGATGAAGCAACTATTGGATCTGACACAGCTGAATTACAAACCATTAGTAAATGATTTCATAATGCTTTGTCTGTAAATGATGGTTTTGTACGGCTAATGTTTCTAAAACACTTACTCGCGTGCAATAGCTGTATCCAATGGAATGATGTTAGCCAATCAGAACAGTGGCCATTTACTAACAAGCCTTAGCGTTTTTCCACATATATATTTGTTTTGGGGGTTTTTTTGTGCAAAAACCTTTATTACCATTAGAAGTGGACCTCAATGAACATATTCAATCCATTTTTGACATCCTCTTTCAGGTCTCTTCCTGTTGTAAGCGGACAAGCCTTGACCAGAATAATCTGCAAAGTGGACCAGAAATTGCGTCGATTGTCAAAAGTCTGGTTTTACAATACTAGCGAGACACATTCACAATAGATTATGACGCCCTCAGGGCAACAGCTCAACCATTAAACAGCCACGCTGACAGGCTTTATTGGTGGTGGTGTGTCTTTTATGATGGGTAACATTACTATAAATGTACCCCTCACCCAACAGTGTTTAAAGGACCCGATTGAGATTTTACCGCAAGTGCTAAACACCTCCCAGGATACACCCAACCAAACAAAGGGTGAGGAATTAAAGGATCAAAACATCTGAGATACAAACACGTATAGTTCAGATGGTAAACTAGGTGAAGCCGGGCTCTAATCCTCTTAGAGGTCAGTCTTTTGTCTGAGCCGTCGCACTTAAGAGCTTTCAGTGCTGAGGACGACATTATACAGACAGTGAAAGTGTCCGGTCCGTCTTATCATGGTGTGCGAACAGCAAAAACTGTACTGAAAGACTGAATACAGGAAAATACTCAAATTTAAATACATAATGTTTTGCTTTACAGTAAAGGGAGTTTGTGAAGGAAACAGTCATGAAACAAAACCAGCAATGTCCTAAAGTAGGTTTCATTTCCTTAAAAAAAACACACAAAAAAACGATTTGATCTTTTTGACAAAAGATATTTGAAACAAACAAACTAGGGCTGTAAAAGTATCATTGATATACTATTATAGCTTTTACTAATATTTTGAATTAGGTTTCACTGTAATTTTAGTGCTTTTGTCATTTTTATTAGTAGTTTTTGTTTTAATAATTTCTATGTTTCTTATTCATTTTTATTTTAGTTTTAGTTATTTTAGTACTTCAAGTAAAACTAAAAAAGAAAATCTGAAATGATGCCTTGGCGACTAGCTTAGTAAAAAAAAATTATATTTTCTTTTATTTGAGTCACTATTCGAGTCAGTAACTAAATGATGTTTTTTTTTATGGTCTTACTTTTAATGTGAGATACCAATAATATCCATGGGTCACAGATGCTTATCTCAGATTATCACACGACTCCCCACGGACCAGATCACATCTAAACTCCCAAAGCATGAGTGTGTGATTCAGCAGGTTGGTGAAGTCACGATGCTCTGATGTGGTGACGATGTGTGTTGGATCAGTTCCTGATGTTTCCACTTCCACAGATCCTCGAGGGACAGCGAGTGCTGAACACAGACTCTAACCACACCAGTGTGCAGATTCCTGCCACAGCCTTTCTGAGTCCACCGGCAAAGACATTAGAATTCATTTACATGTAACCATCACTAGGATAACCAGGATGTAAAACAGGAAGTAGATTGAACTTTATTAGTTGTCATGCATCTGAACTAAAGTAGTGTTCCCACACTATTTCACACATTAATTCTCATGATTTTTTTTGTGATTACTGATACATTTTATTGACCCTTCCAACCCTTATTAGAAAAAAACCTACAGTTATCGTCTACAAATACCACTAATGCCACAATAGGAGTCCTGAAATCTGAGTCTCAATGTGTTGTAAGAAATCAAGCTCCCTGAGGACAAAGACGACTAAATCTAACAACGTTTTACTCTGTATAAAAGCATTACACATTCTATAGAAATTTCCATGACTTTTCCATTCCTGGAAACCAATGTTTTTTTTACAACTATCCAGGTGAATTTCCAATACAAAGAACTAGAATTTCAGCTCACTTATAATAAAAGGAATTCAAAATGTTACAATTCTGATAATACAAGACCTGTGAAAACGGTTTCAGAGAGAAGAGCTATTCCTTGAAAAAAATATGATTCATATCTCAAAATGAAAGCAGAAAAAATAGTGCCTGTATTTGGTGTACAGGGAAACTATTCTGGTTTACATTAAATGAGACGTCGGTGATCATAAAACATTTAGTCATTCACATCTGATCTAATTCTAGCA
Organism: Siphateles boraxobius; assembly: GCF_051911475.1. Lineage (NCBI taxonomy): Eukaryota > Metazoa > Chordata > Actinopteri > Cypriniformes > Leuciscidae > Siphateles > Siphateles boraxobius. The sequence goes on along the minus strand of NW_027509186.1, from coordinate 36,150,825 downwards.
TCTTTAAGGCTTCGGTTATGATCTAAAAAGATGTGTTCAAGAGCTAATGCTCTAATAACTGAAAGGATTTCTCCAGCTGGGTGTGACTGAAGTAGGTCAGGTGATGCAACACCTTATGTGACCTCACATTATAATGCCTTTTAGCGTAACTGTCCTTATCTCAGTCCACTCCCACTCACTGTTTTCACTGGGACACACCTGAACCTGGTCCAAACACCCACTACAACATTACTGCGCAGTAACCCTAGCGCTTCAGTTTACGCCTCAATTATCCCAGAATGCTCTGACTCACGGTCAAGCTCTTCATTCAGAGATTTAGTGGTCAGCGCTCCATTCTGGGAAAAGACACATTCATTATCGTAAACTACTTAGTGCCAGATATGAATACCTGCATCAGTCCGTCGTCCGATATCAAGTCCAGACTTTCTGCTTTATTAAGAGAAGCACTGTCTCACTATATGAGGACATGAACACATGAGCAGCTCTGAGTCTCATCTCATGAGCATTATCATAACAGACCCACAGGGCTTCACGATAACATGTCAAAATAAAAGTTTGGCTTAACTTGAAGTAGTTGTGACGGAAATAATTACTACTGTACAGTAGAATGTACCTCTCAAAGCAATATAATAATAACAATAATAATATAATTAAAATTATTTTAAAGGACTGAAAAAATGGTTAATGCTTTATGCCTTTCACACATTATTGACAAATACATTACTATTAAATCATAAATCCAGAAAAATTACAACAGAATTTCTGTTAAAAAAAAGCATTTCATAAGGCCCTATCATTGTAAAAATAAATAATAATAATAATAATAATAGTAATAATAAATTTAAGTTGTTAAACTTTAATGAATTCGATTCATTAGACATGCTTTTTGATTATTATAATTTAATTAAACCATTAAAATTAAATCCAGAAAAATTCAAACTGAAAATATAAAAATTATTTGGTTAACGCTTAAATAAATTACTGTTAAACTGTATAAGTTACGGAATTTGGTAGAAAAATAATGGATTTCATAAGCCTCTACCATGTATCACAGTGTATCTGTGTACTAAATTTCACCAATATCTGTGTTTTATGGTTTAATGATTATCAAAAAGCATGTCTAAACAATTAAATTCATAAAACTTAACATTTCATAATTTATTACATTTTTAACAATATTACTGCCATATTAAATGTTGGATTTTTTATTTATTAGAAATGTATTACTATTATACAGTAGAATGTACTTCTCAAAGTAGAAGTAATAATAATAATGTCATAAATTTAAACCAAACCTTTATTTTGGCGGATTGCAAAAGCAAACTCTTCACATGTGACAGAGTTAAAGTGCATGGAAAAACACTTCAGGAAAACAACACATGGGCAAGTGGGATTTGATCACGCACTTTTTTGTTATCAGCATGCACATGCAAGTACAAACAATGCAAGTGCAAAGTATTACGACAAATAATTATAGCAGATATTTACTCAGGCCTAATTTTAACAGGAACTCGCACGTATAGTACATGTATATCACATGATGCTCAAACACACTTCTGCGCTGCACATCTCGTTAGCTGACAGCATGGTGTGAACCGCTTATAGAGACAGAAATAAGTGAGCTGCCTGTTCAGCGATGCTCTTGAGACCAAACCACAACCGAGAAATAGACACACGGAATATGCATGTGAAATATCAGTGAAAGAGCGAGTGTTAAACGATAAATACATTACTACAGTACAACATCAAGCAAAAGTCACTGAGTGAGACATATTCTGAATTTCCTTCATGAAGTCTACAGGATTCTCCAGTTTATAACTTCTGTAGTTTTAGTGGCAGCTTCACTACATTTGCAGTTATAACAAAAAGGGTTTTTTTACCCAAAAACCTGTGAACACGGACCTTCTGTAATCTACAATCCTGCTTCACTAAATATTACATCCGTTTCCAAGTCTAGTGAGCTCCCTTGCTGGATATACTGGAAAAAATTATTTTCATGATTTATCACAACTTATTTTTCTTTTGTCAAAACAGCTTAGATAATTAATGTGGTTCAGATAACATACTATTTCTGTTTTCTATTTATTAACCCAAACTCTATTGTATGAAGTCACATTTTTTATGTCAATGAACTCAAAATTAAGGCAACCAGGTAACTTACTTTTAAGTTAAACCAACTTTAGGCAACTTTCTTAACTGAAACTGAACTGCATACAGCAAAGTAAAAGTGTTGAAATGCTCTACACAGCCAGCAAATCAAAAGTGCACTTCAAAAAAATACAAACTGTTTAATATTAAGCTTACTTACTGCTAAGCTAACAATGCAATAGTGTAATAAGCTTAAAGTACACAGGCTGCACAAATGCATTTTTGTAGTACAAAACCCATAAACAAGCATTTTAGCATGTCTTGAAATCAATGGGTTTAGCATGAAATAAGGTCTGTGGTTAACAGAAGCTCAAGATATGTTTTTTTTTATGGCATAAAATGCATCATTAATACCCTCTTGTGATTAGCTTAAAATAAGTGTCTAAATGGGACTACAGAGGTTGTCTGGGACATTAAACATCAGGTAAACTCATCTTTCACAGCCTTGTGTTTATAATCGAGCTCTAGCAAACTATTCTAACTCACGGAAAATGTTTCTAAAATAAACCCTGGAAGAGTTGACATTTGAAGTTATAAGCTTAATGATGGTGACGTTGAAGTCATGTGACCATGATGGTCGTTTATACCCTACGTTTAGCTTTTGCCTTCTGATGATTGTATTTAAGCTTCAAAATTAATAAAAGTTGTGTTCAATTTTATCACAGTAAAAATCCATCTTTTGTTCACCAAAGAGCATATTTTGTGCAATTATCCAATAATCAAAAAGCTGAATGGAAAAATCCTATTGGGTTTTTAATCAATGAAACCAGGGTGATGCGAACTTGCGTCAAAAATAGATCACTGCATTACTCAGTGTTGGGTAAAATAGTTCATTTCTAACCAAATAGATGCTTTTCCGTTTTTAATGTAATTACAATCGACATTCCTCAACTCAAACTCTATACTGGATTATTTGTCCAAGCTTGTTACAATGCATATTGTGATACAGATAAAAAACCCACTCTTAAAACACAATCAATGAGTTGAATTAAACTCTGTATCAGACAGGACAGCGGCCCTGAGGCAAGGCTATCGTGACGCCGTCTGGCACGCCAAATATAGCAATATGAAGAGGTGAATCGAACATAAATAAATCTCTTCCATCTCTTCTTTGGACCCTGTGGGTAGTCACATAGCTATCTAATGCAAGGGTTTCAAACTAGGGTCCTGGGATCCCCAAAGGGCTCAAGGGAGGGACTGTGGAAAAGTTTAGAGAAAAACTGTATACAAAAATAAAATAAAAAAAAGAATAAATTTAAATAAGTCAAATATATTAAAATAAATGAATACAAATTATGAAAATAAATATTATTAGTTAATTATTAATCTATTAAATAGATGTAATTATATTAAAATAATAAATTATATTATTAAATTTAATACATTTAATTTGAAATAAATTTAATTTACAGTGAGTAGAAAAAAATATATAATTTAACTTTACTTCATATAAACTAGTTTTATATTTATAATTTTTCTACTGTAATAATGGAGTGTTTATAAAAGATAGATGCCTTTTTTAGGGGTCCTAACACAAGGATGATTATATTGGGGGTCCGTGACATCTAAAAGATTGGATAGCCCTGTACTAATCTATTTACAATTAAACACACATTTGAAACCTATTTAAACTGAAATGCATGACAAATATCTGTGCAATCAGAGCACTGCACTAAAAAAACCTTTGAAACAATTTTCACTCAGAAATTCCTAGTAAATTTCACACATAATTACCAAGAAATGGTACGCAACATTCTGGAGTATAGAAAAATGTCCTTGTAAAATATACTCCGATAATCAAACTTTGAAAAGTAATTTAGTGCATTTGTATGAGACTTATTTGAATGAGTCGCAACCTTTGAAGAACGCTCCAAAATTAGTCACTTATGAAGGTTACCGTTCTGTAGAGTGAAAGGTAACCTCATAAGTGACTGTTTTTGAAACAGTTAACAAGCTGTCTGAGAAGTCAACCCTCTATTTAGATAGTAGACAACACGGCAACTGACTAGGGCTTGGAACGGAGCCAAAGTCTTGAACTTCTCAGAATGAATCCCACTGTTTTATAGAGGAACGACGAGGCCCCTGAACAGGAGCGTAGAGTCTCGGTCCAGTCCATGTCCAGAATAGAAACATGATTACACTTGCTGTTGTGATCATTTCAGTTCTGGAATACTTTTAAACAGACATAACGATACACCGATAGATAGAACGAGACCTTTATACAAAGCCAAACTCGCTACCAAATCCACAGCACTCCTCAAACAACAATCTTCCATTCAAGTCCTCATGACTCAAGGGTTTTTATTTGGCCCAAGTTATTGGTTCTCTGAAATCCTGATTTTTTTACTCTATCGGTGCTATAAAGCAATAAGCCACTCGAGGCTGTGCCTTAAAGTGAAGTTATTACATGTAAGAGATCTAAATCCTATAGCCTAAAGTCCTTAACTATGGTAAAATCCCTAAAACACACAGTCTCTAGTGGTTTATTATTTTGATGCCAACATCAATGTTGAAATAGAGTTACATTTATTTATAATAATCAGAAAAAAGTCTGTTTACTGTTGATAAGCAACATGACAATTTTGTGGCAGTTTAGAATGCGGTTCATTCAATCAGAGTAAAAATCATCTGTTTATAATATACAACAGACATGTATGCTCATCATAAACATCTGGAAGTGTTTGATGGGGGTATGGGAGAAGAGAAGGCTACTGGAGATTGTTTTTAAACTATACTAAAGTTAGGATAAATTGAAGGAATTGAATATACGCTCCCATGAAACGACTACTGACAACTTCCTTTAAAAGCCCGGCTGATATCGTACATTTGTAGATATAGTAGTGCTGTAGCGACGTCAAAATTACGTTGACGCTATATTTTTGCGTCGACACTTCTTTATTTATTTATTTTTTGCACCGTTTCTGGCGGTACAGCTCGCCACCACACGTGGGAGACCGAAACATTGCAGAATGGAGGACGAAGACAACTAGAAGTGAATGTGCTTCACCATTTAAATGAATTTCACACAGTAAACAAACCCTTAACAAAAAAACACGTCGCAATTTAGACGCGCAAACTGGGTGCCGGTGCGGTGAGACGTACCTGCTCGGGCAGATTCGGCTTGAAGTCGTTCAACCTCGGTTGCGGCGGCGCGCGCGCTGTTACAAAAGAAGCCGTGCACACAGCTATGCGAAATGGGGTCTTGCGCACCCAACGCGTCATTTTTGCCGCGCGCACCTTCGCGCTCGTGCGGACGCGTCGAGTTTAAACAAGGCTTTACTCCGTGTAAGCGCGCGCTCTAATCGGTAAAGGGGCACAGACCTCTCCCGAATCACCTCCAGCAGTAGCAGCCTCCGAAGCACCACTAACTCCGCCTCCGTTTCCCTCGAAAGCTGATATTAGTATTTAAACATTCTCTATGATAAAAAATGTTTGTAAAAAATATTTTAACACGTTTTTGGCGGTTATAGAGTTCTAATGACAGTGTTCAAAAATACATAACATTAGACTAACGTTAGCCAGCTTATAGTATCATGATTCAGTACACTAGTTAGTATTTATTTGAGACACATTGTTTTTTTTATTAATCGAGCAGCAGAAAAATTAGTCGTTAGATTAGTCGACTAATTGATAAAATAATCGCCCAACTAATCGTTTAGTTAATAATCGTTTACCCTAGCCCTAACATATAGTGATCGTTAACTCTAGCTAACAATTAAGGATGCACCGATATGTAACTTTTGGCCGATACGATAACTCTTAATATTTGAAAGCCACTAACGGATATATTGGCCGATAAATCTAAATCCAAATTTTATTTTTGAGAGCCTGATTACAAAAACTAAAGCCTCTCCATTAAAAGCCACATCTCAAGCACACAATGTTCTCATTATAATTTTATGTAGGCGATATGAAAGACTTGTGCTGAACATGTTGCACGTAACTGTATTTTCCTTTTTGAAGTTATTTCAATCATATTTCAAGCAATTCAAAGCCCTCATGTTGAACAGTGAGCATCTGAAGTGTCTCAGCTGAAAGAAATAATACATTATTTATCGGCCATATTTTCCTATCGGGCCGATAACGATGACATTAAAAGTTAGCATATATCGGCCGATATCGATATGTTGGCCGACATATCGTGCATCCCTAATTTCAATCATATTTCAAGCAAGTAACATATGCAATTTCACACTAGTAGTAAGTCAGAGACTCCAAAATATCCTGTCCCGTCGGGCTCAAGTAGTGCTGCAGGTTTACAGGCGTCGCTCTTATCAACTCTACTGGATTTATATGCGCTTATCTACAGAACAAAACCAAAGCCAGTTCAATCACTGCATCTTATTTGAATTAATATCTGCCCAAACAGGCTGTTGAGTGGAGCCTGAAACACTTCAATGGCCTTTTAGACATTTTGGGTGGAGCGGAGAGGCAAGTCTTAGCCGGTCACAGGGTGTTTGGCATTTGTTGGGGAATAATTTCACGTCTGTCACGGATAATAGGATGACTTCGGTATAATTCCACACGCCTTGTTTCGGTCCAGCAGAATAGGCAGTGGTGCATGGACACTGTAATGAAATTCAGTGTGGGGTTTTATAAAGGATGCGTTGGTTTGGTAATCACAAGAGAACTTCGGTCTGTGTGTAATATCCATCCACATAAACATGCAATAGAAATTCCAGGGCCAAGATGTCATTTTACGACCAACGGGGAATCCAGATTGAAGTGACGTTCACTAAACTTCCAGAGCAGAAACATGCAGACTTGTGAAAAATGAAGTGTGCACTTGTTGCACCAAAAGGAAATGCAAATGTTACTTAGGATCTGATTGACCAAACAATAACAGATAATCAGAGTGTGAAACTTGTTTGATAACAGTGATTATTTTCACAATGCTGTTTAGTGCCACTAGTGGTGGAGTGGAGAAACTATACACTTATTATAATTAAGCAAATTACGATAATAACCCCATTATATATTTTGGCTTTTAAGATTTTTAAATAATATGACATTTTAGACACTGGAAATGGAAGGTCATGTCAAACTACAATGCAAGTTGCATGTAGGACACAGTCTTCCATGCACTGGGCTCTTTTGTCTCTCCACAATTAGGCAAAAGTTGTAAGTCAACAGGGTGTTTATGCATACTGTGCATATTATGCACACTATATAGGCTACTACAATTTAAAGCAGCATGGTAGTATGCAAAAACAAAAATAATCAATTAGATCAAACCAATCCCCAACCCCACTCTATAAAGCTCCGCCTTGCAAAAAAATGTCAGCCAACCAGATTTCTCCAAGGCGGAGTGTGTTTATGACTCTGTAAAAAGCACTGTCAAAGAGACAAATGTGACGCCTATTTCACTGATATCTGACAGGGATTTTATGCATGATATATAGCAATAGACATTGTCAATTCTATGGTGTTTAAATTAATCTTATTTGCAGTAGTCAAATTGTACTACACTGTATTGGACACCCACTCCGTTTTCTAGATATCAGCCATTTGAAACAGAAATTTGGCCTTTAAAAGTGTAACAAAACAAGTACAAAAGGGGGAGGGGCGCTGAAGAATTCAGTCAATCTCCTCCTTCACTCGAGTTTCTCAAATAAATGCCCCAGTTATGAGTCCATTTATGCCTCTGGGGTCTGAAGGGCAGAGACTGTGTCTATATGTGATGTATTTCTGTGTGCGTTTGCTTAAGGGCCTCCGGTGGGTTAATAATTGATTATTCGTCCAATCAAACTTTGAACTTCCTTTCTCAAACTCTCTCTAAAAGCCCAATCTGAAATCCTGTCTGTCACACACAAAACTACAAATCCGTCAAGCCTGCCTTTCCCCAAAAAGACACACACCCAAAAACGTCATTCAAATTCCTCACTATAATTCATGAGCATAAAACACTAGAACACACACCATCAATCTGATTATACATAGAAAAATGAGTTAACTAAATATATAAACGCGCCTTCAAGGTTAATTTTTTCATATTAAAAAAAAGATAGCCTCTATCTTTCCTCTCCAGAACAGCAGATAAACTCCAGAAACAGCATTTCGGCAGCTATTTTAAGCTCCTGTATGGCGATATCTACCGCTACTGCCATTTTAAATCCGGATGTCTGGCTGTAACTAGGAGTCTAAATGTCGCTTTGAGAAAGAACAGAGTAGGGGAGAAAGAACAGAGTAGGGGAGAAAAAGCAGCACTAGCGGATGAAACTTGCACTAGTAAAACAGGTTCAGCCGTTACAATGTATCACTCACGCACACACGCGCGCGCACGACTGAAACATTGTAACACCGTAACATTCGAAACCCGCGAAACATTCTAACATTCGAAGCGAGTTCTAAGCGCATATAAAAGCCGTCTAATGATAATAAGGCACATTATGCGTGACCAAAAACGTGTTATTCACACAAATATGCACCTAACACAGGCCCCTGTGGCGGCCCCCGAGCTTTTCCCATAAGAACCTCTTACCTTCCTCTGCTGTTTCTCCCAGGCCGGGTCCAGTAGTAGGTCCCGATCCCAATCGTTCTCCTGCTCCATGTATCTCTGCTGTTGACCGCTGTACGAAAAATGTGTTTGATTATTAGCAGCGTGATAATCTACCATGTCACAAACCCTAAGGGCACTGTAAAGACTCTTCCTAACCGACCAACGAGAAGGAATGAGACTGCACTACTCGCTCTCGAAGTCTTTGTTGCTCGGTGTGAAGTATCCGCTGCGTGGACTGACAGGATCCCCGCCGAAAGTGTGTTCCTCCACCCTTCCTTCTGACGAAAAATGGAGTAGGAGAGACGCGCCGCTCCCACTGAGGAGGAGGTAGTAGGCCTTAGAAACTCATGAATATTTAAATGAACTGTTTACTTATTCAGAAGATATCCGACCTTAGCTCTACCCACGAACTGGGTGGGCTTCTGCGATTGGATGATATCGCAGAGGGAAGTTTTTTTAAGAATAAAAATGTGAATTTGTGCTTGTATATGAAAATGTTCAATGAGGATTTCAAAAGGTTTTCTGAAAGGACGTAATAAATAAATGACGTGTTCTATAAAAGTACTTTAATAGGAATTCAAATATTACTTACATTGTATAAATAGATTTTATATAATATGTGTATATAATTATATTTAAATATTTTGGATATTAATTACATTTAAAATGTATTGATATATAATTTACACACACACACACACACACACACACACACACACACACACACACACACACACACACACACACACACACACACACACACACACACACACACACACATATATATATGTATATATATATATAAAACGTGTGTGTATGTGTGTGTGTATATATATATATATATATATATATATATATATATATATATATACATTTTATGCATGTATATAAATATTATATAATATAGGCTATTAAAATGTATTGATGTATAATTTACATATTTACATATACACGCACACATTTTATAGATGTATATGTGTATATTATATTTATTAAAGTATTTTAATGTAAATTAAAATATGATTCACATTATATAAATATATTTTATATAAAATGTGTATACAATTATATCTATTATTATAGGTAATCAAAAGCAATTGGCTTAGAAAATGTCACTTTAAAGATACTTATTTTTGTCTTGTACATTAGTGTATCCTGTATCTTCTAACTTTACACAAACAGAAAGAGTGAATCTATTATTAATACACTTTCCACAAAACACTCACCAGCCGGTTGTGTTGTTTTTCTAAGCTTTATTTGAATTCCACTGTATATACAGTTCTAATAACACATATTGTTTTGGGAAAAAAACACATGAATGTGTATAACTTGAATTTATTGTAGTTAAACTGGTCTGGTTCTCTGACAGCTTTAAGCTGCTTAAACCCAACATTAAAATTTCATGGTGTCTGTCAAAGGAGACATGAAGTGGGTCAACATCAGACAGATGAGTGCATCAACCATACGCTGTTGTTTACATTGTTTACAATACCCAAATCCTGAGTATTAAACTGCATCAAACTCATACACACCCCCAATGATTGATATTGATCTTTATTTACAGGTAATCTCTTCTATTATCTGTAATATCCAAATACAAATCGGTAGCTTATTTGAATCATTTACTGTTTTGCAATTCAAAGCAGCAGCGGCAGCATGTCAAAAATCATAGCTGGGACATTTTACAGACCTAGAGCTTATGCAAGATTCCTGAACTGATCCCATCCACACATATTTCATTATCTGCCATATTTCCCAGTCATGTGTGCTCTCAAAAGTTCTCACTGTAATAAATATTAACGGAACATGTCTCCAGAGAAAGAGGAACAACGCATTTAAAGATCACAATTATTCATATGAGTTTTGTTTAAAGTCACCATGAAATCAAAATTGACAATTCCATTTTTTATGGAATATTGCAGTATTTATTATAAATGATTTATCTTTGAATAGCATTATTTTTATTATTCATGTGTCTCGTAACATTTCATCAGACTAACTTCCCCCTTCCTCGCACAGCAACATCTCTTCTCTGATAATGTGTTTACTGGCGTGAGGGCGAGGCAACCTGTCACTCACATGAGATTGACCAATAGCAAACCACAACCATCCAATCAAGCCCCGCCCTACATTTGTTCTTGTTCGAGAAGCCGCTTCACTCGGATATACGTCACTATAGAGATGAAAAAAACTGGCGCAACTTCCGTTTCAGTTCGACTTTAAAGCAACGAGATCTGAGTAATATGTCAGAATATATATTATTTATTATTTTATAACATATTTATACATTTAAGAAATGTTAATTTTTAATTTATTATTGTTCCGATTCCAATTTATTTTTAAAGCACATGATACAGCAATGTTGATCATAGTGCTACTCAAACAATAAAACATTAAAATGTAACAAACACAAATTATTCAACTTTAGATTATTATTATTATTATTAAATGTAATAACTTACAAAAATAATACTACAATATTATTAACAAATAATATTTTTTATTTTTTATTATAGCCTATTACTACAAAAAAATATGACGCCAATTTCTGTAGAATTTTTTTTTATTAAGCAAATTCATTAATTGGCACCTGTCCACTAGAAGCAGTAAAATCTGGTTAATTTTTGCTCTCTACAGGTTCTGTGCAGTGATATATACAGTAGTTTTGCATCATATCCGCTGTATTGTCCAGTCCAGTCCAAGAACAGTTGAAGCAAATGTTGTTTTCCTGCAGCTGGTCTGGAATCAGTTGTACATGGTCATGTGCAGAAACTACAAATCAAGAGGAAGAGCAAAAGAAACAAACACATAAATATTCATTTGGCGCACAGTAAATGAATCAGATTTTTCACAAGATAAGAAATGCACGTCTGACTCACGTTATCACTGTCAGTCATGTTGCAGAAAGACGGTTAAGAGGAATTAGGAAGCTTGGATCTGACAGGTCGCAGATCAAAGAGGTGCAGAGGATGAAATATTGAATGTGTGTGTGAGATGCTCAACGCTCTCATGCGTTTCATGTTTTTACCTGTCTGCAGTTCACAGAAATCATTCCCATTCCCGTCATATCAAAGGACTGAAACTTGCCTGAAGACAAAGACAAACACACGCACACACAAGCAACAGTGACATTTTTAAAAGTGTGGCTTAACACCTTAACTGTCACCCCCCTCTTTGATAATTGACATTAAATGCACTAACTTAAATGGTTGTAATTCAAGAATGCTTTGGAATACAGACCTAAGTTTGGTCTGTTTTAAAGAAAACAATCACCAGATTATTATTGAAGTGAAAGCACTTCAATAAATTAAAGTATGAAAAAGTTATGGAAGTTATAATTTACAGTAAATCAAATATACTTTATTAATATTTTTTTTATATAAAATAAATATTTTACAAAATATTTTTTACTATACAATTACTATAAAATGAAAGCTATATATCTAACCAAGTTGTGTTCCAAATTTCAAGTTGATATCACAAAAATTGAAGTTCCCATGAGATTTTGTTTAGGCGTAGTACCAAAAATAGCCACCGGGCGCCATTGCATTCCATTGAATTTAATTGTATGCATTCTGCTGTAACAAATTCATAAATTTCTATCCAAATATTACTTCTGTCACTAAATATGGAACCTTGAGACTCAGAACTTTCTGACAATATGTGTTTTGTCAATATTAGAAAAGTTTTTGATAATAAATTATGAAAGATGATGCCCAAAAGGGGAGGGGCCTAATAAAAAAATACAGTTTCTATGGTAACGCAACATCCAATTTCAAAACGGTTTGCACAGGATTAATTCTGAGTTCGTAAGCATTCAAATGATACCTAATTTATGATAACTACTAAAATATGTGATATAATAATAATAAATAAAAAAAATTATATATATATATATAATATATATTATACTTTTTAGAGGACTTCTTACTTTACTTTTTAAAATATAATTTTATCTTTTTTTATTGACAAATACTAGATTATGTTTTATTATGAACTTTTAGCATTAAAAACCAAAGTTTCAATTATTAAAAGTGTGTGCGTCGACTTCTTGTGACAAAGGTCCGAAACTCCTTTAATGACGTCGATTTTTTTAGGCGCACTCTTGTCATAAATTCATATATTATTGTTCAAACATAATTTGTAAGAAAAAAACAGCGCTAAAATATCTTTTTAGGAGTCTTAGACCTTTCCAACGATATATAGTTTGTCATAATTAGATTAGGATTTAATAGTAATATAGCGAAGTAAAGTTAGATATCCCGTATACGGGATCGTGACAGTTTAATACAACCCCAAATCAGAAAAAGTTGGGACATTTTGTAAAATGCATTAAAATCAAGAATCTGTGATTTGTTATTTCTATTTAACCTTTTATTAGCTGAAAAAAAAAGTACAAAGAAAAGTTTTCCAATGTTTTCACTGACAAACATAATTGTATTTTGAAAATATGAACAAATTTTGATTTTGATGGCTGCAACACACCCCAAAAAAGTTGGGACAGAGACAAAATAAAAGGGAAAAGATTATCCAAATTAGATTATCCAACTCTTTTGAAACAGTCCACAATGAGCAGGTGAATTGGTAATAGTTGAGGGTATCTTGTTTGGGTGTAAAAGTGCTTCTCAGTCTTTTTAAGCAAAGATGGGACATGGCTCATCACTATGTTCCAAATATCATGAGAGAATTGTCAAACAATTAAAAAATCACATTTCTCAATGCAAGATTGCAAAGAATTTATGTCTTTCATCATCTTCCATACATAATATTGTCACAAGATTCAGGGAATCCAGAGAAATCTCAGTCTGTGTTGGGTAAGGCAGTCGACCTCTGTTGAATGTGCGTGACCTTTGAGCCCTCAGATGGCATTGCACAAGATACCATCATGTTACTCTGTTAAATACAGCCACATGTACTCAGGAGTAATTTGGAAAACCGTTTTCACTGAACACAGTCTGACGCTGCATCAAGAAATGCCACTTGTATCTCTGTTACGCAAGGAGAAAGCTTTACATCAGTTCTATGTGGAGATGCCAGCGAGTTCTCTGGGCCTGAGCTCATCTCAGATGGTCTAGAAGACAGTGGGAATGTGTGCTGTGGTCAGATGAGTCCATGTTTCAACTTGTTTTTGGGAGAAAATGGACATCGAGTTCTCAGTCCCAAAGACGAAAGGGACCAACCAGACTTTCACCAGCGACAGGTGCAAAAGCAAACATCTGTGCTGGTATTGAGGTGCATCATTGCAAACGGTATGGGTAACTTGCATTATTGTGAAGGTACCATTGACATGGAGGCATATATTTGGATTGTACAGAGACATAAACTGCCATCAAGATGACATCTTTCCTGGGAAGCAAGACAATGCCAAGCCTCATTCTGCACATGCTAAAACTGAGTAGATTCTAGACACTCTGCACCATAGAAGGGATGTGCCTCATGTTAACTGCAGTCCAGATATGTCTCTTATGGAAAATGTATGACCCATCATGAAAAGGAGAATCAGGCAATGATGAACACAGACTGTTGAGCGGCTGTCTTGTATCAGACAAGTTTGGGCAAATATTCCACTAGCAAAACTCCAACAATTAGTATCCTCAACTCCCAAATGATTAAAAAGTGTAATTAAAAGGAAAGGTGAATTGACAAATTGGTAAACATGTCTCTGTCCCAACTTTTTTGGGGTGTGTTGCAGCCATCAAAATGAAAATTTGTTCATATTTACAAAATACAATTATGTTTTTCAGTGAAAACATTGGAAAAATTTTCTTTGTACTTTTGCCAGTTAAATAAAGTTTAAATAGAATTAACAAATCACAGATTCTTTATTTTAATGCATTTTAAAAAATGTCCCAACTTTTTCTTATTTGGGGTTGTACTTAAATGAAGTACAAATACTTTTTAGGGCCTTCTAAACAGTATATTTACTATTTTACCATTAAAACCATGCAAACTTCTTTCTCTGAAATGTTATGCATGAAAAATATACTTTTATTTATAAACTATTTTAATGTTGTTTCTTATGCAATGCCAAACACTATTTGTATTTGGACAACTTTGCAATAACCGTGACAGTAATTTGACTTGGATGTGTGTGTTCTTACGCATCATGCAGTCCAGTTTCATGAGCAGGAAGAGGAATCCAGGGAAGCTGACGGTCATATCTGGCTCTGTGTAGCGCAGGCCGATGAGCTGCAGTATGAACTCATCCACCTGTATGCCTAGACCAGAGCAGACGAGCACAGATCAAGCTGATGATCAGCCCTCACACTCCTCCTCCAACATTCCTCTCACAGATGAATGAACAGGTTTCTCTTCTGAAAGCTGGGTGTGTTAAAGCCTGACGTGTGTGGGAAACCATTTCACTAATAGCGTCTGAGTAACAGAATGTGTGAGTGTGTATGTGTTCATTCTCTATAAACGAACTGTTGCGTCACTGAGTGCATTTGCATGTATAGGGTGTGTGTGTGTGTGTGTGTGTGTGCTCATACTTGCATTTATGTGCGTGTGAGTGTGAGTGTGAGTAAGTGTGTGTCATAGGTTTCACCTGCTGCTGACAGAGCGGGGGAGATTTCTTGATAATCCAGCGATTGGTTCTTGTTTTTGTCAAATGTCATAAAAATACCCTACAAAAACACATACAGAACATATAATCCAGTCTATATTTGATCTAAAATGCAGTAATGAATATTAATAAATTCCATGAAACAATAGAGCGCAACAGTCGGGTTCCAGCAGTAAATACTCCATTCATTTTCTCCATAAGGAAATTGATTTTAAATGACAACTTAAAGACAGACCTACTGTGAGCAACGAGATTGTTAATTGATGGTATTTGCTTTGTGGTGAAAAACTACATTACCCATGATGATGTACAGACAACTCCACCAATCAGAGAGTCGAAAGATCACGTTAGCTCCGCCCACTCCACCCAAGATTTTATATTTCTCCATCACTTTTAATTCGGATATCCTGTTTGCAATGCTTGGGAATTTAGTTCTTTGCCTCACTAAAGCTGTTGTATATAGCTAAAGTTTATGTTCTTTGTACCTTGTCCCCGATTTTCAAATACTTGTTTGCTTCAAATTATAGTCTGTAATGTTGTGATTCACCTCATAGCTGATTGGCTTGGTTCATGGTTTGTAACGTGTTTATGAAGTTTTTTTTTTTTAAATCCCTATGGGAGAAATGAATGGGAAAAAATTATTCCGGAACCAACAACACTAAAAAAGTGAGCGGGCACTAATGGACTCTTTAATAATTCATCCAAAATGAGGGTAAATTATAAAAGAATTGTCCGTTTTAGGTGAAAAACATTTTTTTAAATGTTCTTACTATGATGTCACTTGTCATATGACATGACAACACACTGCCTTCACCTCACTGTAATCAAACACTCCCTACACATTCATTAAAACAGGTAAATGTCCTCACCGTCCACTTCCGGAATTTTTCCCACAACGCCTGGAACTCTGTCAAATCGAGTCGACCCATTCCTTGGCTCTGATTGGTCCAGTTAAGGTGACATTCCGATTTCCACCCAATCTTATACATTCTTTTGAATTGCACCATAAAATACCTCACACACCCAGATGTGCCCGAGGAGAGGGAGATAAGACCCGGGCTATGCTGAGAATGGAGTACTAGCACACTGCAAACTATTCTTAGCAATAGAATGTGAATCAAACTGTTGCATGATACACTATCGGTCAAAAGTTTGGAATAATTCAGATTTTTTAATCTTTTCTGCTCACCAATACTGCATTTATTTGATCAAAATATAGTAAAACTGTGGAATATTACTCTTTAGCCAGAACTAGACTCGCGTATGGCTGTTAAACGAAGCCAGTGGTTATAATTTATAAAGTTATGGATATTTTTCTTACAAAAACGCATCGCTTCGCTTAGGAGGGCCTATATTAACCCCCTGGAGCCGTATGGATTACTTTTATGATGAATGGATGCACTTTTTTGGGGGCTTCACAATCCAAGGTACCATTCATAATTTTCATTTTTGGGTGAACTATCCCTTTAAGTTAAAGCAATAAAATTATTAACTGGAAATAAATAACTAAAACTGAAATTAAAACAACAATTAAACAGAAATAGCAATATTTAAAAAAAAATTAAAAAATGACAAAAGAACAATGAAATTATTAAAAATTAAGCAAAAAATTATCATGATAACTAAACATATAAAAATAAAAGTTAATTAAAAATATTAATAAAGTAAAACAAGTGCACTAGATATACAGGATACATCCATGAGCACCACAAAACTCTTGCATTGCTCCAAACTCAGTTTCTTCTCGCTACCTGCGAAAACTGACCGGACAGAAAACAAGAAACAACATCAACAAACTCACTTCCTCACTGGTTAACACATCACTTCCCGTATGGTCTCCAGCTCCGCTTGCAGAGCGAATGAAAAGAATTGCATTATAACGGCACTGGAGAGGAACAGTAAACATGACTTCTCCTGCTAAGAGTGTTTTGCATTGAGATGCAAATGTAGAAAAAAAGAAGTAAATAGATGAAAAGCACCGTTTGAATAAACATTTTCTCACCTCCGTTTGCAATGGCTTCAGTCAGCAGGTTATACAGATCCAGCGGCCTACAGTACGAACCCTACAGACAACGCATATGAACATACTGTACAACATGATGCATATGACATTAGATATGACAATACATGCACAAACTCCGCATGCAACTGACAGTTTTTACCTTGACACAGTGTTTCATGAAGAGAGCTTTGGCTTTGTTTATAGACGGCAGACCTGCGAGACGTGGAGACAGCGGCTGCACACACACAGACACGAATGGAAATCATTAAAAATGAGCAATTCAATGAACCCAGTGATCATAAATGGTCAAAGCAGTGAAACTACACAGTAAATGTCTCTGTTTTACCGGTGTAGGTGAGGTTGCATCTATTCCAGGTCTCACAGCAGCTCTGCACACACACACACACACACACACACACACACACACACACACACACACACACACACACACACACACACACACACACACACACACACACACACACACACACACACACACACACACACACACAGGCAATGCTGTAAATTAATACTCTGTGTAGAAAAAAGTTTTTTTCAAAGTTATAAAACCAAGATTATTGGAGTATGTTGAACAAGAATTTATTTTCAGTGTACGTTAAAACAAAGACTTTAGATTCATATTACATCAAAAAACAAGCGTTTCTCTCATGGGAAATGAAAATAGACAGAATTGAGTATTGAGTATAAATATATAAATATAGAGTATAGAGCGATAGCGTTAATAATTTTTTTTGTACTCATACTTTTAGTTAATTTTTATTAAGTATGCTTAAGTAAAGTTGAAGTATATAATAAGTGTACTTTATGTAGTAAGTATACTAATATCAATGTACTTGTAAGTATACTTTTACTTTTTCAATACTTAGGACTAAATTGGCCCACTTTTTAATGTATAAAAGTATACTTGTAAGTGTACTATAAGAATAACAGTAGTAAACTTTGAGCTTTGAAAGTTTTTTATTTGTACTGCAACTATACTACAAGTAAAATTATAGGTATAATAGTATACTTGACTAGGTTACTAGTCAAATAGCAATTTTCTTTAGTTAATAAAAGTACACTTTGAAGTATACTCTCAATGAACTGCTAGTTTAGTTGTTTTATACTGCAAGTATCCTTATACGTTTTCTTTAAGTGAAAAACATCATACTTGTAGTTTACTATTTATATATTATTTTTTGCACTTTAAGTATACCACTGTGTTCCTATTTAGGTATTCATTTTTTAAACTCGAAATATACCTTTCACTGTACTTTAACTCTTTCCATTTTAAAAACATTTTATTCTAGATTCATACATTCTTTTTATCAACACTTGAAACTTATTTTTAAGTTTCAGTGCAATTTAAAGTATATTTATGAGAAGTACATAAAAAGTAGACTGAAAGTATACTTATTTTTAGTTTAAAAGAAGTATACTAATAGCACACTTGAATAAACTTCTTTTTCGTAAGGGTAACTAAAACTTTTAACCAATTAAAAATAATTTTCGTTAATGGAAATAAGGCTGAAATAATAAAATGTAAATATTAGACAAAAAAACGTACACTTAACTCAAACAAAAATGATAAATGTTGCCTCGGCATATAACTAAAGTAAAATAAGCGGAAGGACTAAAATTACTCAAACCAAAACTGAAATAAAAATACATAACAAAAACTAATAAACAGTAAAAAGCACATTACAAAATTACTAAAACTTAAACTAAAATTAAAATAAAGGGAAAATATAAAATAAAAGCTACTTAAAAATATTTTAAAAAATAATAATATAATAGTATATAAATACTATTAAAATGTACTGCTGCTCTTGAGAAATATTTGAGTTCACACTGAGATCTCTGACTTTTAATTGCAGCAAGTCTAATGCAGTATTTGTTGTGTGTATCATCATCATGATCATCATCATCAAAGGTTTATTAAGGACACACATGGTCCAAAACACAAACAATAACAGATTAGATTACGGCGGTCCGTTTCTCAGTATAAACACCGTATGAACTGAGATCGGGTTAGTGATTTTCACACATTAGGCAGAGCCTCACTCACTTTATGGCATTTCCTTTCTCGGTCAGGACTCTCAGGAGGAATTCTCCCACCTGATTGGTCTCCGCAGCGCTGGGAATAATGATGTAATTGCCGGGTGCCAGGCGACCGCGCAGCACAAGCTCCCGCCGCGGGACGTAACCGTGATCTTTAATGGTGCTGAGCACCGGACTGTGCAGAGACACATCCCGGGAGGAGAGGAAATCCTGCTCGGATCCGGCCTGATCACACAGACACCGGACTCAGACGTGCAGAGAGACACTAACACACTCAAATCAGGTCAGGATGATCTCAGAAACTGTAGAATATTATAAAATATTCACTACTGAAAAAAAGTTTGCAATAACTATGATTATTAATGTTTTTGAAGTGTCTTTTGCACAGCAAAGCTTAATTTATTTGATAAAAAAAACTAAATATTATATAAAATATAAAAAACAAAAAAAAATATTTTTGTAATTTCAAATAACTGTTTTCTATCTGAATATATGGTAAAATGTAATTTATTCCTGTGATCAAAGCTCACTGTGAATTTTCAGCATCATTACTCCAGTCTTCAGTGTCACATGATCCTTCAGAATTTAGTATAATATGTATATGTGTTATGAATTCTGTCCGTGTTTCCCAGTTCTTTGTGTTTTTGGTTTAGTCCAGTTTTCTGTTTCCTGCTCCTCGTTTCTTGTTTAGTAGTTCCCCATTATCACTATTAGTCTTCCCAGGTGTCCCCGATCAACCACGCCCCCTTGTTATCTTGTTCAGCTCGTTTGCCCTTGTATTTAAGCCCTGTGTTTCAGTCCGGTCTTTGTGAGTTCTTGAATGTGTGTGTTATACAGTTGGTCCTGTTTCTAGCCTGAGTCTTTGTCAAGTTTGGAGTTTGTGTAATAAAGTGTGTGCTGCAAGTGGATCCTGCTTCTTCCTTGCTTCAACCATCATCGTTACAGAAGAACTCACCAAAAATGGATCCAGCAGTTGTCAGCAACCAGGCCCTCAGAAGTTTCCTTGCCTCGATATTTCAGGAGGGCCAATCCATCGAGAGGTACGTGAGGGACTTTATGTCGTGCTGTCGTCTGGGGGCTTTAGACGACCTCGAGCTCATGGACTTGTTTTGGAGCTTCCACCGCCGGTCCAGCCCAGAGCCCCCTTCGCCTCCGGTCCAGCCCAGAGCCCCCTTCGCCTCCGGTCCAGCCCAGCCCAGAGCCCCCTTCGCCTCCGGTCCAGCCCAGAGCCCCCTTCGCCTCCGGTCCAGCCCAGCCCAGAGCCCCCTTCGCCGCCGGCCCCGTCCAGCCCAGAGCCCCCTTCGCCGCCGGCCCCGTCCAGCCCAGAGCCCCCTTCGCCGCCGGCCCCGTCCAGCCCAGAGCCCCCTTCGCCGCCGGCCCAGCCCAGCCCAGAGCCCCCTTCGCCGCCGGCCCCGTCCAGCCCAGAGCCCCCTTCGCCGCCGGCCCCGTCCAGCCCAGAGCCCCCTTCGCCGCCGGCCCCGTCCAGCCCAGAGCCCCCTTCGCCGCCGGCCCCGTCCAGCCCAGAGCCCCCTTCGCCGCCGGCCCCGTCCAGC
>NW_027509186.1:36037500-36125000 GCF_051911475.1 Siphateles boraxobius | reverse complement strand
AATTATGTTTGCAAAATGGAATGTTCGTTAAAAGGAAGAGTAGGCGATTTTCTTTTTTTTGTTATGCTGGGTTGAAAGTCTCTTTACATCCTGATAGCAATCACAAAGTTAAGTGGTCTAAATGTAATTATACGTATATATTTTGTCTGTGGAAAGTGTAGGACCATAAAAGGTTCATAAAAGAATAATTGAATTCGGTCCGAGAGCAACGATAGGATGTCCTACCTGTCAGCATGTATTTTTATTAAGGCTGGGAAAAGATTAATCGCGATTTATCACATCCAAAATAAAAGTTTGTGTTTACATAATATATGTCTGTGCACTGTGTATAATTATTTTTTATATATAAATACACACACATGCATGTATACATATAAGAAAAAATTGTTATTTATATATAAAATATTAATATATAATATAAATTATAAATAAATATATACATGCAAATATTTCTTAAATATATACATGCATGTGTGTGTGTATTTATATATATACAAAATATTTATACACAGTGCACAGACATATATTAGGTAAACACAAACTTTTATTTTGGATGCGATTAATCGTGATTTATCTTTTCCCAGCCCTAATTTTTATACCTGCGCAGACATCACACGTCATCCGTGTGTTTCATGCTATGAGTTAGACAGACGTCAGTCACCGAGCACCACAAACGAAACAGCAACAGCCTTTCACAGTTCCTCCTGAACCAAAACAACAAGCTTATGCTACGTTCACGCCATAACTACTGCCATTTGGAAGAGATGGAAACCCATGACGTTATTCTCGGGGCAGACTCAAATTTATCCCTTTCAATTGAATCTGCAGCATTCAGGTGATACAGGTCAGTACTCTTTAAGTTATGTTCATTATTATTGTAATGTTATGTGCTTTAAGACATGAGGTAGTTTAACGCCGTCTCTCGTGATGTTTAGTTTGCTCCCTGCTGTGTGTGTTCATGTGTTTTGGAGGAGGAGTGGCTTTGGAGAAGCTCTAAAGGGAGGGTCAGATCTTATGCTTTCAAAGCTAGCTTGCTATTGCTAGCCTGTTCGAAATTACCTACCCTACCTTTAATGTTCACATAACCAAGAAAAACTTTTTTTAAAACATAACTTTTTAAAAGTTCAGAAATAAAGTTTTTTATAACAATGAAAATGTTAAAAACATTCTTAGAACATATTTTTGTTAGCAGGGTATAAAGTTACCTGTATTTTTTTAAGTTAGTATTACTTATTTAAAACAACCCAGCTGCAGTGTCGTTGATATTACTTAGAATGCACAATATATATATATTTTTTTTTAAACATGAGTTATCTGTTTTTGCAAATGGACTCTTCTGTTGTAAATATTCTAATTGGGAGAAGGTGTGCAATAATAAAAAGTTTGTGTTAAACATTTAGGTTGCATTTGTGAGGTAATAAAAATGTAACTGGTTGCGTAAACTTGGCACATAATATCTAAATATCGATAAATCAATCGATATAGCCCTGAATCCAGTCGAATAGTATCGTGAAATTTTTTGAGGCATCGGCAAATATCGTATCGGTGACTGAGAGAATCGATATCACATCGTATCGTGATGAACTATCCGACACCCCTAGTATGTGCAATTCCAGACATATGCTAGTTCTTTAAGCTGATGGCTCCCTCTGGTGGAACTCAGAGCGTTAAAAAACACTGATGAAACATAAATCAAGAGCTGGTTTGTCAGAGACAAACAGAGAGAGAGAGAGAGAGAGAGAGAAAGAGAGAGAGAGAATCAAGGGAAGCATTTCACCCTCACCGTCTCCATGCCTGTCACTGAATAGGCATGTCTGAACAAAATCCCAAACTCATTGCTCTTCTCAAGGGGTCCCTGCACAAAGACAAAGAGACATGACAAAAGATTACATTCACAAAACAACAGCTGTCAGAAAAAAACACTTTCCTGGAACTCAAGAAAGATCCTTTTACCTAGAACACAACAAAGAAAAAAGACGACACGTCACTCACACACGGAAAACAGATATTTGCTCGCTCTACTGTCTACTTCGAGCATTATTGTTGTGAATTTATAAAATAATGCAATGCTGTGTGTCCTGGTGGTTAAAAATATGGGCTGCTGATTGAAAGGTTGCAGGTTCAAACCTGCAAGTTCTGATTAGTGAGCTTTAAATAATAATGTCACGATACCACACACAGGAAACCGGGGTAGATCCAATAGCAGTTTATTCGGGTAATCCAAAATCATAAAACCAGTCCAGGCAGGGGTCAAAACCAAAAGGCAATCCATAAACAAGAATCAAAACAATAAAAGGCAAGAACACAGACCTCCAAAGTGGTGTGACGAATAACAACGACTCCGTGACAAACACTAAAACAGACAGGGTATATATACACTCAAACTAACAAGGTGATGGGAAACAGCTGAGTGCAATGAACTGATGAGTGACAGACAGAATGCTGGGAAATGAAGTCAAACGTGAAAGACACCGTGAGAACGAGGACCTCTAGTGGCAACCCAGGGAACACAAACCAGACACTGTGACATAACCCCCCCTCTACGGAGCGGCTACCAGACGCTCCAAGACCCACAAAAAACAAACAAAACAAGAGACCAGGAGGGAGGTGGAACGGTGGAGGATCAGGGGGAGGGATGGGGGGCCAGGTCCATGGAAGGGAACAGAAACAGGGGGTGATGGTTTAGCCGGCGGCCAGGGCGAAGCAGACGGTCCATCGGGCGGCCAGGGCGAAGCAGACAGTCCATCGGGCGGCCAGGTCAAAGCAGACAGTCCATCGGGCGGCCAGGTCGAAGCAGACAGTCCATCGGGCGGCCAGGGCGAAGCTGACAGTCCATCGGGCGGCCAGGGCGAAGCTGACAGTCCATCGGGCGGCCAGGGCGAAGCTGACAGTCCATCGGGCGGCCAGGGCGAAGCTGACAGTCCATCGGGCGGCCAGGGCGAAGCTGACAGTCCATCGGGCGGCCAGGGCGAAGCTGACAGTCCATCGGGCGGCCAGGGCGAAGCTGACAGTCCATCGGGCGGCCAGGGCGAAGCTGACAGTCCATCGGGCGGCCAGGGCGAAGCTGACAGTCCATCGGGCGGCCAGGGCGAAGCTGACAGTCCATCGGGCGGCCAGGGCGAAGCTGACAGTCCATCGGGCGGCCAGGGCGAAGCTGACAGTCCATCGTGCGGCCAGGGCGAAGCAGACAGTCCATCGTGCGGCCCCGGCTCAGGAACAGACACTGGCTCCGGCTCAGGAGCAGACACTGGCTCCGGCTCAGGAGCAGACACTGGCTCCGGCTCAGGAGCAGACACTGGCTCCGGCTCAGGAGCAGACACTGGCTCCGGCTCAGGAGCAGACACTGGCTCCGGCTCAGGAGCAGACACTGGCTCCGGCTCAGGAGCAGACACTGGCTCCGGCTCAGGAGCAGACACTGGCTCCGGCTCAGGAGCAGACACTGGCTCCGGCTCAGGAGCAGACACTGGCTCCGGCTCAGGAGCAGACACTGGCTCCGGCTCAGGAGCAGACACTGGCTCCGGCTCAGGAGCAGACACTGGCTCCGGCTCAGGAGCAGACACTGGCTCCGGCTCAGGAGCAGACACTGGCTCCGGCTCAGGAACAGACACTGGCTCCGGCTCAGGAACAGACACTGGCTCCGGCTCAGGAACAGACACTGGCTCCGGCTCAGGAACAGACACTGGCTCCGGCTCAGGAACAGACACTGGCTCCGGCTCAGGAACAGACACTGGCTCCGGCTCAGGAACAGACACTGGCTCCGGCTCAGGAACACACACTGGCTCCGGCTCAGGAACACACACTGGCTCCGGCTCAGGAACACACACTGGCTCCGGCTCAGGAACACACACTGGCTCCGGCTCAGGAACAGACACCAAAACTGTAACAGCCACAAGAACAGACACAAACACAGAAACAAACACTGGTTCAGGAACAGGCGCTGGCTCTGGCTCAGGTACAGCAGACACAGGCTCCGGCTCTGGAACAGGCATTGGCTCTGGCTCCGGCTCAGGTACAGCAGACACAGGCTCCGGCTCTGGAACAGGCACTGGCTCTGGCTCTGGAACAGCAGACACTGGCTCCGGCTCTGGAACAGCAGACACTGGCTCAGGCTCAGGAACAGCAGACACTTGACTCGGGACCACTGGACTCGGGACCACCGGCACTGGGACCACCGGAACTGAGACCACCGGACTCGGGACCACCGGGTTGTTGGGGAGATACGAGGCCCTTCTCCTCCTCCTCCGTCCTTGATGGCGAGCTGCAGCCTCAGTACTAGACGGGACCAGGGGCGAGGACTTTGGACTGGACAGGACCAGTGGTGAGGAGGACCTTGGGCTGGACGAAACCAGTGGCGAGGGCTTTAAGATGGACGGGACCAGCGGCGAAGATCTTGTGCTGGGCGGAACCAGCGGCGAGGATCTTGAGTTGGACGGGACCAGTGGTGAGGACCTTGTGGTAGATGAGCCCCACGATGATGACTTTGTGCGGGGTGGAACCAGCGGTGAGAATCTTGTACTGGACCAGTCCGGCGGCTCCGGATCAGAAGAATGGAAAGGCGGAGGATGGTGTCGTGGAATTTGTCGACCACCTCCTCCCCTGCAACCTCCCCGAGTTCCGGAGAACTTTGCCAGACGAGTCCCCAGAAACGACTCACCATCTCTGATGGACGAGTTCGCTGAAGCCTTAGCCGCCGCTGCTTCTTCAGTCTGCTGGGCCCATAAGCCAAAACATTGAAAAATGTTTAGTCGAGGCGCTTCCTCCCCGACCTGCGAACCTCCTCTCTGTGGTCCCCTTCCTTCCCCATACACAGGAGAAGGGTTATGGAATCCCGAACTGCTGGATCTATTCATCGTGACGGAGTCGTTCTGTCACGATACCACACACAGGAAACCGGGGTAGATCCAATAGCAGTTTATTCGGGTAATCCAAAATCATAAAACCAGTCCAGGCAGGGGTCAAAACCAAAAGGCAATCCATAAACAAGAATCAAAACAATAAAAGGC
Organism: Siphateles boraxobius; assembly: GCF_051911475.1. Lineage (NCBI taxonomy): Eukaryota > Metazoa > Chordata > Actinopteri > Cypriniformes > Leuciscidae > Siphateles > Siphateles boraxobius. Next base: position 36,119,997 of record NW_027509186.1, on the reverse strand, counting down.
AAGAACACAGACCTCCAAAGTGGTGTGACGAATAACAACGACTCCGTGACAAACACTAAAACAGACAGGGTATATATACACTCAAACTAACAAGGTGATGGGAAACAGCTGAGTGCAATGAACTGATGAGTGACAGACAGAATGCTGGGAAATGAAGTCAAACGTGAAAGACACCGTGAGAACGAGGACCTCTAGTGGCAACCCAGGGAACACAAACCAGACACTGTGACAAATAAGCCCTTTAGCAGGAAACAGAAACAGCCTATATAAATTCCAGCAGAGATGATAAATATAGGATCTGTTCTGTTCTTTTATTATCTAATTTTTTTTTACATAACCATTCAAAAGTTTGAGTTAAGATTTTTTTTTTTTAAAGAAATTAGTACTTTTTTTCTCAGCAAGGATGCATTAAATGAATCAAAAGTGACATTAAAGACATTTACATTGTTAAAGAAGATTTCTATTCCAAATAAATGCGGATCTTATGAAATATCTCTTTAAATAAGACGTGAAGAGACGTGAGACGTGAATGTGAAGAGTGTAAACCTGTGAGTTAGCACAGTTGATCAGAGCTCCTTTCCTTAGCAGGGAACGCAGAAACGAACCCAGCGCCCGAGGGAGAGACGCCACCATGAAAACCTCCGTAATCCCACCGGTCATGTCCACCATCGCCTCGTGAGGGAAACCCATATTCAGAGCGTTATAACCACCCTTCATCCTGAGAAAAAGATGAAAAAGACATTGTGAGCAACAGACAAAAGCAGCTTTTGTGCATGCGGAATACAAAATATTTCTTTTTTTTAAATAAATGCTGTTCTTTTCATCAAAGAATCCTGAAAAAAACAAGCAATGCATTCTCAAACATCTTTCTAGCCATGGCCTATATATACCCTATATATTTGGTGCAATAACCAGTAGTAAAGAGGAAGAGATGATTGGTTCACATGCCACTGGAACTGAAGCACTACAGCGATCTGTCACAACACATTAAAGAGAGTCAAAACTGTATTTTAGTAAGTGTTTATATATTTATGTTGAGGCAAAATTGACCATCTGAAAGCTAAGTGTTTTAAAAAAAAATGAAAAGTAAAAAAGCAGAAGACTTATTGCGAAAATTACATGGGAGGTGTGCTACAAATAATGTTTGGTGAATTTTTGTTCGCATCAACTGAAAACAATTGAGATTTAACAATTGATCTTGGGATTTAAGAATCAACCATTGCGGCAGAAATCTTATTATTTTTTTTTTTTTGTTGCTGTTTCTGACGAATATTTCAGGTTGATGAAATTTTGGTCCATCACTATTTTTATTGTATTTTAGTGATGGGAGAAATGAAGCTTTTGGAAGCATTGAATTATTTTAACCAATCCCCGTTGCGAAATGATTCACAGGTTTGAGGCGCTCGAAGCGGCACGCACTGGTGACCCCTGCTTATCAGAACGATGTAAATGCAGCGAAAACTCACCCCAAACATGCATAACATCTTTTTCAAATCAATTTCAAATATTTAATTGAAAGTTTAATCTGTTAAATGCAATTAACAACTCATTTAATACCATTAAATATGAAGTGCCTCTATAATATGCGTTAATTCATGAAACTATAGGGCTTGTTTTGTTTTTGTTTTATAGGGCTTGGTTAATCAGGTCAGAAAGAGACTATTAACTCTTTCCCGCCATTTATAAGACAATGAACAACTTCCCTGCCCCCAGTCTCAAAAACACGGTTTGAAATCGCTGGTGTTTCTGACGTCACAAACTACCTTGTAACCAATCAGATCAACGTGTGATCGTCAACGAGTGGATCTCTGAGCTGAGTGAGTGAGTGGAGGCGGGGCTCATTTGCATATTCATAGAACCGCGTATACTAAATGAGGCAAGGGTGTAGAGTTACATTCAAGATATTTTAAGGCATGAAGAAATAATTTTTTAAGGAAAAAACATTTAAATATGTCATTTTGGTGATCAAAGATGAGTTTTAAGGGTTAAAATGATTGACTACAAGGGGACTTTAAGGCACTTTTATGTGTTACTGACTTGGCATAAGCCTTCTCCAGCAAAGCGCTCCAGAATTCATCTCTGCTTGAGGAGTGTAGATAGATCAGCTGACCGTCACGTGTGGGCAAGCGGTCATCGACTCGCACCCGATTCCATTCACCATACTGCCAAAACTACAGGCAAACAGAGACACCATTAAAGCCATCATAACTGCTGTATTCAGTGCAGTAACACACACCACTAACCTGAAAATAGAAGCAGCCGTTGTAGCCCTTCTGAAAACCTTGGCCTGAGGGAACGACGCGATCCAGAAGGGATGGGTAGAGAGAGAGAGACGCCACGGCAGACAAGAACCAGCAATCACCTTAGAGAGAGAGTTAAAGCATCTTAAACCACGTTAAAACATGTTTTAGCTCTTTTTAATAGTATGTGGTCAATTGTTATACTTTAATACACTAGCTCCCGACATGCTTTAGGACATGTAGACGTGTGGTGACAGCACAGAACCAAAATTGTTAATCATGCGAATCAAGTGAACAAAAATAATCATAAAAATCAAACATTTAAATTGATTATTAACAAAATAATAATACAATAACACTCTCGGCAGCAAATAATTCCCACATATTTTCAGATTTTAACCAAACTGATACCCAAATTTAGATCAAAATGATCAACACTTTGTACACAATCTGATTTTTAGAAGTAAAAGTATTTTTACTATAATTGTAAAAATGTCCATCTTCCACTTATGAAGGTGGTTCAGGTCGTTTTAGCTGTAAAATCTTTACTGATTTTGATCAAGTAAACGTATTAACTTTTATAGCTACTGTTAGTAATATATCAAGATGGAAACTTACTGGGCTGAAGCGACTTTTGAAAACTAAGCATTTAAAAATAATCTTCCTAAGACATATTGTTGGCTGATATAGAGTGACGAATGAAATATGTATTTTATGTCAGTCGTCAGCAGTAGTAATACTGTTATGAAGATCTGATTCATTTACATTACAAGCAAGTTTTTGTCCATATAAACATCCACATCTGCAGCAAACTGCATATTTTGCTCAGTTTGGGCCTCTGAATAAAATTGAACTGTTTTTTCCTCCCATCTCCATATTCTGACTATATCATATGAGCCGTAAAATCCTGATGGATCAAATATGATACACTCACCAAAAACACATGGATATCTTTTTATATTTTATTTTATCAAAAGGTTCAATAAACTGTTTCATTTCAAACTTGATTTTTTTCCATACTATGGACGTCAATGGGGTCCGTCAACTGTCTGGTTACCAACATTCTTCAAAATATCTTCTTTTGTGTTCAGCAGAACACAGAAACTCACACAGGTTTGGAATAACTTGAGGGTGAGTAAATGATGACAAAATTTTATTTTGGGGTGAAATTTATAAATTAAGGCGGCACTGTGCAGGATTTCTGTTTTTGTCAAACAGCGATCCCTAGAGTCGCTGTAGAGTACTTGTATTTAACGTTACTGTCGTAAACACCACTCACGCAGAGCGTATCTGCACTCACGGCCTCTGCACTTCATAATAATAAAGTAGCCTACCGCGTTAGGCTTACCTTAGCCTAAATTCCAGATGACACCAATAAAGTGTATCATGTACGTCGCATTATTTCGCAGGGCTCTCAAGTTTTAAAGACAGGCAAGAGTGACATCCAGCCGACAGATACGTTTTTGTCATTGGTTGTTGCGTTAAATCTTACCCAGATACAATAGTGCTATTTTCTGATTGGCTATTGTGTAGCTCGACGAACAACACCAGAGGAGACGCGCTTGATTCCTGCCGGTTCCACAGTGAGAGCGGTGCAGCCAGAGTTTTGGCACATTAAATATATAACAAATAGTTTTTCAACATGAGAAATACAATGTGTGGCGGGAGAGCCTGACAAAAGACCGAAATGAGTGACTGTCACGCTCAGTGCGTGACACTTGAGAGCCCTGAATTCGTAACAATGTCCGTTATGATGTTGTTAGACATGATTATTGCAATTTATCATAATAGTTTGCAAATTGCGCTCATTTACACTATTTACAACATATTTTGGGCGACCCGCCGGCCCAAAGTTGCAAGGGTGGTTTTGCGGCTCACAGGCACCAGGCGGGTGCGAGACGACCACCATTCAACACGAAATCAGTAATATAAACATTACAATGACTCCAAAGCTGTTCGGTAACGGTAAAAAAGTTACTTAGTTCTGCTTTAAAGTCCCCCTGTGGTGAAAATCAAGCTTTTAATGTTGTTTATATGTCTATGTGGTGTTTTAATGTGCTTTAAGACAAACCATGTGTAAATTCATAAGTCAACACCATTACTGAGTATTTTCTCCTTAAAACTGCAGTGAATCAAAAGACAGTCTCAAAAACACGGTTTGAAATCGCTGGTGTTTTTGAAGTCACAAACTACCTTGTAACCAATCAGATCAACATGTGATCGTCAACGAGTGGATCTCTGAGCTGAGTGAGTGAGTGAGTGAGTGGAGGCGGGGCTCATTTGCATATTCAAAAACTGTGTGTTACACGAGAACCTGCAAAAACCTGCAGCACCTGTATTATTCTCAATGCCAACTCTTATGGTTTAAATAGTTGAGGATTAAGATCTCACTCAGAACTCCCTGGCAGACGTCCATGCGTGTGGCTCCATCCACAATAAACTGGGGAAACGGACACATCTCCTGGAAAAGAGAGGAGAAAACACAAAGGATAATTTTAGGATCAAAGGATATTTAAGAAAAAGAATGACTGCACAGAGTTTATATGTATATTTGGTATGACATGAGTAAAATGACAGAATTTTGTAATTTTACTCATGTCACTCCAAAATATGTCTACACTCTAAAGAAATATGGTTCTTTAAAGGTTCTTTACATGTAGTAACAGTTCTATTTAGTACCTTATATTCCTGAAGAACTTTTTATATGCTGAAATGGTGTTTGAGTTTAGGGTTTTTTATTCTCGCCTTTTTGTTTTCAAATCTGTAACTGTCAAAGCCTCCTCAATACTGATTTTCTGGAGCTCAGCTATACAACTACACACAGACTGTCAACATACTCTCAAAAGGTAATGATTTCTTTCTTAAAATGTCTATAAATTATAACTTTAAATTTTTTTTTATAATTTCCTAACAATCATGTCTTTTTCTCTTTTAGTTTAAGTGTGAGTAGCTCTGTTCAGTTAAGGGTACTCATCTTCTCTTCTCCACAAAGTAAGTAACAGAGATATGGAATTTATGATCCATAATTTTGATTTTTTTTAAATTATGACTTTATGCCTAAACATACCCAGTCAAACATTAAAGGTATACCATGATTTTATATCACTTTTCGCATTTTACATGGTAAAGGGCTTATTCTGTCCATTTTAGCTAATTTTGGTTAAAATCAACTTAAATATGAGTCTGTTCCTCACATAAAGCTATGTATCACTTCAGAACACGTAGAATATAATGCATGAGTCAAACTGATTACTTTTATGATATTTTATGGTGCTCTTGGTGGTGGTGGTGGGGGCTTACATTGAACTTATATGAACTGTATTTTTATTAACGAACATCAACAAATGTGTTGCACATTGTAAATTAATGTTCGTATATTCATTAACTAATGGGACTTTATTGTGAAGTGTAAAGGACCCAGAAGCCAATAAACTGATCTGAAGAACCTACACAAGAGAAAGGATCTTTATGAGAAGAATTTTCTTTGCTGGACCGAAGGTTACATGAAGAGCAGTAATAGAAATATTGCAGTTGAGGAACATCATTATAAACATTCAATTTCTAAACTGTTTCTTCCTTTGGGCAGATTGTGTGTGTGGCAGCTGCTCACCAGACACAAGCCTGGACAGATCACACTCAAACACACTCAAGTCCCTGACATTTCAAACACCCCCTCAGTTTCACACAGTTTGCTTTTATATGCAGCAGTATGACGTAGTTAAAGATTTAAAACTGATAGCACCGCTCTTTTGATCGGGATACTTCACTCCATGGGGACTGTTCCTCAAATCCAAATGTGGTCTTTAGCTCAAACCCTGATTAAACTCACCTGTCATTTTCATGTTATTTGAGGCCCTCCAGCTTCTAGATATCCTATAAACCTTACAGCAATAAAATACCCAACAAAACAAATGCTAAACGCCATTAGATATTTCTGCATCAGAATAATGTGGCATTATAAAGTTATGCACAATCTGAGACATAAATAATGGAAACAAACGTCACATAATGTCTGAATGTCATTGCATTATGTCTGTCTGCTGTCTTTAAAATAATGGCATATGCTTATTTTTAATGCAATCACATTCAGATATAGTAAGTGTGGCTTAAGTGACCAAATACTTTTTTATTTCTTGGTGCATACTGAAAAAAGTTTCAATGGGCTTCTATATAAATCCCAAGGGTTCTTTACTCAATTTTTTTTTTAAACTTTATGCCAAAAAAGGTTTTTTATAAGGAGAAATGTCTTCAATTATTGCATCATGTTTAACAGGTTATTTCAATCTTTTCTTGTGGTACACTCAGAAAAAAAGGTACAAAAGCTGTCACGGTGGCGGTACCTTTTCAAAAGGTACTTTTTTTGCCTAAAGGTATTGCTAGGAACAAAAGTGTAGCTTTTAAAAAAGGTATTGCCCCAGTTACAGCTCTTGTACCTTTTTTTCTGAGAGTGTAAAGTATGTTTATGTGCTGCTTAATAAAAAAAACTAAATAAATAAAAATACTTCATTAAAAGTAAGTCATGACAGGAATCCCTAAAAGGTTATATTATATATATTATATTATAAGTCCCTGACAGAACCCTTTAAGGTTCTATATAGAATATTTTCTGCATAGTGATAATATAGAGATAGTGATAGTGATAATATAGTGATATTATCATAGTGATAATATAGAGAATATTTTCTGCATAGCCGTGCGTCCAAATACTATAGCCTATAAAAGAACATTGCTTACACAGCAGTTATCAGAGAAGAGTTCAGGATGCCTGTAAGCATGTTTGTCTATATGTAGATTGTATGTCAACACTCATCTTTACACAGTGCTCGCAGGAGGAGGTGTGTGCTGGTACTCGCCTCACCTTTGGTCGTTTCCAAACCACATCGGTCTGAATCGGCATGTTCTGCACCGGGAACCTCGCGTCCATGTACAGGCCGTCCTGCAGAGGAATCCCGGAGCTGGGAGACCACAGAAGAGTAGGGCTGCCCAAACTCTCCCAGGGGTTCGAGTCGGACGAGTCTGTGCTCGACTGTTTCCTTGTTATGGACATACTGGACTGCGTCAAAAACTCCTGCCTCGGGGCTTGGCTCATCGCGCGCGCTTTTAAACCTTCTCAATCTAATGCTAATGTGTTTGGAAGCGAGTGTGTGCGTGAATGCAGAAATGCGCAATTCGAGTTATCCCTAATGTCAACAATGTCAGCGAGTCGTCGGTGTGTGGTAAAGTGCGCTTATAAAGCAGGTCTTCCTCACTTCACCTTTAACCAGCAGCTCCTCCCTCACCTGAAGCGCTGCTCTCGGGTACTCATAACAAACACTAACTGTCAGAGAGAAAACATCTGTCATGATCAACGACAACCTGTACCACACTGGAAAATGTACCATACATTTATATAGCAAAAAGCGTATAACAATTATGAAGCACAAACCCAGCTAACATGGAACTTTCTCATGCAGAACTTTGGCTAATGTTCTGTCAAGGTTCTTTAAAAGTTATGAATAAACATTGACGTTAATAGAACGTTCGTTCGAAGTCATCTGACCTTTAATACTGTACTCAAAACTCCAGCACTAATACATCCTTTTATGGAACGTTTTTTTTAAAGATAGGTTTATAGTTGGATGTTCGTCTAATTCTTTTTAAATGTTACTGTTGCAGAGAACATTCAAAAGTAACGTTCCCATAATGCTTGAAGAATAATCAAATGGAATGTTCTCTTAACGTTTACGACAAATAAAACCTTTTAAAACATTTGAAGAACTGGATGATTGAACCTTCAGGGAACATTCAATTCAGAAATAACATTTTACCAACAACAACACACACACACATTTATACCAACAACAACACACACACACATTTTAGTTACTGAGATGCAGAAAGCAAAACAGAAATGGGAAAACAACTAAATGAGCAAAACAATGTCTTTGGGAGAAAATATATTTTTAATAACAGTAATAAAATCACACTTCTTTGGCTGGTTAGAATTTATGGACAGTAAATTTTCTCATATCAGCCAGCATTGGCATGCAGGTGTGGCAAAAAATTCATTTTTGGACCCTCAATCCATATCGCCCTTCCTTCAACAAACACTGCTGTGTAAAGGACTGACATGTAAAAGGTCAGATCTTTATTGTATAGACTGATGTAAAGAACTTGATGAGCCAGTAGACCAGAGAATAGAGACGAAGGATCAATTTCACAAAGCCTGTCGACAAACAAGAAGACACGTCTAGATCATATTTCACCCCAAATTCAAATGCACTAACATTGAGGGAAACATTCAAACATTTGGTGGCAGTAAGATTTTGAGAATATTTTTAAAAAATCTCTACTGCTTGCCAAGGCTGCATTTATTTGATCAGAAATACAGTAAAAACAGTGAAATATTATTCGAATTTAAAAAAAAAACGTTTTATATTTGAATATATCCTAAAATGTAATTTATTCCTGTGATGTAAAGCTGCATTTTCAGCATCATTACTCCAGTCTTCAGCGTCACATGATCCTTCAGAAATCAGTATAATATGATGATTTGCTGATTATTATCAATGTTGAAAACTGTTGTGCTCCTTTAAATTTTTTCTGAATAGAATGTTCAAAAGAACAGCATTTATGTGGATCTTTTGTAACATTATAAATGCCTTTAGTGTACTGGCATAAAGCAACGAATTCCAAATTTGAATAGTACAAAATTGGTGCAAAAATATTATTTCTTCTTTAACCTGATTATGTTGTGAACAGAACCTTTAATGGTAAATAATTACATTTTTTGACAGATGAATTTAGAAAAACGGCCTTTATGCTGTGGTTTAATAAAAACAACAAAAAATCATCTGTTGTCATGAGGAAACATTTACAGTACCTTATTCATTTCATATACGTGTTTATCCAAAATGACTTGCAAATGAGGAACAAATGCTTTTCACCCTGAAGCAACAGTAACATGAGAAGCGTTTCCTTATAGTTTCAGAATGAAGACGTGATGGTGAAACAGTAGAATAGGGTTTAGTTTAGGAGGAAGTTGTTTTTAAAGAAGTGATGTATGGGTTTTATTATTGAATAGTTATACTGTAAGTGTTTTTGCCTTTGTATTGTAAGTCTTATGTGATGTATTGTCATTGTTTGATGGTGGTGACTAACATTTCTGAGAGAAAAGTATTATTGTGATCATGATAGTACAGTAAGTGTGAAGAATGTGCTTGTGGAAGAGTTGATGCTTCTTGAAGATTAAGAGAGAGAGGTTGAAATGTGTAAAATGTGAAATCTGTAATTGAAATGCATGAACATAACCCACAGGTACCAGTTAACCGACAAATTATGATGAAAATAACTATAAACATCTTTTAGATCTATGAAAACTAAGTTATAGTGGCAAACAGTTTAGAAATGTGCCTGAAGATGAGAGGAATCTGAGTGATCATTCCTGCTTCTCCTGGTCTGATAATATCATAATGTCAAATGTAAACATAAGCATGTCCTCATCATGATTTACAAATAAACCAATGAGTGCAATGAACATCCGTGACTGCTCATCAGAGGATATTATGTGTTTAATATGCATATGACATTGTGAGGTCACAGGTTTATGAAAAAATGTATGCAATGAAGATATTTTTAATCCTATAAAGCCTTCTGTATCATATTTGATACATAATTATCCACATGTTTTCTGATGTTTCTGAAATAAATATAAGATAAACTTTGATATTGTTAGTAATATTTCTAGATGAATACTTACTGAAGTAGATTTACTTGATTATCCAGACATCATTTTATATCCCGAGCCTCAGTCATGATCATCAGGCTTTTGAGGAAGATTGATTTGTTTATCTCTCAATCATCAGTGTATTGCATTGCATTATATGTTTTAAAACAGAGCTTTGATCATAAAACAAAGCATTTAAATATCATCTTACTAAGACATTACAGGCAGATACGACGACTGGTATTTATATGCATTTTATGAAACATCACGAAGTAACACTGTTGACCTCTTCTTAAGGCAATAGTTGTGCAGTCTTGGCTTTTTATCTCTGACAGAGATCTAATGCTGTCTCGGACCTCTAAACAAGCCGACAGCAAAAGACACTCGTGAGACCAATGATGTGATCTGATGAGATCTAATAACTTTGACAGCGTAACAATGTCATCTTATCTTTCAGTGACCATTTATGCCTAGTTTCTAGTGCAAATTTAGAAATTAAGCATCAGCTCACCAGTATAGAAGGAACTAAATTTGCTATTTTTCTGGTGAAAATGTAAGTGTTGCTTGCAGATGTAAAACCCACAACCACAATGTTGGAAGAGGTTCAGGTGATGGTAGGAACATCTTGCACAAACATGTTATAGTCTGACTAGTCAGATCCTGTATTCAATAGATGGACTGGAATAGATTAGAGTTTTCAACCCATGCAACACTGATGGAACATAAAACACAATAAATAATCATTAAGTTCATGTATGGTCCTTTCCATAAATATTGCACAAAATAGAGCCTGAAACATTGGAAAAATTATGCTTTTCTTCAAATATTCAGTGAAAGGTGACGTGAGGCAATGAGGTGCTCTATTAAAAAAAATTCAGTTTAAGATAATGTGATTGTTATTTTCTAACAACAAACATCAAGATTAAACAGACACCAATTAGGCATATAAAATGAATGAATAAATAAATAAAAATATAGATAAAGGGACATGGCTAATTTTATGTTAGATAATAGTTTATTTAACATCTCTCTCTCACACATTTTTTGAGTCATTTTAATGCGTTAAATCATGAAATACCAAAGTGTACCATGACATTTATGAAAAGGACCTTAGATTTGAACACGTACATAATTTAACAAAATTACATTTTAATTAGAAATTATACAGAATAGAATATTTTGTTTACAAGAGATAACTACCTTGATATTTTCATCTCAAGCATGAGCTTAACTGAAAAAAAGGGGCCCAGCAAGAGTTTGGTTATCAACCTCCTTCAAATGATCTTCTTTTGTCTTCAGAAGAAGAATGAAATTCATACATGTTTGGAACAACCCGAGGGTCGATAAATGATGACAGAATTTTCATTTTTGAGTGAACTATCCTTTTAAGTAAACTAACTTGAAGACACGCCCTATTACAGTATTTACGGTAGTCTGTCAGCTACAGACTGTTCATTCCGCAGTATTTCGCGTAATTTCTCTTTAGAGGGACACGGCATAAATCTTCTTTTCATGATCATATATTTTTTATTTAATTGAAACGTTTTGTGAAGCCAATCGAGTCGCTTTTAGTTTGAAATATATGGATGGATGGAGGTGTTGAGTTACTACGAGGAAGGCTTGAGTCTAAATATTCATATTACGAGCTTCACCAGTGGAAGGCAAGAACGTAACGTCAGCCTTTAAAAATGAATACTCATTAACAAAGACTTCGCTATTGGAAGGTTAACGTGGACCTACTTAATATTCATGAGCTCAGCCTTAACCGTAGTGGGAAAGAGATAAAATAATCACATGATTATAAACAGATGATCACATGACAGAGAATCAGTTCCCCTTCAAATTTCAAAATGGCTTTAGGCTGTAATAGTTTAGAGAAATATCCAGCTGCTGTCGTGATTGTTTTGGCGTGTGTTTTCCTCGCGCCGTGCGCTGCTCACTACAGAAGCTCGCGCAGATATGAAGCTCTGCTGCACGTGAAGTCTGATGTGCACGAGCATTGGTTCACTCAGAGACTGGATCACTTCAACGGCGCAGATACTCGAGTCTGGAAACAGGTACTGCTGCTTCAGTGCATGAAACATACTGGTGCAAATAATAAATGCATTCATGCACCATGACATTTAAAGGGTACTTCATAGGTATTATCCTTCAGAAATAATTTCTGTCACAAACATTTCTGATTATATTGAAAACAGTTGTGCTGCTTCATATTTTTGTGGAAACCGTTATGCATTTTCTGTCAGGACTCTTTGATGCATAGAAAATTCAAAAGAACAGCATTTATTTGAAAAATAAATATTTTGTAGTGTTATAAATGTCTTTACTGATGCTTCTGATCAATTTAACGAATCCCTGCTGAATAAAAGTATTATTATTTTTATTTATTTATTTTAAAATCTTACTTTTGAATCCCAAACTTTTGAATCACCGGTTTCACAAAAATATGAAGCAGCACAACTGTTTTAAACTCAGAAAATCAGAAATGTTTCTTGAGCAGCAAATCATCATATTAGACTGATTTCTGAAGGATCATGTGACACTGAAGACTGGAGTAATGATGCTGAAAATTCAGCTTTGATCACAGGAATAAATTATGTTTTTACTGTATTTTTGTTCAAATATGTGCAGCCTTTGGGAGCAGAAGAGACTTATTTAAGCGACAATTAGACCTACTATATTTTGGGGACAAATTTGTACCTAGCAGTGACCAAAATCTCCAAAAACCTCCCATTACAGGGACGTCCTTATTTGTACAACTGGTATAAAAATAAAGTAATTGAAGGTTTATTAAAAATGAAAAAATGCAGCAAGTTTTTGTGTGATGAGTAGGTTTAGGGGTAGAGTTAGTGTAAGGGGAGAGAATATACAGTTTGTACAGTATAAAAACTATTACGTCTATGAAAAGTCGCCATTAAGATAGCTAAGCAAACGTGTGTGTGTGTGTGTGTATGCGAAAGCACTGATTTTGAAAGTACATATGACAATAAAGGTTCAACTAAACCTTAAACTAAACCTTTTCCTCCTGCAGAGATACTTTGTGAATGAGAGCTTCTATAGAGCCGGTGGTCCGGTGTTCCTGATGATCGGGGGGGAAGGTCCGGCTAGCCCCGCCTGGATGCAGTACGGATCCTGGCAGCTTTACGCACAGAAACTGGGAGCCTTGTGTTTATTACTGGAGCACCGCTTCTACGGGAAGAGTCACCCGACCGAGTGAGTGAAACACTGGGTGATGAACACTAGATGGCACTACAAGTCACACTGCGGTTCTTTTCACATAGAGGATATCTATCTATCTATCTATCTATCTATCTATCTATCTATCTATCTATCTATCTATCTATCTATCTATCTATCTATCTATCTATCTATCTATCTGTCTGTCTGTCTGTCTGTCTGTCTGTCTGTCTGTCTGTCTGCCTGCCTGCCTGCCTGCCTGCCTGTAATAATCTATCTATCTATCTATCTATCTATCTATCTATCTATCTATCTATCTATCTATCTATCTATCTATCTATCTATCTATCTATCTATCTGTCATACATATATGCATATAGATTTATATCACCTCAATAACTGATGACAGATTGTTGTGTTGTGTGTTGTCAGGGATCTGAGCGCAGTGAATCTGCGTTTCCTCAGTAGTCGTCAGGCTCTGGCCGATCTCGCTCACTTCCGCACGGTCACTGCAGAAACACGAGGCCTGACTAATAGCAAGTGGGTTGCATTTGGGGGCTCCTACCCAGGATCCCTTGCGGCCTGGTTCCGTCTGAAGTACCCACACCTGGTCCACGCTTCTGTGGCGACCAGCGCACCCGTACACGCCACTGTCAACTTCCCAGGTGAGCACTGTGAGGATAAAGCAGTCGATTACAGTGATTTAACTAGGGCTGCAACAACTAATCGATAAAATAGATTATAATCGATTATGAAAATCGTTGTCAACGAATGTCATTATCGATTAGTTGGTCTGCTTACGTCACGGGGAGCGTTTACTGGTACGCACACACACGCAAGGTCTCTCTCCCTCAGGCGCTCTGCCGAGCGCGCGCGCTACACTGTTTGGAGTAGAGGATGACACGGGAGTGGATTTTCACTCCTGTCCCGTCCCACTCCCATAGAAAGAAATCTTGTCCCGTCCCACTCCCAGACCACAGTTTAAAAAATAATCCCATCCCATCCCGCTCCTGGTAAATTGACTCCCAATCCCATCCCGCTCCTGTTTAAACTGACTCCCGCTCCTGTACCGCTCCCATATACGGCAATTTTCGCTTGATGAACGAAGCGATGCTTGCCTGATTCTTTCCCGAATTTGCCTTGCAAGTGTGCTTTTTCTGACCGCTCGTCCCTGAATCACTTGCGTACTTGACTAAGACTAAGCATGTCTTACAAGCAGCGTACATTGTGCTATCACCGTCACATTCTACTCTCATAAACTTAATTAATATTTCAGACTTTCCGACCAGTTCTGTGAACTTAATAGACATGTCATTACTTCTGACTTTGCGCTGTAAATCATTTTTTGCCACATCGACTTCTCCGCGGCTGTTAGCTCCCTCCATCACTGCTCTTTGAATTTCGGCGGTAAGCCGTGACAAAAAGCACTGATGGCTTCTGGGACGGCTGGGTCGTGTAGTTATTTTTTAATTGCGTTACATTGTAGGCGTATTAAAAGGAAACTACAAAATGATGCATTTACTTTTTTCTTTTTTTGTCGTCTTTGCTATTGGTTGATTCCCGCTCCCGTCTGCTCCCGTTAACCATTTATCCTGTACCGTCCAAATCCCGTGATTGATAGCAAAGATGACTCCCATCCTGCAGGAATCCCACGGGAATCCCGTGACCCGTGGGATTCCCGAAAAAATGTCAGCCTCTAGTTTGGAGCAGTCTCTTATGTCTCACATGCGCGCTCTTGCTTGCGCGCTCTAGATTTCGGGAGTTTGAACTAATTCGCGGGCATCAGGGAGCCGCAATCAATATGCGGGAGACTCCCGGGACTTCCGGGATCTTGGGATGTCTGTATTTTGTCTCGAGCATCAGGTTGCGCAATCAGTTCACTCGCAACGTAAGTGATGGATTAAAATAGCGCTACCGCAGAAATAGGTTAAATTAAAACGGTCTTTACAAAGCGAAGCACTAAATATAAAGGCAGTTAATAACAGCAGCAGTAAAATATTGTTTTTTAGTCACTGTACTCAGTGGTTTTCAGCGAATGCTTGTGCACTAATGCATAATTTCTCCTGTCCTTTACTCAAGCCTGTTAGCTTGCTGGGTAACGTTACCTCCATTCCGTTCTCTTTTTATAGCATTTGTCTACTAAGTTTTAATTGTTTTTCAAACGCGATCTACTGCGGCTCTACATTCACACAATTGTTTTCAGTCTTTCTATATTTATTTAATCAATTTATCCTTATATTATTCTTTTATATATTATATATAATATATATTATATTCTTTATCCTTATATTCCTTATATATAATTAATTTTAAATAAAAATTAAATGAATTATATATTTTAGATGTTTTTAGTTCAGATATTCACATCTGAACAACATGTCTGTGTAAATTTGTTTTAACAAAAATTGTGTTAAAACATAATATGTTGGATATCATTTTTTTTAACAATAATCATGTTTGTCAACTTGCCATCAGCAATTATCATTAAAAACAATGCAAATATTGATATTAGTAAAACTCAATGTGTGGCTTTTGCACTTTTTAAAGTACACTTTTACACATAAATACCCTGATTTACGGTTTTATTTAGTTATAATAAAAAAAATCTAATTTAATTTCTATCCGATTAATCGATTAATCGAAAAAATAATCGTCCGATTAATCGATTATCAAAATAATCGTTAGTTGCAGCCCTAGATTTAACATGGTGGAAGTCATCTTATATCTTGCTCCGTTTCCTGAAACAATTTTCCTTTTGGCTTTCCAACCATCTGTCATATACATTTTTTTTATTTAATTTTTTTTTTTTTATACACCATTCAGCCAATTCTTGATTGACTGTTTTCTATTGTAATATATTTTTAATTGTAATTTATTCCTGTGATGTAAAGCTGCATTTTCAGCATCATTACTCCATTCTTCAGTGTCACATGATCCTTCAGAAATCCTACTAATATGATGATTTGCTGCTCAAGAAACATTTCTGATTATTATCAATGTTGAAAATCAATGTTGCTGCTTCATATTTCTTGGGAAACCATGATCAAGTTTTTCAGGGTTCTAAATAGAATGTTGAAAAGAACAGCATTTATTTGAAATAGAATCTTTTGTAACATTATAAATGTCTCAACTGTCACTTTTGATCAATTAAATGCATCCTTGCTGAATAAAACTACTAATTTTTTTTACAAAAAGATCATTATTCTAAATTTAGCTTGTAAATCATATATTTTTGTCTTGTTTTCAGTCTGCTTTTCTTGTCTTATTAGCTTTTTCCCTTCGCTCCCCACCTCTTCCTTCCATCCCTGCGAACAGCTGTGTCACCACGACATCGGAAAAACTTTGAACAGAGACCTTTCCCTGACCTACAGCTACACACACACACACACACACACACACACACACACACATTAATCACCAGTCGGTCTGAGAGGGTGTTTATTATGTCTGTTGGGTCATATTTAAAACAACGCCTCCATACAGACATTAACATTAAATATAAATTTGGGGTTAATTATGGCGATGAGAAACTGTCTCCAGTGCGGAGAGACCAAACCTCCCCGTCTGTGGTTTGATGACGGCGGATGACTCCATGATCGTGGTCTGTCCTGCGGTGGAGCTTCGGCTCAAGTGTGGCATCGCTCCTCAGGATAGTGATGTTGCACTGACCACTTTCACAGAGCTTTTCATTGTAAGCAGCTCTTAGATCATTCCAGCGCTAGAACAATAGCCTCTCATATTGTGTCCTCTCATCTCTCGTTGTTTAGTTGGAGAGCGTGTGCTTTTTTTTTTCCGTCTGTTGCCTGCAGGATCTTCTCAGTTTGCACATGCATGATGATGTCGACGGCTGTTTCATAGGAATTGCTCTCATTTAACACTCTTAGAAATAGGAGAGAAGGGGATAATAGATTGAGATCTCATACATATCTCAAACTAAATACCTCAAAGTAAATTCTAAACATTTTTCAAACATTCGATGACTATAAGATCATATTGGAGCTGCTTAATATGATTCTGATTGGCTGTCAATGTTTTTATCATTCATCAGCTGGAATTTTTTTTTGACAGTGATTCCAACAATATTTTTTCTCAGTGCCGTAAAAACTGATAAAAACATTGACAGCCAATCAGAATCCATCCTGCTTAAAAGAGCTTGCTCATAAATTGCTATTGTGATCGTTCTTGCTGTGAATGGGACTTAAGCCTTAAAGTAATAATTATGTTACAAACTGAATGTCTATATAAAAGTAGCAGCTCCAATATATGATATAATCAAGATTCTCCCACGATTCTGAACAGACATCTAAACAAAATACCATGTAATTTACTAGAGGTTCTCACAAAATGTTCATTGTTGCAGTCTATTTAAAATGTTTAAAAAATCGGTTTGAGTGAATGATGTAATGACTCACTCTTAAATACGTTTTTGAACGAATCTCTTGAATGAATGATTCAATGACAAATACAGTTTTAAACAGTCACTTGTCGCCACCTACTGATGTAACCATGTAATCGATAGAATCGTTATTTGAAGCGTCAAGTTAATTTCAATAGTTGATTTACTCTGTTACTATATGCATCAGTGTTTATATCCCAACTATAAACTTTTATCTCAGTACTCATTAATTGAAAAGATTGTTTGTGAAGCCGTTTCATAGCTACACAAGTCAAATGGAACATACAATTTTGTTGAGTAATGGATGTTGTGTAATTTTCTTCTATGTTTGCAGAATATTTAGAGGTGGTGTGGCGATCACTGGCGGCGGAGAACCCAGAATGCCCCGTATTGGTGAAGAAAGCATCGGACACATTGGTTGATCGGCTCAATGACCCGAAAACGTATGACAACATCACAAAAGACTTCAGGTAACTCACGCACACTATTAAAAAGAAATGAATGCTTTAAATCAGCAAGGATGCTTTGATCAAAAGTGACAGTAAAGACATTTATGATGTCGCAAAAGATTTCTTTTTCAAATAAATCCTGTTCTTTTAAACTTTCTATTTATAAATGGATCCTGAATAAAATGTGTCACAGTTTGCACAAAAATATGAAGCAGCAAAAACATTTTCAGCATGTTTTTTTGAGCACCTAATAATCATATTATACTGATTTCTGAAGGATCATGTGACGCTGAAGACTGGAGTAATGATGCTGAAAATTCAGCTTTACATCACAGGAATAAATTACATTTTACAGTATATTCAAATGGAAAAACGTTATTTTAACCGTTATATTTATATTGCACTGTTTTTACAGTATTTTTGACCAAATAAATGCAGCTTTGGTGAGCAGAAGAGACTCCTTTTAAAAACATAAAATATTTCTGCCCTCAAACTGTTGAATCGTAGTGTATAGTGTGATTTAGTGTAATTTTTGTAGCTTTTTAATTAAGATTTAATTTAACAGACATGGCATTCATAATGCATTTTTCTTAATAAAGCAACATTACTAAGTGAAACAGAATATTTTGCTGTAAATAATGCTTGCCGGGGCTTGATTTTTACTCATTAGGATCCGATGGAAAGTTGGCTATTATATTATTGGATAATATTTATCCCTGCCAACATGTCTTTAATTACGTCAGAAGGAGAAAAGCAGTTATATTTGAGGTGGAGCAATTTACATCATTCACTATATTCACTATATTTTTAGTTTATAGGGGCTGTATTAAAGGCTCATTCAGTCGGGACTTTTATTCTGAAACCGTAGTCATGGTAATATGTCGAGCAGTGTACAGTAGTTAGTTGCGCTGCCGCTATCTGCTGTGTATGTGTGATCTGTGCGAGCTGTCAGAGTTGTTGATTCCTTCGTTCGTGGGGATTGCTGCAGCTGTAATATCATGATGTTAGTAACTGACCTACAAAGTAAGTCAATTTGATTATAATTGTGTTAAACGTAATCTGAACAGAGTTATGCGTCTGTGACATACGTGCATGTCCGGACATGTCCTGTAGAGATCGTTCTGTGTTATTCAGATCGGTAATATTATTTAAAGTGTTATTCATTCTTTATTAAGCTACATATCAGTGTTATGGGTAATTAATGAGGTGATGTTGGTCTGTTAAGATGTTATAATACCAGACTACTGATTAGCGTCATGTTTGTTTGAATGCTCTTCATATGAGCCATGATGTTATCCATATATGGGCATTGTATGTTATTGATGACAAATGGTCGCTTACAGCATGTATTTCCCTGTGGAATACCTTGTTTCTGTTCATTTAACTGGATGTTGAGTAGAGAAACGTCAATGATGCATATTAGGAATAATTATTTTTCATTATGTAACAGTGAATGCTTATTATATATTTAGTTTATTCATTCTCTTTATTGTATTTATCTTTCAGACTATGTACATCATTGAATATACCTTTGTGGCCCATTCATCTACTCCAATACAAAGAATTAATCTGATCACCTGTCTCCTCATTATTTGTGCTCTTATCGGCACCCAGAAGGGTTTACTCATCCGTCACCTAATCAGAACCTAACAGCCCACAACCTCTCCAACAAATTGGTCCTTCGAGCCGGATAGAGTATTCCCTTCTGAAGTTATGGACTCTGATGAGGAGATGATTGGAGGAACTCGCCCTAAGCACCATACTCGTCCTCCAGCTTACCTACAGCAGTATGAGGTACACTATACCCGAGGCAGACCTGTCGCTGAGCATGATGTACAACCCACCTGGGAGGCACCTGTCCATCGGACTCCTCCCCCATCCTTCCAGCCTTACGCCATTGCCCCTGGTGGTGACCTGGTATGTTCTGGTGGCTCACAGATCATGTCCTCGAGTTATATGCCTCCACAGCCTGTTGTATTTCCTCAGCGATCCTTCTCGTCACCTTCGGCAGCTGATTTCACCACCTCTGCACATGACAGTGAGCGACAGCATTTGCGCCAGGAGCATGCACAACTAATGCAGACACATCAAGCTTTACAGGCTGACTTAAGGGAGTTGAGAGAAGTCCGTGCAGAAGTCAGAGAATTAGTTCAGGAGGCTCAGTCCCTTAGAGTCGATCTCAGTAAAGCTAAAGGAGACAACCTATCGCCAGCACAGCCGACAGCGTCTCAGTTATTCAGTCCCCCCGTGAGGCCGTATGAATCCACAACCTTAATGGAAAAGGGACACGTCGCTGAGCTTCCCCCACCGCCATGGCCTGAGCCTGACGTTGACCTGAGAACACGGGTGGATGCCCTTGCGTTGTCTGATACGGGTGCCACGATTTACTCACCTGTGATGCCAGGGACCAGGAAGTATCCCCTTTCCGCAGCTACTCAGTCACGCCCTCCTCAACATTACTTTCCTGATGTTTGGGGATTTCCCCCCCCTCCTACCCCTGAAGAGATTCAAGAGTTGCTAACACCTGCGGGCATGTCTTTACCTGTCAACCGCACGTCAGTGCCTATCTCCCCACGGTTCAGCTCGGTGCCTGCTTATTCGATTCGTCCTACCTTAGCGCCAAAGGCAGAACCCAATCGACCCCTTCTACCACCTTCCAGGTCTGAATATGTGTACAGAGGACCTACCCCTACAATACCTAAGTTCAGCCGGCCTGATCCGGGTGAGTTTGCCCGACTCCGGATAGCTTTAGAGAACCTGCTACCTCCAGACGGGACGGAACTTTTCAAATACCAGATCTTAGTGGATCATCTTAGGCTTGAGGAGGCTAGAATGATCGCGGATGCTTATCTGAACTCCCTTACCCCATTCACTGATACGATGGCTGCACTTCATGAGAAATTCGGCCAACCGCATCAGCTTGCCTTAAGGAGGATCTCTGTTGTTCTTGAGAGTCCTGACATCAAGCGAGGTGATATATCTGCCTTCCAAAGGTTCTCTCTACAGGTACAGTCACTAGTGGGCCTACTGAGAACCTTGGGACGCGATGGTGAACTGGAGCTGAGTTGTGGGTCCCATGTTGCGCGCCTTCTCGGTAAGCTTCCCCCTGAGCTGCGCGCTGACTTTCGTCGTCATATGTTCCACCAACCCGGCACGACCCCTAATCTGGTTGACCTTTCAAACTGGCTCCGTTACGAAACATGGTGCCATAGCTACGATTCCGAGCCGATGTCTAAGGTCTTTCACGCTAAGCCAGATTCTGGAAAGAGAACTGTGACCATCCTGCATGGGGTTGGAGAACCCCCGGTTGAGACTCCAGTCTCTCGGAAGGGTCCCGTTTCACGAACTCAGCCTTCTAAAGTGAAACGTTATTGTCCATTCTGTGATAAGACTGAGCATTACCTGAGCCAGTGTGCATCTTTCAATAAGCTTACCTCAGACCAGGTCAGAACCTGGATTCGTACTAACAACCGTTGTTGGCGATGCGCTAGGGCACACCATGCTGCTCAGTGTGACCTTAAGAAGCCCTGCAACCTCTGCCAAGGCACCCATCTCCGCCCTCTTCATGAGGTGAATGTTGGTCTATCCCCAAGGGAGAATTCAGCTCAAGTGGAGAAGAGTTGCCTGACAAATTCCTCTCCAGATCGGCTCTTCCTGGATAAACCCTCTGTCAGTGGTCGAGTTATGCTCAAAGTGGTTCCTGTAAATTTACATTATGAAGATCGCACCCTGGACACCTTCGCTCTCCTGGATGACGGCTCGGAGAGGACTATTCTGCTCTCCACTGCAGTTAAGGCCTTGGGCATCAAGGGTGTCCCTGAAGATCTTCCATTGCGGACAGTGAGAGACGATATTCAGGTCCTTCATGGTTCTTCCATATCCTTTCAAATCTCTTCCCTCTGTAAACCCCAAACAAGTTATAAGATCACTCATGCCTTTACAGCAGATCGTCTTAACCTATCACGCCAGTCTTACCCTGTACAACAGCTACGTCAGAAGTACAGACATCTGCGGGGTCTTCCAATCAGTACACTTACTGACGTCCAGCCTTTACTTCTCATCGGTTCCGATCAGCCCCATCTCATAATTCCGACGGAGCCTGTCCGTTGGGGCGGCCCGGGTGCGCCAGCTGCAGTTCATACACGCCTAGGATGGACGCTTCAGGGCCCCATTCCTTCCATGGGGTGGCCTCCTGCAGCACGGCAATGCCTGTTAACATCCATGGATCCAATTCAGGATGAACTTTTCCAGAACGTTCAACGCCTGTGGCAATTGGATGCGGTTCCGAAGTGGGAGGGTAAAGATGTAACCCGGTCCAAGCAAGATCACGAGGCTCTTCAGCTGCTTGAAACTAAAACTCTCACCCATCAAATGCAGGGTATCAATCGGTTAGCTACGCCTTTACTGCGGCAAAAGGACATGCCTTTTTTGAATGCACCTAAGGAGTCAGTCCTACCTACCCTTCGCAGTGTAGAAAGGCGTCTGCTGAAGGACCCTGTAAAGGCTGAGGTCTATAAAGAGGAAATGAGGAAACTCATTGAGACAGGAGCTGTTCGGGAAGCGACTGACCCTTTACCTGATTCGACTGAATGCTGGTATATCCCTCACCACATTGTTAGTCACAATGGAAAGTTCCGCATTGTCTTTAACTGCTCCCATCAGTATCAAGGACAAAGCCTCAATCAGTACCTGTTGCCAGGGCCCACCCTTGGGGCCTCGCTGTTGGGCGTTCTTATCCGCTTCAGAGAACACCCTGTGGCAGTGAGTGGGGACATCAAGGCGATGTTTCACCAGGTCCGCCTTCTACCTGTGGACCGTCCTCTACTCCGTTTCCTTTGGCGGGACCTGAAGATGGATGAGGCACCCAGGATTCTTGAGTGGCAGGTACTACCCTTTGGCACGACCTCCAGTCCATGCTGTGCAACCTACGCACTACAACGCCATGTACAGCAACATCCCCAGACAGATGAGGCGATTCGGTTTTCGGTGGAGAGATGTTTTTATGTCGATAACTGCCTACAGAGCCTGCCTACTGTTGATGCAGCGCGAAGTTTGATTGATCGACTACGAAATATCCTTTCTGGAGCTGGATTTGAAATTCGCCAGTGGGCCTGCAGTGATCCTGGTGTGGTGAGTCACCTACCAACCAATGCCCGAGCTGTGGGTGTGGAACTGTGGTTGACGCAGGAGAAGTCAGACATCCCTGAATCAACGCTAGGTCTGAGCTGGAACTGGCAGACGGACACTTTGTCCTACAAGCACCGACCTGTGATATATAACACTCCTACTTTAAGGAATATCTATAAGGTCCTAGCTTCCCAATACGACCCTCTTGGCTGGCTTCTACCTTATACGACTCGAGCAAAGGTCATCATTAAGCAACTGTGGAACAAACAGAGAGGGTGGGACGATCCCAACCTACCACCTGAGCTCTTCCAGTCTTGGAATACTTGGGAGGAGGAACTCCAATACCTCCCTTGTATCACCTTTCCCCGGCCTTATGTCCCTACTGAAGTTGGAATGAGTGGAGCTACCCATGAGGTACATATCTTCTCGGATGCCTCTGAGCAGGCATATGGAGCGGTGGCTTACCTCCGGACTACCGACCAGGAAGGTCGGACCTACCTGTCCTTCATCATAGCACGCTCGCGTGTTACTCCTAGACGAGCTCACTCTATTCCAAGACTGGAACTCTGCGGAAGTCTAGTCGCAGCACAGTTGGCTAAGTTACTTGAGAACGAGTTGACCCTACGTATCAAGTCTATTTCCCTGTGGACAGACTCTACCACGGTCCTCCAGTGGTTGAATTCGGAGTCCTGTCGATACAGAGTCTTCGTAGGAAACAGAATCGCTGAGATCCAGGAGTTGACGGATAAGTGTTCTTGGCATTATGTAAGCTCGGCAGACAACCCGGCTGATGACCTCACTAAAGGGAAACCTCTCCAATATCTTGCTGCACCAAACCGATGGTCTCAAGGACCCTCCTTTCTCCTTCAGGATCCCAAGTATTGGCCAGTAATACCTAAGTCTGAGACCATAGCAGACAAGGTTGAACTGCGGAAATCTGCCTTCTGTGGGATCAGTACCTTCCCTCCCTCTTCTGGCTACACTGATGGATGGAACTACCACACCTGGCAGGAACTATTGGACGTGACAGCCCAAGAACTTCGAACTACGCTTTCTCCAGGGACTTCTCCACAGGCTGAGGATTACCATCAGGCTGAGCTCCATATCCTCAGACGGGTGCAGCAGGAATCCTTCCCTGAGGATTAT
Organism: Siphateles boraxobius; assembly: GCF_051911475.1. NCBI lineage: Eukaryota > Metazoa > Chordata > Actinopteri > Cypriniformes > Leuciscidae > Siphateles > Siphateles boraxobius. Next base: position 36,095,757 of record NW_027509186.1, on the reverse strand, counting down.
AAAGTGTTAGGGAATGGAAAGTCAGTCAGGTCCAAAAGTCGACTAATTTCATTAGCCCCTGAAATGGATCCGTCCAGTAGTCTGATCAGGGTAGGAGGTCGTTTGAGGAGAGCTGCAGGCATTGAGGACTCCGTTTTACATCCTCTGGTCCTGGATCCTAATCACCCAGTCACTCGTTTGATTATTCACCACTATGACCACAAATTACATCATTCTGGATCTGAACGGCTGTTCGCGGAAATACGGAGATATTACTGGATTCTACGTGGCCGCGAAGCTGTTCGGCGGTTTCAGCATGACTGTCCAGAATGTCAACGGTGGAGGGCCCGGCCGACAATCCCTAAGATGGCAGATCTCCCCTCTGCTCGCCTGCGGCTCTACAAGCCTGCCTTCCATTCTTGTGGAATGGACTGCTTTGGACCATTGCTGGTCAAACTTGGAAGACGTACGGAGAAGCGTTGGAGTATTCTTTTTAAATGTTTGACCACGAGAGCCGTCCATTTAGACCTACTCCCAAGCATGAGTACCGACTCCTTCCTCATGGCTCTTAGAAGGTTTGTCTCAAGAAGAGGGACACCGGCTGAGTTATGGTCGGATCGAGGTACGAACTTCCGCGGGAGTGAAAGGGAATTACGGGAAGCTTATGCTGCATTAGTTCCTGATATACAGCATCAGCTTGCTCGCCAGAGGATCCATTTCCACTTTAATCCCCCATCGGCCCCCCACTTCGGTGGAGTTTGGGAAAGGGAGGTGAGATCTGTTAAATCAGCCTTGTACACGGTTTTGGGTTCACAGTCAGTTCCCGAGGAAGTCTTAATGACGGTCTTGCTGGAAGTGGAGGCCATCCTGAACTCAAAACCCTTGGGTTATGTGTCGTCAGATGTTGCAGATGCTGACCCAGTGACGCCAAATAGTTTCCTCATGGGGCGGCCTGATGGATCTCTGCCTCAAGTCATTTACCCAGAATCAGAGATGCTAAGTCGCCGGCACTGGCGACATTCCCAGGTCCTAGCGGACCGATTCTGGTCCAGGTTCATAAGGGACTATCTTCCTAGCCTCCAAACTCGCCAGAAGTGGCAAGCCTCTCCTCCCGACTTGAAGGAGAAAACATTTGTTTTGGTTGTAGACCCCCAACTACCTCGGAGCTTATGGCCTGTGGGACAAGTCATCAAGACCCACCTAAGCCCGGATGGTCATATCCGTTCAGCTGATGTGGAGATAAAGGGCCAAGTAAATACCAGACCGGTAGCCCGCCTAGTCATCCTGCCGGCCTTACCAAACGATGGTCCTAATGCTTCTAGCCCTGATTAGTGAAGTCGCCTTTCATGGTAGCAAAGATGCTCCACATCTTTGGGGGCGGCTGTATTAAAGGCTCATTCAGTCGGGACTTTTATTCTGAAACCGTAGTCATGGTAATATGTCGAGCAGTGTACAGTAGTTAGTTGCGCTGCCGCTATCTGCTGTGTATGTGTGATCTGTGCGAGCTGTCAGAGTTGTTGATTCCTTCGTTCGTGGGGATTGCTGCAGCTGTAATATCATGATGTTAGTAACTGACCTACAAAGTAAGTCAATTTGATTATAATTGTGTTAAACGTAATCTGAACAGAGTTATGCGTCTGTGACATACGTGCATGTCCGGACATGTCCTGTAGAGATCGTTCTGTGTTATTCAGATCGGTAATATTATTTAAAGTGTTATTCATTCTTTATTAAGCTACATATCAGTGTTATGGGTAATTAATGAGGTGATGTTGGTCTGTTAAGATGTTATAATACCAGACTACTGATTAGCGTCATGTTTGTTTGAATGCTCTTCATATGAGCCATGATGTTATCCATATATGGGCATTGTATGTTATTGATGACAAATGGTCGCTTACAGCATGTATTTCCCTGTGGAATACCTTGTTTCTGTTCATTTAACTGGATGTTGAGTAGAGAAACGTCAATGATGCATATTAGGAATAATTATTTTTCATTATGTAACAGTGAATGCTTATTATATATTTAGTTTATTCATTCTCTTTATTGTATTTATCTTTCAGACTATGTACATCATTGAATATACCTTTGTGGCCCATTCATCTACTCCAATACAAAGAATTAATCTGATCACCTGTCTCCTCATTATTTGTGCTCTTATCGGCACCCAGAAGGGTTTACTCATCCGTCACCTAATCAGAACCTAACAGCCCACAACCTCTCCAACAGGGGCAATAAATAGGTTACTTATTTTTGTTCATTTCAGCTTGACTGAAAAATAAATTTTGAAAGGATGCATCTATTTAAACCACTAGAGTTGGGGATTATATAGGTTTGTAATGGCATAGGAACATGAGACTATGTCTAATACATGTGTGTTTTGGAAGGACTGAAAAGGCCTTTCTGTTGCAGTTGCTGGACTGTGACTATCCTGGTTTCAGTGTCCTTCTTAGTTCCGTTCGACTTGTGATCTGTGTGTGTGTGTGTGTGTGTGTGTGTGTGTGTGTGTGTGTGTGTGTGTGTGTGTGTGTGTGTGTGTGTGTGTGTGTGTGTGTTAGAATTGTGAGATCCTGGAATACCGCCTGTTCAGATATGGACCAGGGTCAGGAGCGAAAACACTCAATCTAAAACATCCTTCATCTTTCTCTTCCTTCCTGCAGACTTTCTGCTGTCATGATTCTGGCTTTGTAAGAAATGTAATACAAGTGTACTCCACTACAAGTGTGCAATGGTAAAAGTAAGAAGGAAATCAGATTTTTTTTATAGTGAATAAAACAACAACAATATTTTCATTTTAATTAAGCATCTTTTTGTACTCTTCATCCACTTTTTCATAGAAAAATTGTGATAAATAGGTCAAAATAACAGAATTTAATTGAAATATAATTTTTTGTAACATTCTAAATGTCTTCACTGTCACTTTTGGTCAATTTGATGCATCTTTGTTGAATAAAAGTGTTGATTTTGAACGATAGTGTATATACAAATATATTGATATTAAGTAAAATAACATAAATTTATTTTAATAAAAAATGAAATAAGTATTTGTGTATATGGTATAATTTGATTTAACTAAAACTAATTTAACATTGCAGTACATCTGGATGCATTACGATAATGAGGATTTTGGAGAAAATGTCACAATATTCTTAATGTTCCAAAAAATGAGCTTAATTTTCTTTATATTCGGGATGGTGTGGTATGTATTTTTTAATGATCTAACACTTTTCCCAACATATACAAACTGTTACCCGTTCTTCTTGGGACTGCAGGATGCCTGATTTGATGATGTCATCGAGTGTGTGGGCGGAGTCTTGTGGTTGAGTGTTTCAAGTGGAGAAGATGCGTTTCTCCGCAAATGAATTAGTGTGTATCGTCAGCATGAAATCATTTCTCTGTGTATCAGGTTGTGCTCTCAGCTCCAGATCCAGTCCAAGATGGATTCTGCCAATCTTCTGGAGTCTTTGGCTGGGAATTTCATGGATGTAGTGCAATACAACGAGGACAACCGGGGCTTTGAGGTGTGTGAGTTAGAGATGATGGACCGGGTCCATATTGTCCGCCACACCACATTTTGACCACAAGCACAAAATGAAGACTCTGCACTAAAGGCATTACTCAGGTCAAAGAGTCAGAAAAGCTCGAGTCAGAAACAAGATTACTCATTTGTTGGAGAGTGTGTGTATGAGACAGATAAGAGGCTGGATATTGTCTGGTCAGATTACCAATAAACCACAGGAGCTTTTAGAGGTGCAGGATTGAGTTTCAGAGAGAGAGAGAGAGAGAGAGTGAGAGCAGCTGAATGAATGAGAGAGAGAAACAACATCCGTGTTTATAATGGGAACCGTTTAGATTGTTCATGTCGTTTTATTCTTAGTTGTTTAAGTATAAAATTAGCTACATTTGGGTTAGTATAAAAATACCGCATCCATGTTTGCATACTTCTGCTCCTGATGACAGGGAAGTACATACTTCTATGTGTGTAATAAGAAAGTAGGCCTTTATTTTTAATAGTTTTTATTAATTATTTGTTTTTTGACTTTTTCTTTAAATTAAAAATGGTCACTTCTGTACAAAAATAAATGTTTATTGTAAAAAAATAAAATCATGCTCTGGTAAATCATAATTATGACAAAGTCGAAATTATGACATAAAAAGTCATGTTATGATTTCGACTGTTTGTCAATTTTGACTCATGCTATAACTTCGACTTAGTATGTCACAATTTTGATTTTTTTAATTCATAATTTGATTTTTTTAAATCTCATAATTTCGACTTTAAATTTTATTCATCATTTTAACTTGGTATGTCATAATTTCAGATTTATAAAACATGTTAATCATATTTAAATTTTGTACATTTACTTAAAATGATTTTGTAAATTCACTCAGTCACTCACTCAGTCACTCACTCAGTCACTCACTCAGTCAGTCACTCACTCAGTCACTCACTCAGTCACTCACTCACTCAGTCACTCACTCAGTCAGTCACTCACTCAGTCGGTCAGTCAGTCACTCACTCAGTCAGTCACTCACTCACTCACTCAGTCACTCACTCAGTCAGTCACTCAGTTAGCCACTCAGTCAGTCGGTCACTCAGTTAGCCAGTCGGTCACTCAGTCAGTCGGTCACTCAGTCAGTCGGTCACTCAGTCAGTCGCTCAGTCGGTCACTCAGTCACTCAGTCACTCGCTCAGTCGGTCACTCACTCAGTCACTCACTCAGTCACTCAGTCACTCAGTCAGTCAGTCACTCACTCACTCACTCACTCAGTCACTCACTCAGTCACTCACTCAGTCACTCACTCGGTCACTCACTCACTCAGTCACTCACTCACTCAGTCAGTCACTCACTCAGTCACTCACTCAGTCAATCAATCGCTCAGTCGGTCAGTCACTCACTCAGTCACTCACTCAGTCAGTCAGTCACTCAGTCAGTCACTCAGTCAGTCACTCAGTCAGTCACTCAGTCAGTCACTCAGTTAGCCACTCAGTCACTCAGTCAGTCGGTCACTCAGTCACTCGGTCACTCAGTTAGCCACTCAGTTAGCCACTCAGTCACTCAGTCAGTCGGTCACTCAGTCAGTCGGTCACTCAGTCAGTCGGTCACTCAGTCAGTCGGTCACTCAGTCAGTCGGTCACTCCGTCAGTCGGTCACTCCGTCAGTCGGTCACTCAGTCAGTCACTCACTCAGTCAATCAATCGCTCAGTCGGTCAGTCACTCAGTCACTCACTCAGTCACTCACTCAGTCACTCACTCAGTCAGTCAGTCAGTCACTCAGTCAGTCACTCAGTTAGCCACTCAGTCAGTCGGTCACTCAGTCAGTCGGTCACTCAGTCAGTCAGTCAGTCGGTCACTCAGTCAGTCGGTCACTCAGTCAGTCGGTCACTCAGTCAGTCGGTCACTCAGTCAGTCGGTCACTCAGTCACTCACTCACTCAGTCAGTCAGTCACTCAGTCAGTCAGTCAGTCACTCAGTCAGTCACTCAGTCAGTCAGTCACTCAGTCAGTCAGTCACTCAGTCAGTCAGTCACTCAGTCAGTCACTCACTCACTCAGTCAGTCAGTCACTCACTCACTCAGTCACTCAGTCAGTCACTCACTCAGTCACTCAGTCAGTCACTCAGTCAGTCAGTCACTCAGTCAGTCACTCAGTCAGTCAGTCACTCAGTCAGTCACTCAGTCAGTCGGTCACTCAGTCAGTCGGTCACTCAGTCAGTCACTCAGTCAGTCGGTCACTCAGTCAGTCGGTCACTCAGTCAGTCGGTCACTCAGTCAGTCGGTCACTCACTCAGTCAGTCAGTCACTCAGTCAGTCACTCAGTCAGTCACTCAGTCAGTCACTCAATCAGTCACTCAGTCACTCACTCAGTCAGTCAGTCACTCACTCAGTCAGTCAGTCAGTCACTCACTCAGTCAGACAGTCACTCACTCAGTCAGTCACTCAGTCAGTCACTCAGTCAATCACTGTCAGTCGGTCACTCAGTCAGTCGGTCGGTCACTCAGTCATTCGGTCGGTCACTCAGTCAGTCGGTCGGTCACTCAGTCAGTCAGTCGCTCACTCAGTCAGTCAGTCAGTCGGTCACTCAGTCACTCAGTCAGTCACTCACTCAGTCAATCAATCGCTCAGTCGGTCAGTCACTCAGTCACTCACTCAGTCACTCACTCAGTCAGTCAGTCAGTCACTCAGTCAGTCACTCAGTTAGCCACTCAGTCAGTCGGTCACTCAGTCAGTCGGTCACTCAGTCAGTCGGTCACTCAGTCAGTCAGTCAGTCGGTCACTCAGTCAGTCGGTCACTCAGTATGTCGGTCACTCAGTCAGTCGGTCACTCAGTCAGTCGGTCACTCAGTCAGTCGGTCACTCACTCAGTCACTCACTCAGTCAGTCACTCAGTCAGTCACTCAGTCAGTCACTCAGTCACTCACTCACTCAGTCACTCACTCACTCAGTCAGTCACTCACTCACTCAGTCAGTCAGTCAGTCACTCAGTCAGTCAGTCACTCACTCACTCAGTCACTCACTCAGTCAGTCAGTCACTCAGTCAGTCACTCACTCAGTCAGTCAGTCACTCAGTCAGTCAGTCACTCAGTCAGTCAGTCACTCAGTCAGTCAGTCACTCAGTCAGTCAGTCACTCAGTCAGTCACTCACTCAGTCAGTCACTCACTCATTCAGTCACTCGCTCATTCAGTCAGTCGCTCAGTCAGTCAGTCACTCAGTCAGTCACTCACTAACTCAGTCACTCACTAACTCAGTCACTCACCAACTCAGTCACTCACCAACTCAGTCACTCACTAACTCAGTCACTCACTAACTCAGTCACTCACTAACTCAGTCACTCACTAACTCAGTCACTCACTGACCCAGTCACTCACTGACTCAGTCACTCACTGACTCAGTCACTCACTGACTCAGTCACTCACTGACTCAGTCAGTCACTAACTCAGTCAGTCACTAACTCAGTCAGTCACTAACTCAGTCACTCAGTAACTCAGTCACTCAGTAACTCAGTCACTCAGTAACTCAGTCACTCAGTAACTCAGTCACTCAGTAACTCAGTCACTCAGTCACTCACTAACTCAGTCACTCAGTAACTCAGTCACTCAGTAACTCAGTCACTCAGTAACTCAGTCACTCAGTAACTCAGTCACTCAGTAACTCAGTCACTCAGTAACTCAGTCACTCAGTAACTCAGTCACTCAGTAACTCAGTCACTCAGTCACTCAGTAACTCAGTCACTCAGTAACTCAGTCACTCAGTAACTCAGTCACTCAGTAACTCAGTCACTCACTAACTCAGTCACTCACTAACTCAGTCACTCACTAACTCAGTCACTCACTAACTCAGTCACTCACTAACTCAGTCACTCACTAACTCAGTCACTCACTAACTCAGTCACTCACTAACTCAGTCACTCACTAACTCAGTCACTCACTAACTCAGTCACTCACTAACTCAGTCACTCACTAACTCAGTCACTCACTAACTCAGTCACTCACTAACTCAGTCACTCACTAACTCAGTCACTCACTAACTCAGTCACTCACTAACTCAGTCACTCACTAACTCAGTCACTCACTAACTCAGTCACTCACTAACTCAGTCACTCACTAACTCAGTCACTCACTAACTCAGTCACTCACTAACTCAGTCACTCACTAACTCAGTCACTCACTAACTCAGTCACTCACTAACTCAGTCACTCACTAACTCAGTCACTCACTAACTCAGTCACTCACTAACTCAGTCACTCACTAACTCAGTCACTCACTAACTCAGTCACTCACTAACTCAGTCACTCACTAACTCAGTCACTCACTAACTCAGTCACTCACTAACTCAGTCACTCACTAACTCAGTCACTCACTAACTCAGTCACTCACTAACTCAGTCACTCACTCACTCACTCACTCACTCACTCAGTCACTCACTCACTCAGTCACTCACTCACTCACTCAGTCACTCACTCACTCACTCAGTCACTCACTCACTCACTCAGTCACTCACTCACTCAGTCAGTCACTCACTAACTCAGTCAGTCACTAACTCAGTCACTCACTCACTCACTCAGTCACTCACTCACTCACTCAGTCACTCACTCACTCACTCAGTCACTCACTAACTCAGTCAGTCACTCACTAACTCAGTCAGTCACTCACTAACTCAGTCAGTCACTCACTAACTCAGTCAGTCACTCACTAACTCAGTCAGTCACTCAGTCACTCACTAACTCAGTCACTCACTAACTCACTCACTCACTGACACTCACTAACTCACTCACTCACTCGCGCTCTCTCTCTCTCTCTCTCACACACACACACATGCTCACTTGCTCTCTCTCTCTCACAAACACACATTCCCTGGCGTGATTCAAGCAGTGATGAAGTGTTTGTGTAATTTGGATTGAGAGGCGTGTTTGTGTAATCAGACTCCAATCTCCGAGTGTTCTTGGAATCTTGGTTCTGATTCTGGTAGATTACAGCTCACATCCTGATTACCAGCGGCTCTGAGACTTTTGTCCTCAAACGCCCTGAAGTTTTTTTTCTTTGGCTATAATGTTTGACAAAACAGTTTCTACAAGTGAGCAAAATCAGACAAAACCCTTCATTTGTAGTGGGGTAAAAATGATTTAAATTATGATTTTTAATTCCAAAAATGTGACAATTTTTTTACATTTAAAATGTAACAATAAGAAAACAAACATCCACGGCACAACAAAACAACATAGACGCAAAAAAACATTCCTTAATAACATTTAACATACCAAAAAAGATAGAAGAATCATAATTTTTATGACTATTAACCATACAAAATATTTTTTAACCATACAAAATATTTTTTAATCTTCCAAATTTAAACCGATAAATACATTTAATAATTAAATTAAGATACCTAAATAATTGATAAATAAAATTATTTACGAATTTATAGTAGAAGCACATTGATTATGCATTTAGGCTTACAAATGAGTTATAATTTATTTATTTCAAAAAACGACTCATTTTTTTTTCACACATTTCTTTTGAAACACTTTCACATGCAATACTTTTTTAATGGGATTGGTTTAGTCATTAAAATGAGCTTTATATTAAAGCAATAGAATCTACAAGTGTATAGTAGATATTTGTGTGTGTTTCAGGGCGCTGTGGGCACTAACATCACGATAAAGGTGTTGTGCAGTGTGATGCTGGACTCTTCTCTAGGCGACCCGTACGATCGATACGCTGCTGTGGCTCGTCTGATGCAGAAAACCTTTTCCCAGTCATGCATAAACACCCAGTATAAAAGCTACATCCAGGACATGAGCAACACTAGCTGGAGTGGCCCCGAGGCCGGAGGAGGTGTGTGTGTGTGTGTGTGTGTGTGTGTGTGTGTGTGTGTGTGTGTGTGTGTGTGTGTGTGTGTGACAGTGCTTATGGTCACACACTGTGTTTATATCTGTATGTGAAGCTTTATATCTCAGGAAGTGCGGTCTGGGCCTCTCGTTTGTCCTTTCTCATGTTTTTGTAGGTTTTCCCTCTTATTTTCTCCGTCTGAATGAGAACCAGTATTTTTATGTGTGATCTCAACCACTGAATCTCATGAAAATGTGCTCAAGAAATTACATTTAGCATAATGAAAATGAAGCCTAACCAATGTATTTATGTACTTTTTCCTTATGTTATTTAGTACATAAGGGTTTTCATATTTTAGGGTTTTTACTTGCCACTTTTTTTATTAAAAAATCTTGAATTCAAAATTGGTTTTGTAAGTGATAGGTTTATGAAAGTATGAATGATGTCACAATATATATATATATATATATATATATCATAAACAAAATATAAGACTAAAAATTATTTATTGAAAATAATTTAACTAAATTAATAAAATAAATACAAAAACTAATAAAGTCCTTATTTTTATGTATTATTTTAATATTTCAGTTTTATTTGTTTTTGTATTTATTTTATTAATTTAGTTTTTGTTTTGTTATTTTTTTATTTTAACATTGTTTTTTTATTTCTTGGGGTTTTTTTGTATTTGATTTGTTTGTTGGATAAAACATCACCTAGGCTTTAGAGACATCTTACGATTGATCAGAAATGTTGTATTCTATCATAAAATGAAGCAGAATTTAATTTGTGTGGCATTATGTTTATGAAAGTATGAATGATGTCCAAAAAAATTTAATTTAGTATAAAGAAAATAAAGCTTAATAAATTTTAGTTTTTCTTTATTTGTTTTGTATTTAGCTATTTTATTTAGTTATTGTTTTGTTATATTTATTTTACATTTTTGAAAAATATTTTGTTTTATTTATTTTAATGTAAAAAAAAAAATAATCTGATGAAATATCACCCAGGCATTAGAGACATCTTGAGTTTGATCAGAAATGAATCAATGAATAATGATTGTATTCTATCATTAAAATGAAGCTGAATTTAATTTGTGTGTTTAGGACGGCAGTGGGTGTATCAGACCTGCACTGAATTTGGATTTTATCAGAGCACCGATTCACCAAACCAGCCCTTCAGTGGATTTCCCTTACCGTGAGTGTGTGTGTGTGTGTGTGTGTGTGTGTTTGGAGTGATTTTGTTGTCTTGGCATTTGTGTGTTTGCACTTTGCAATTGCAATCCAAGAGTCTTCTATTTTGCAGGTATTTCCTGCAGCAGTGCGCTGATATATATAATCTGAGCACCTCGTTAGATGACGCTATTCAGCAAACCAATGAGGAATACGGAGGATATGACATCAAAAGCACTCGCATCGTCTTCCCCAACGGTTCGATTGACCCCTGGCACGCTCTCGGAGTGACCAAAGACATCGCAAGTGACCTTCCGGCTGTCTTCATCAAAGGTCTGTCCCGTCTCCACTTACAATCATCTCTTTTTCCCGCTGAATCTCACCGGTGCCATTTTCTCTCTCTCTCACACACACACACACACACACACACACACACACACACACACACACACACACACACACACACACACACACACACACACACACACACACACACACACACACACACACACACACACTCACACACTCTCACTCACTCACTCTCTCTCTCTCTCTCTCTCTCTCTCTCTCTCTCTCTCTCTCTCTCTCTCTCTCTCTCTCTCTCTCTCTCTCTCTGGAAGACAAGGAAAAACAGACTGTTGGGGCGAAGGTCAATAAGCATTGTGCCTATGTTTTTAGGTTTGGTAGCTTCTCGATTGAGGGCAGGGTGGAGTATGCATACGACAAGTTGGTGGAATCTCTACCAGAGTTTATAGAATTATGGGGAATAATGTATTATGTACACTGTATGATAATTATTTGGTTTTGAGGGTTTTTGTTTTTTAGAGAAAAAAAATGATCAATTTATGTATTTTTTTGGTGATTTTTAAAAAAAAAATTTATTCAGCTGTAAATCTTTTGTAATAATAGCAAGTAAATTGTAATAAGGTAAACTTGATATTCATTCTCTCTCTCTCTCTCTCTCAGGAACGGCTCATTGTGCAAACATGTACCCGCCCCGAGCAGAAGACCTTCCTCAGCTGGCTCTGGCACGGGACCACATCTTCATCCTGCTCCAAAACTGGCTGGCCGAGTGATTGACAGCAACAGCAGCCAATCAGATGCTCAGACGCGCGTGTAATGGCCAATCAGGTGGTTCTGCTGTGTAATGGTACTAAGGAAATTCTTGCTTTAGAAATCTGTTTTGGCACTGTTTTTATAACAATCAGTTTTATAACAATCAGTTTACAACAATCAGTTTAGTTTGTAAAATGTTTATGAAAGTATGAATGAATGTCTTTTTTCTTGATGTAAATCACTTGTATATTTTGCAGCAGATGTTTCTCAATAAAGGAATGTCGAAAACATAACTTTTTGATTGATTTAATGCTGAGTTGCAGATTGTTTTGGTGTGTTTTTGCTAGAAAATTACTTCCTTCATGTCTGCGACAACTGTCATGGCAAAGAACCCAAAGTGCACATGGAAAAAGTGTTTTCTTTCCTTTATAAGAGGAATGGAAGGTTGTTTCTGCCACAGAATAAAAAATAAATGTGGTAGTTTCGACTTTTTATCTCACAATTCTGGCGATTTTTCCTCGTAAGTTTACATCTCGCAATTCTGAGTTATAGCCTACTGTGAATTGTGAGAGATGAACTCGCAACTGTGGGGAAAAAAAAGTCAAAATAGCCAGAAAAAAGTCGCAATTACCTTTTTTTTTTATTCAGTGGCGGAAACAAGCTTCAAATGGATTGGCACTACTATGGAAGCGAATTTATCTCATAATTCTGACTTTTTTTCATTCTCAGAATTGATAGATGAGATATAAACTCGAAATTGTTAGGGAAAAAAGTCAGAATTACGAGATGTGGTTTTAAAGGAGAGATCATCATCATCACTGCAAAAACAACATATATTATGTATAACATACATTCATTTTTCAAGATACTCCAATGCAGTATCCTATAGTATTGTATGGCATTACCATGTCCAACTCCCCTGGTAAAATAAAGCATAATTATTTACCATAGTAGGCCTATTTAGATACTATCATGGTACAGTGTGTCTGAAAGCTAATGAGCGCGTGTAAAACGTTGTATCATAAAACTTATATGGTGTCCCTTTCCGTTAGTCACTTCCGTTTGGTAAACCAGTTGCACAACAGTTGTGTCCTGAATGATGCTAATGTGTTATTGTTTTGGGAAAGCATTAGTCGCACTAATTCTTATATTCTTGCGCGTTGATATAATTTCCTGTTTACATCGAGGAGAGTTTAATCAAAGTTTCGCTGAAGTCTCTTCGAATTCTTTAACAGCGACTGTTTGAGTCATGAATATTAATTACGGAACGTTCGACCGCCGTTGGTTGTGCGTGTTTACGTCAGCCACAGACGTCATAGTTACCTTATTAATATTCACAATGTCGTAGTGTTCCATTCGTATGTATGAGGGGGCGGAGCTCGACGCTGAGGACCGAAAGAAATAAACGGAGGCGCTTTAGCGAGCGTGAGGAGAAACACGGACGCTCGCGGAAGACACTCACTCAGACTCTTCCTGCGTATTTAACGAATAGACGTGATTGTCCAGGTTAGTGAAGCATATTATATAAATATCTTATTTTTTCCCCTCCTCATACATTGTTTGTGTTATACCCTACTTAAAGCATGCATTAGTAACAGCTGCCTTAATTCCTGGATGTTTGCTATATATGTTTTTTTATAGGTCTAAGTAGGCTATACTACAAACATATACATAGACTTGTTTTTGGAGTTGTTGACTTTGAGTTGCAGACCCCCGCCCCTATTTGTGCTCAGACTGAGTTTTAAAGCCTATAATTAAACACACTTGTTGTAGCTGCTATAAAAAGTGTCCTGCGGTCATCGGAAAATATGCTGAAAACACCGTTCAACTGTCATCAGACAATATCAGACCGCTAGAACTGACATTAAACGTATATCAGACCAGTTGCATAAACCATCTAAGACTAGTCTTACAAGTTTTCTTTAAGACTGTTCATAACTTTCATGAGTCAGTTAAAACATATAAAATGTAAGTTGGTCTAGTTTTATAAGGAAAAGTAACTGATTACCCCTAATTAACCCAACTGCTCATCCAATTTGGCCCCTGATCAGATCAGTTAAACTGTTACAAGATCAAATCAGAAGAATGTTTAATTATTCTTCTAGGACTAACATTAGGACTTAGACTTGCTTAGACTAGTCTTACAAGTTAGTCATGACTTTAGTCATGATTGTTATGATTTTGTCCCCCTTTAAAACTGGTGATTGGTTGTTTGGTTGGTTGGTTTTAAATCTAAAAAGTAAGACCGATAACCATGAGGTAATCGGTCTTACTTTTTAGATTTAAAACCAACCAAGTTCTTAGGACTGTTTATGTATCTGTAGGAACATTAGATGTGTTTTTGCCAGGTTAAGATTAATATTAGATGAGATGTTTAACTCTTCTAAGACTAACTGTTAAAACTAAATCAGTTATTTCTTGAAGCTCAATGAAGTGTGTGTGTGTTTAAAATGTTTTTAATTCACAGTAAAACAGTTATAACATTTAACAGGATTGATAATTGTACCGTAGACTCATAGTTGTGAAATGCACTAATGAATGATTTATCACAACAATCTGTTTGCAGAAAATATGTCAGTAGAGTTATGATGTAACGATGTAATATGAAGTCAATTTTAAGCAGTTACATTCACATTCACACACACACACACACACACTCACTCACTCACACACATACACTCTCTCACCCACCCACTCTCTCTCTCTCACACACACACACACACACACACACACACACACACACACACACACACACACACACACACACACACACACACACACACACACACACACACACTCACTCACTATCCTTAATCAAATAAATTCCTGAGCCGCAGGCATGTGTGACGGGAAATAGAATAGCTCAGGAGTGTGTGAGTGTGTGCGCAGCACAGATCCAAGAGACCGGTGGATTGTGGAAAAGTGTGTTGCTCGGAGCCGTCCGTCCTTTATTCAAGAAACACTGATGCAAAAAAAAAAGTTTGTGTCCCTGAAAATCATTCTGCTCTGGAGAATACTGATTAGATCGAGTAATATCAGAGATCTCTGACAGAAGCAGGTTTTTGAGTTGTGGTTTGTGTAAATGTTATCTATCTATCAACAAAAGTAAATATGCCATTCAATTCCATCTTTCAAGCAGACCTTTTGTTTGTAATCCGTTAACAACGAAGTGTATGAAAACAATGAAATGCGTAATTGCAAAAAGAATAAAAATATAGTTTTATTTATCACCCCATCTGTCTCTCTCTTCTTCAGGTGAGCTGCCTGTGTGTCCTCACGATGTTGGTCTCATTGCACCTCTGCGTGTTGCTGGCGGTTTGTTCTCTGAGTGTTTCTGCGTCCTCGTCCTACGGAGAACGAGGCTCTGATCTGGGCCTGCAGCTGTTCCTGCGTGTGGTCCAGGACAAACCCCTGGAGAACGTGGTCATGTCCCCTCACGGCGTGGCCTCTGTCCTGGGCATGCTGCTCCCGGGGGCCCACGGGGACACTCGCCGACAGATACTCACCGGCCTCAAATACAAGAAGACGGGTGTGTGTGTTTGCTCTGCTTTCATTTGCATTCCTTCAGCATTAAAATATAGAGCACGATTTATTAAATGCTTGTGTCAGTGCAAATCCTCTTTTGGCATTAAGAAACTGCAATCAGGATTTATTGAAGACACGCTGTTAGAAATGAGGGATGAAAATGACCTTATTGAAGTTGCATATGGATTTTTAAGGAGTTTCCCTGTCAAACCAATAAATTTATGGGCGGAGAGTATTTAAATTAATCATGCAACATGATTTGCTCCATTACTTACCGCCCTAAAAAGACACGTCTTAACTGCTTTTGCACCTTGAATTTTTTGCATTGTAGAGCTGCACGATTAATCGTTAAAGTCTTATTTGAGGGAGTCATTGAATAATTCGTTAGGAGTTTCCCTGTCAAACCACTAAATTATAATTTAAATGAATAATGCAATGTGATTTACAAAGGCTTGTGCTCTTCAATTTACTGGTATTTGCACCATTATTCACCGCCCTAAAAAAAGCATGTCTTACCTGATTTTGCACCTATCATGACATTGAATTTGTGCATTGTACAGCTGCACGATTCATCGTTAAAATATTACGATCTAGATTTAAACACCCACACGATCTTATTTCTAAATTACAATGATTTGCCTTTGTCTATTAAACCTTTAACAAAATCATACTGGAACATTGAGATCTGTGCTCTGATCCAGAGAGCAGTTGTCATGTGTAGGTATGAAACGGCTTCACAAACAGTCTTTTCAACCACACAGTATCATCATTTCTGTCTTACAATAATTCAGATTATTACAGAAGTACTGAGATAAGAGTTTATAGTTCGAATATAAACAATGATGTCTATGGTAGCGATCAAACAGATTAAATCACCTATTGAAAGTAACTTGACACTTCAAATAATGATTATATCATTACATCATTACACCAGTAGGTGGAGACAAGTGACTGTTAAAAATGTATTAGTCATTGAATCATTCATTCAAGAAATTTGTTCAAAAACGCTGTTTCAGGTCTTTATGAGTCATTGAATCATTTATTCAAATCAATTTAAAAAAATATGAATTCTAATTAATTCAACATTTTTAAATTGAATGCAGAAATTAATATTATTAGAATCGTGATCTCCGTTTGAATCAAAAAGTCATGATTCTCACTTTATCCAGAATCGTGCAGCTCTAGTGCATTGTCATTAATGACCCGCACCAGTTTTCACTCCCATCTGCGTTTCATTAGATTGTGGCTTCACGCTAATTTGAACTGTTTAGTATATCTGGCTCTTAATGCGTAATTCAGTGCCACAGATGCCTTTTTGATGCCTCAAAAAAGTAGCCTGTGGAGAATCATAAATGTTCAATTGATTTTTGCCTGACAGACTATAAAATGGGCAATTGAAAATAGCAATTTCAACCCTGTAATTGAAATATAAATTCCTTTTGTGTGTTTGTTTTTCTCTTAGGTCCATATAAGATGTTGCGGAAGTTGCATAAGTCCCTAACGACCAAATCCAACGCTGATATTGTGACGATCGCCAACGCGCTGTTCCCCAATGAGGGCTTCAGCATGAAAGAAGACTTCCTGACAGCCAACAGGGAGAACTTCCTGTGCGACAGTCAAACCATTAACTACAGCGACCCAGAGAGGGCTGCAGAAACCATTAATGAATGGGTGAAGAACAGCACTAAAGGTACACCTCACGTTAACCTCTGACCCCTGGATCTGATACCCTGACCTCGAGCCTAGATTACTTAAAAAGGATTTTACAATGCAACTTCTCTCGAAATGTGATATTTATCCCTAAATAAGCTCTAAGCCCTAAGATTAGAGCTTTTATTGTTCAATGTTATATATATATATATATATATATATATATATATATATATATATAAATAATTGTGTTTTTTTTATTTATTACATGTATATATTGGTATGTTCATGTAATAGCCACTTGCCATTAATAGGCTACAAAATGAGTTTCCATTATTTTTTTCCAATATTTGATTCCAATATACACACTTTATTTGTTTATTTATTTATTAAATAATTTGTATCTTTTATTATTAATCTTAAGAACATTTTCCAATTCATATAACAAAAATTATAAGGAAAATATAAGCTAAATTATTGAAAATGAATTTACCTACACCTAATTAAGTTTATCAATAACAGAAAACCAATTAATTTTATTTTATTTATTTATATCAATCACACAAATCAGTTTTTTAAAATGTATTTATATGTCTCACCCCCCCCCCCCCCCTTTTTTATTTTTAAATTTTTTAGCAAAAATTGTAATTCTTAGACAAAATGGACATAAAATAGAAAACAGCTGATATAATATTTAGTTAGTTAGACCTGATGTTGTCCATTCAGTGAACATTTGTTGAAAAAGAACACACTTTTCCGGCCATATTTAGTAATCTATTTGTGTGCCAATTAATTTGTAATATTATTTTATACTAAAACCTGCTCTGTTTTTTTTTTTCTGTTTTTTTCTTCAGGCCATATTCCCAGTCTTGTCAAGGCGGATATGTTCGATCCGGTTCTGACTCGTTTGGTGGCTGTAAACTCCATTTACTTCAAAGGTCTGTGGAAGTCCCGTTTCCAAGCCCAGAACACCAAACCCAGAAGCTTTACTGCAGGAGACGGAAAGTCATACAAAGTGCCCATGATGTCCCAGCTCTCCGTCTTCAGCTACGGTGAGATGGTGTGATTTTTCTCGCAGTTTGCATCAGCTATTAAACCCCCCCACACACACACAAAACTGAAAGATTTTTCCTGCCACGTGATTCATGCCATTGTCTGGCTACATGTCAAACTCTTTTCCAGAGACTGCGATGCAATAAAAACGTGGCTACTTTTTAAATCTCTGGGAACACTGGAGTATTTTAAGTTTACAATTCCTCAAAACCCAGGAGGTGGAAATAAAATGGTGCAAAATGTGAATTAATTGAATTCTAATGTAAAAGCCAAGAGTGTCTGGCCATCAGCTGAAGGATTTAATCCATGAAAACTCCAATAAACTTTAGCTCTTTTACAAGCTTTGATATAAGCACTTTACAAGCACAATGAAGTGTTTTATAGACTGCACTTATAAAGTGCACCGGCATGACTGGGATATGATCCATACATGCATGCATCAGGTATTGTATTTTGGGGAACAATTTTATTTACTGAAATTTTGGTTCATAAAAAATATATATATATTAAGAGGCCATATTATGAAAGTCTTGCATAACTAGAACGGGTTTTCATGCTTGAATGTTCAAAAAACACATTACTTTCCCCATATTCTCCATTGTTGCAGCTCGTATCTTCCCAGTCTGTCAGTAACACTGTTTAGTTCCTGTCTCTGTGAAGCCCCTCCTTCTGAAAAGCACACTGTGCTCTGATTGGTCACCTGTATCAGTGTGTTGT
Organism: Siphateles boraxobius; assembly: GCF_051911475.1. Taxonomy (NCBI): domain Eukaryota; kingdom Metazoa; phylum Chordata; class Actinopteri; order Cypriniformes; family Leuciscidae; genus Siphateles; species Siphateles boraxobius. The sequence goes on along the minus strand of NW_027509186.1, from coordinate 36,077,272 downwards.
GATTGGTAAAATGCTTTGAGTGTGTTCAGGAAATGTCCCTCTCCTTACCACAACCGCCAGTTTCAACACACTACTAACTAACTCAACAGGCCCCGCCCCTTTATTTAGCATATTAATTATTTCAATGAGCAATATTGTAATGTGTTCGTTCCCGGAAGAAACTCAAGACTACAAGAGGCGTTTCATGGAGTTCAGAAACAGAGACACTGATATAGAGAACAACTCCTGCTGAGGGGCTTTTCTGCTTTGTAACTTCCCAAAGCTTTTTCATGCTCAATCAGCAACATCACACTAAAGAAAGATGAACATGGAAAAAAAACCATAATAGGTCATCTTTAATATTTGAGAGACCAAGTGTGCAGCATAAAGCCTGATCGGTTTCTTTGTTCTTGATTTCTCCTCAGGTCAAGCCAGCACTCCAGAAGGTTTGAAGTACACCGTGATCGAGCTGCCGTATCATGGTAATAGCATGAGCATGTTCATTGCATTGCCATCAGAAGAGGCCACACCCCTTTCGGCCATCTTACCTCACATCTCTACAGCGACTGTTAAAAGCTGGACCAAACAGCTGATCCCGAGGAGGATGCGCTTCCTGATGCCAAAGTAAGACACCCGTCGTCAGCCCTATCCTTTAAAGGGGTGAGATAATGCCCTTTTCACAAGATGCAAAATAAATCTCTAATGTCCCCAGAGTGTGTATGTGAAGTTTTAGCTCAAGATACCCGACAGATATTTTTATTTAGCATGTTAAAGTTGTCACTTTTTGAGGGTGAGCAAAAACACACCGTTTTTGTGTGTCCCTTTAAATGCAAATGAGCTGCTGCTCCCGGCACGGAGGGCGGAGCTTCAAGAGCTTGTGTCCTTAGCAGCTTTGATTACTTTCGCAAATTTCAAAAACCTTTAGCCTTTTATGTTCAAACCGAAAGATGGACTCAAGAAGAAGTGACAACATGTAGACAACATTTCTGATTGGTTAGTTGATGAATTTATGTTGCTTATGTGTAGTTATCTTCTAGTCATTGATTAGCATATTCTGTCTTGATAATCTATAAATATCATTCTCGGGGGCGGAGTTTATGTAAATTTTAGGGTTTGTGATGTCGTCAAGTCACCTTTATTTATATAGCCCTTTTTACAATACAGATTGTTTCAAAGCAGCTTTACAGAGATAACAGGAAAATAATTTGTAATAATATTGTTAAATATAAAATGAAATGTCCCCAACTAAGCAAGCCAAAAGACAATGGCGACAAAGGCGAAGAAAGGCGACAGTGGCAAGGAACCAAAACTCCATCTGTGACAGAATGGGGAAAAAACCTTGGGAGAAACCAGGCTCAGTCAGGGGGCCAGTCCTCCTGTGGGCAATGATGAACAGAGTATGATTATGATTCAGGCAGCATTACAGGTCAGAAGTCAGATTCGATCGGAACATTTTATTATGCAGTTCATCTGGTTGAAGACTGGAGTCATCATACGCGTATGGAGACGAGTTTGTTGAGGATCAGTGCCGATGGCTGTCGTGTCAATGAGGCCTTACAGAGGAGAGTCTAGTTGACACAAGCTCTCCTGACACTTCAGGGATGCGTTGTGGTCGTGTCCAGGCGCAGGTCCACCATCTGATCTGGATACGGCCCGGATCCGGCTGATTACATCATGCGTTGTGGTCGTGTCCAGGCGCAGGTCCACCATCTGATCTGGATGTGGCCCGGGTCCGGCTGATTGCAGTTAACCTTGGAATAAACAGAAAGACTAAAATTAGTGTAGATGCCATTCTTCTTATGATGTAGCGAGTACATCAGGTGTTATAGGAAGTTTTCCCGGTTCCGGCTGACCTAATTTATGCAGCCTAATAATCATTTAACTGATTTGAATAATAGGAATCTATAGTGTTCTGTGTGTATGCCAGGTCGAAGACATGTGTTTTTAATCTAGATTTAAACTGACAGACTGTGTCTGCTTCCCGGACAATGTTAGGAAGATTGTTCCAAAGTTTTGGTGCTAAATAGGAAAAGGATCTACCGCCAGCAGTCGATTTAGATATTCTAGGTATTAACAACTGGTCGGAATTTTGAGATCGCAATAGACGTGAAGGACTATAATGGGTTAAGAGCTCGCTCAAGTACTGGGGAGCTAAACCATTTAGTGCTTCGTATACATTTTAAAATATTGCTGATTACTTACAATGTCTAATAGTGAGCCAATGCAGTGTTGACCGAACAGGGTTAATATGGTCATACTTCCTGGTTCTAGTGAAAACTCTATATGCAATCATTTGATTGTAATAATTGACTTTTTAAGTCATAATTATGACTTAGAATATCATCATTTTGACTGTCATAATTTACTTTTTATCTCATAATAAAGAATTAGTATGTCATCATTTTGACTTTATTGTCACAATCGTGGTACTGTCTTGTGTTTTGTAAGACTTTTATGTTTTACCTTGTACCTGGTTTGTCTTCAAAGTTACCCTCATCAGATCCTGTGACATTAATCACCAAACACCTGTCCCTCGTCAACCCCTTGTTAACCGGTCTAATTAACCTTTGTGCTTCAGTCGTTGCTCCTGTATTTGTGTTCCTGTTGTTGCTCTCCTGCCTGCACTCTATGAATCTGTGTTCCTGTTTTCTTAATAAACCTTTGTGCTTGCATTTGGATTCTCGCTCCGTCTCATGCCTGCTCAGACGTAACATTTATGCCATAATTTTGACTGTCACAATTTTGACTTGGTGTGTTATTTTGACCGTCGTAATTTGAGTTTTTGTGTAAATTTTGACTTGGTATATAATTTTGACTGCCATAATTGATTTTTATCTCATAATTATGACTTAGTATGTCATAATTTTGACTTTGTGCCATAATTCTGACAGTATGTCATAATTTGAACATTTTATCTCATAATTTTGATTTTTTTTTATGCTATAATCTTGACTTTTCTCATAATTTTTGACTTTGTCAATAATGACTTTTGTATCTCATAATTTCGACTTTTTGTGTCATTGTAACTTTTGGCTTTTTATCTCATGATGATGACTGTTTATTTACCATAACTTAACTTAACTCTTCTTCGAGTAGATTCACAGCCGAGGAAGAGGTGGATTTGGAGGCTCCTCTCACAGCGATGGGAATCAAAAACATCTTCAGTCAGAACAAAGCTGATTTCAGACACCTGAGTGAGTGACAGCTGTCAGTCATGCACAGCATTGTATTCATGAGTTCATCTTGTGTGCATATGTTTGTGCTTGAACTAATGATATCGTTGGTTGTTGACTGTGAACTTCAGCCGCATGAATCACGTCTCTCAGTGATGTGTGAAAATGAGTCAGAGTGGCTGGTCACTATCCAGAGACGCTCCCAGTGCCAGATGATCTCCAAACAGACTATTCTCCTCAAAGCCTTTGCTTTATTACCATCATTCATGCTGTTAAACCACAAACTTTAACCTCAATTGCTGCCAGCAGTGAATAAAAGAAAAGCTAAAAGTCATAGTTCACCCAAAAAAGAAACATCACACACATGTTATGTTTTCAATGGTACACAAAAGGGGATGTTTTTTCCATACAAAAACATGTCTGTCTGTCAAAAATGATCATAAAAGCTCTTTTTGGAACTTGACAGGCACTGAAATATCATTGTATGGACATTAGAAGATAGTCATACAGGTTTGGAACCATGTGAAGAGTAAATAATGAAAGAATGTTAATTTGACGGCATTTTAAGCCCTTCTATTCTTAAACCTTGATTTTTAATGTGTTTAGAAAAGAAATTCAGTGTTATGGAAGCTTATTTTTGTCACATAAGAAAACAAAAGTCATCCTTTGATAAATCATAATCATAAATAAGTATTATGAATTTTAATGTCATAATAATGACTTTATTTGGCATCATTTTGACGTTCTATCTCATAATCATGACCTAGTGTCTCATAGCTGTGACTTTTTATCTCATAATGTCAACTTTTGTTGTAATTTTTGTCTTTTATTATCATAATTTTCACTTAGTATATTATGTCAACATTTGTCATAATTATGACTTTTATATCATAGTCACAACTTTTGGTCATAATTCTGACTTTTTGTCATAGTTTTTGGCTTTTATTATCATCATTATTTAGTATCTTATAAAAACAACTTTTTGTCATAATTATGACTTTTTATATTATAGTTTTGACTTAATATATCATAGTTACAACTTTCTGTCATAATCTTGACTGTCAGACAGTTTCTGGCTTTTATTCTCATAATTGTTACTTAGTATCTCATAATTACAACTTTTTATGTCATAATTTCGAATTTTAGTAATGACTTTTTTATATCATAGTTATGACTTAGTATCTCATCATTACAACATAATTTTGACTTATTGTCATGGCTTTTATTCTCATAATTATCACTTAGTATCTCATAATTTTTATATTTTATGTCATAATTGACATGTTATAATAATTATTTATCAAAGCATGATTTTTTTTTTCATGTGTGTTGGAAATGGTCTTCTATACAATGTTTAAAGTATGAAGCGAGAAAATATCAGAAATGGCCAAGAGAATCTGTGGGAAAATGAGAGGGACAAATATGAAAACATACTAAAGTGCATAGAAAAGACTTTCTAGAAGAAGGTTTTGCAAGTATTGAAGTGTTTAGTTCTGTTGCCCCTGTGTGGCCGTCTGGTGAAATGACATGATGACTGTCTTTGGTGGATGGATTAAATTAGCATGTAGCAGTTCTGCCCTATTAGCTGAATACAGATTATTTTATATGTTCATGTATGTTTATGAATACTAATAGCTAATACAAATAACATGTATGAATGTTTATTGCTGTGCAACATCATAAACGTTTTGATGGTTATTGTGTTAAGCGTCTTTTTATTTGTGTATGCAACAGGTTCAGAGTCTGTTTACGTGTCCAAAGCCCTTCAGAAAGCCAAGATAGAGGTCAATGAGGATGGAACCAAAGCCTCTGCAGCCACAAGTAAGTTACTGTGCCATAAATCTTTTAAAAGTCAGAAGTTGTGGCGCACAATCACCCTTCACCAATGGCCATGATCCTAATAAGTGTGTTCTCTCTCTCATTTCAGCTGCAATCTTGCACGCCCGATCTTCTCCTCCATGGATGGCTGTGGACAGACCCTTCCTGTTTCTCATCAGACACAATCCTACAGGTACACACACACAAACCGCTCACATACTCGCATCTGGTTCATAGTTATGAATCTGTAATATTAAAATGTTCTGACTGTGAAATCTGATCTCGTTTTCCTCGCAGGAACCATCCTGTTTGCTGGCCAGATCAACAAACCTTGAGCCCAGAGATCAGAGGGGTTTCTTCCTGTATGTCTCATCAGTGATACACACACACACACACACACACACACACACACACACACACACACACACACACACACACACACACACACACACACACACACACAGAGACAGACTGCGTGTTCTGTACCCATTCAATTTCTCAAGTGTCTTTTTAGCCTAATTTTTACTTCGTCTTTGTATTGCATTTCTGTTTTCTTTATATTCTTGAGGAACATTTTATAAGAGTTTATATATGATTTATAATTTTTCTAATGCAAACGTTCTCACAAAATGTGTGCAACTTAAATGCTGAAATAACTTTTGTTTAACTTTAGCTGAGAATTTGTTTTTGTTTTTAATAGTTTCAATTTATTTGTTATATTAATGATACATTTTCCTGCATCGATTCATATTTTATTAAATAAGGTACTTAAACTGGTTCACTTTGTGTCTTTCAACTCTCCGACAACTTTTTTAAACATTTGTTGTTTATTTAATAAAGTACTCAATTTACTTGTTTTGTTGGTTTTGTAGTTTTAGTTATTATGCTTTATTACCACTGATATATAATACCAATACTAGATGCTAATAATGGCAAGACAAGTTCACTTATCAACTGAAGTCCATGTCATGCATAATAATAATTTAAAGTGGATTTTTAATTTTTTTAAATAAATTATTTTTGTTATATTAAATGTATACTATGTTATATTTATACACATGTTAGGCTAAATATATTCACAATTATGTATAATTATCTAAAAATAATATAAATGTAAATAATGTAACTTGAATAATATAATAATTTCACATTCATGTAATGCACAATGTAATATTTTAATCAGTGTTGGGTGTAATTAATTAGTAATCAAATGCAATTACTTTTCCCTTGAAAAAACAAAGTTACAGACTACTCTGTAAAACTGAAAACTGGTATTAATAAAGTACACTGATACAGTAGTGCTCAAAGGTTTACATACACCTTGCAGAATCTGCAAAATGTTAATTATTTTAACAAAATATCATACAAAATGCATGTTTTTATTTTATTTAGTACTGTTTTGAATAAGACAGTTTACATAAAAAATGTTTACATATAGTTCAAAAGACAAAAAAAGCTGAATTTATGAAAATGACCACATTCAAAAGTGTACTTGATTCTTAATACTGTGTGTCGATACCTGGATGATCCATGACTCACTGTTTTTGTTTTGTGATAGTTGTTCTTGAGTCCCTCGTTTTTTCTTCAGAAAACTGCAAATTCTGCGTTTTTCCAGCATCTTTTGCATAATTGAACCCTGTCCAGCAGTGAGTGTATATCATTTTGGGATCCATCGTTTCACATTGAGGACAGTTGAAGGACTCAAATACAATTATTAAATAAAGGTTTAAACATTCTCTGATGCTCCAGAAGCAAAAACGATGTATTAAGAGCCAGGGGTTGAAAAATCTTCCAGGAAACTTGTAGGCTATAGTATTATATTAGAACTAAATGAAAATATTTGATATATAAATAAAATCCGAAAAATTTCTACATCTTTATCCTGTTCAAAAGTTTTCACCCCCTTCGGTTTCTTTTTTTCCTTTGAATTGCGAGAGATAAAAAGTCGCTTTACACCTTTTCTATGTTTTATTCTGTGGGGAAACAAGCTTACACAGCTAAGTTTGGTATCGAAATTGGAATATTGAAATCTTTGCTTCATATCTGGCTGGTAAAAAATATTTATTGACGGTAAATTTTCTTAAATCACCAGCCATTGGCAGGTGTGGCAACAAACAAAAGTTAGTTGTAAAAAAAATGCATTCATAATTTATTGTACAGATGTTAAAATTATACAACGTAGTTTGGAAGACGTCTATTTGATGTGCGTGTTTACATCTGGAAGACGCTCATCTGCAATATGTCTATAGGACGTTTCCTGTCAGATGTCAAATAGACGATTAGAAAATGTCTTTAATATGTTTATGATTTAGAATGTATGTAAAACTGACATCTTAAAGACGTCTATGATGTTAGTAAACAGCAGATGCTTTCCAGATAAAGTGATCTTTAACAGTCATCTTGCAGACGTACGTCTGCTATGTTGTTTGTGTGTTTTTAATTTCCTAGTATCACTATAAAGCTGCTTTGAAACAATATTGTTAAAAGCGCTACTTGACTTGACTTTTAACGGACGCATTTTTACGGAGCGTTACGGTATCTCTCGCTGTTTCGGCTGAACTTCCTCAACGCTCAGCTGACTCGAGAGAGGAGGAATCATCACACACACAGAGGGAATCGAGGGGAAAACAGCGATGGCGGCGGAGATCCACTCGAGGCCTCAGAGCTTCAAACCCGTCCTTTTAAACAAGATCGAGGGCCACAGCGACACCGTGAACACGGCCGTGCTGATCCCGAAGGAGGACGGGGTTATTACGGTCAGCGAGGACAGGTAACGCCGGTGTAAACACGAACACATAATGTGACAACACTGAAATCTACACTTGTCTCGCTTATCTGTTTATTTTACTAAAAACAGGAGTGATTATTCTCCTACAAGGATTACTATAGGATTACCATGTTTAGGGTACTTTCATGATGCATGTCCAAAACATCATGGCACGTGTTTTGAATAGCACTTGAACTTTACAAGCTATATTGTTGCTTGAAAACTTCAGAATTGAAGATGAATTATGAATTACCATGGTCATCATAGAGTAGGATATGTGTACAGTTATTGTTACTACATTGAAACTGTGTGTGTGTGTGTGTGTGTGTGTGTGTGTGTGTGTGTGTGTGTGTGTGTGTGTGTGTGTGTTTGCCACATCTGTCATAATGTGACCACAAATCAAAAGCAGAACGATAACGTTACTTAAAGCTTCTCACAGTGTTTGAAGATCTTGTGTTCATTTATTTAGATTTTACACTAACAATAGTTGTAGTTTATGAAAGCATTTCTGCAACATAAGAAAATAAATGCTCTTGTAAATCACAATTATGATGTAAAAAGTAGGAATTCTGACACTGAGTCATATTTTTTGAGATGAAAAGGTCATTGAATCAGAAAGTCATCTTATAAATATGACTTGGTGTGTCATAATTTCATGTGTCTTTTGGACTTATAGCCTATCAAGTATGCGATGAAAGATGAGAGGCCAATATACTATGTTTTATTTATTACTACTTTGGATTATTGTGGTTATTGTGGTAGCTTGACGAAATGAATTTAAAATGACTGATTTACTGACAGCTTCTTACACTATTTGAACATTCCCATATTATTTTATTATCTTGGCATAATAGGTGATTACCATGGTAATGTGGACTTGTTTCACTTTATTTTTGGGCAATATTAGGCCTATTTGTGTTGTTCACCAGGGGCCGTATTCACAAAGCATTTTATCTTACCACTAGGAGTGCTCCTAAATCGCACTAAAATATTTTAGCTAGGAGTTTTCTCTTAAAAGTTATTCACAACGCCTTTCAGACCTACTCTTAGTAAAGAAAAATGACAACTCCTAAACTAAGAGTGAGTCTTCGTTGCTATGGATGACGTCATTACTCATGCACGAGCTTGACTGAAGTGACCACCTTGATTGGCTGATGATTGTAACGCGGGAATGATTCCGAACACCTCCCCTATGATGATGAGTGACAGGTGACAGGTCTGAGAATGCGTGCGCTACACAAGTAGTGCGAAGGACGGAAGATGATGAATAACTGAATAAATAGCCTAAATGAATAAAGAGTAAGGAAAAACAAATAGCCTAGTAGCCTAATGAAACATATGGATTGATGCAATATCTTTGCAACATTATTGAATTAATCTGTCACTATGCCTCTGCCTACGTTTGCAAAGAGAAGAACATTTTAATTTGATTCACAATGAAATGTTACAATTAGTTTACATGCAGTGAGTAGTTTTGGTTGTTGTTGGTGGCGTTGTTGCATCCCTAGTTATGCCTACAATGCAAAATTGTTCCCTCGTGATTGGAAGCTCCTGTAGCCGCCGCATACGCATTTCAAAACATCGCAACGTGAAATGCCACAAAAAGCGGTTTGTGAATAGGTCTTAGTGAGTTAGGAGTCCTCTCGACTTCTTTTAAGCTGTCCCAGACTTAGGTGCTACTTTTAGGGCTAAAATGCTTCGTGAATTAATCTTAGTCAAAAAAATTAGGAGTCCTAAAGTTACGTGTGACACGCCCATTATTTTTAGGAGTTGCTCCTAAATTCGCCAGTTAGGAGCTACTTTTAGCCTTAAAATGTGTTGTGAATACGGCCCCTGGTTTTTATGAGGAAACCCTACTGGAAAATGCAACTTTTTTCAGTAAGGCTTAGTTCACTCAAAAATTAAAATTACCCCATAATTTATTCACCCTCAATCCATCCTAGGTTTATATGACTTTCTCCTTTCAGCCAAACACAATATGAGTTATATTTATAAATATCTTGGCTCTTCCAAGCTTTATAATGGGAGTGAATGGTAACTTAGATTTTAGATCCCATAAAAGCACATCCCTCCATCATAAAAGTAATCCGTTCAGCTCAAGGGCGTTAAATAAAGGCCTTCTGAAGTGAAGCGATGCGTTTTTGTAAGAAAAACATCCATATTTGTATAAACTATAATCACTGGCTTTTGGTAATGGCTGTGCGCAAGTCAGGTTTAGGCTGAAGAGTGACCTCTGACCTGAAAATATGACAAAAAAAAGAAGTAAATTTAAATTTTTGGGTCAATTAACTAGGGCTGCAACTAACGATTATTTTGATAATCGATTAATCGGACGATTATTTTTTCGATTAATCGATTAATCTGATAGAAATTAAATTAGATTTTTTTTTTATTATAACTAAATAAAACCGTAAATCAGGGTATTTATGTGTAAAAGTGTACTTTAAAAAGTGCAAAAGCCACACATTGAGTTTTACTAATATCAATATTTGCATTGTTTTTAATGATAATTGCTGATGGCAAGTTGACAAACATGATTATTGTTAAAAAAATGATATCCAACATATTATGTTTTAACACAATTTTTGTTAAAACAAATTTACACTGACATGTTGTTCAGATGTGAATATCTGAACTAAAAACAAACTAAAAACATCTAAAATATATAATTCATTTAATTTTTATTTAAAATTAATTATATATAAGGAATATAAGGATAAAGAATATAATATATATTATATATAATATATAAAAGAATAATATAAGGATAAATTGATTAAATAAATATAGAAAGACTGAAAACAATTGTGTGAACGTAGAGCCGCAGTAGATCGCGTTTGAAAAACAATTAAAACTTAGTAGACAAATGCTATAAAAAGAGAACGGAATGGAGGTAACGTTACCCAGCAAACTAACAGGCTTGAGTAAAGGACAGGAGAAATTATGCATAAGTGCACAAGCATTCGCTGAAAACCACTGAGTACAGTGACTAAAAAACAATATTTTACTGCTGCTGTTATTAACTGCCTTTATATTTAGTGCTTCGCTTTGTAAAGACCGTTTTAATTTAACCTATTTCTGCGGTAGCGCTATTTTAATCCATCACTTACGTTGCGAGCGAACTGATTGCGCAACCTGATGCTCGAGACAAAATACAGACATCCCAAGATCCCGGAAGTCCCGGGAGTCTCCCGCATATTGATTGCGGCTCCCTGATGCCCGCGAATTAGTTCAAACTCCCGAAATCATGCGAGACAGAGACTGCTCCAAACCTGTAGCGCGCGCGCTCGGCAGAGCGACCTTGCGTGTGTGTGCGTACCAGTAAACGCTCCCCGTGACGTAAGCACACCAACTAATCGATAATGACATTCGTTGACAACGATTTTCATAATCGATTATAATCGATTTTATCGATTAGTTGTTGCAGCCCTACAATTAACCCTTTAAACCAGCATTTGGTGGTCAGCTGGTCTTTGAGCATGGTCACACTGGTTAAGACAGTATTTTCTGATAATGTTACTGCGGTTTTGGGTATTTTGTCAGCCTTAAAGTTCAGCAAAGCACCTTAGGCTGGTTTAAGAAATTTTCTTTCAGTGACGTTGGTTAAGTTCCTCTCTTGCTTTGTTTCTGCAAGGGAAATCATATCTGATTTCTTCATGCATTTCAACGTGCTCGTCTTAATGTTTCAAAATAATGACATACTTTTAAAATGTGATTTAAACATGTTTTTAAATGCTAAACAGGAGAAAAAACTGGCATCAACAGCACGTGTTTCCAGATGCCCATAAAGAGAAGCAGTTTCAATTTATTCAGAACATTTTAAAGATCAAATCTTATTTGTGCTGTCAGAATCATTAATATAGTTGTGAATGAACATGCTTTGCTCCTATGGACTGAGTATTTTCATCTCTGAATATATTGTACATTTGAATCATTCTGGCTCGACAGAACCGTGTTAGTGTAGTCAGAGAGACGTGTGATCATGTCCTGATTACCTGCAGTATTTGCCATATGAGAGCAGGTGCACAAACACTCGAGGTTTTAGCAGGAACTGAAACTAAAGGAACAGAATTCAGCTCCTCCGGGGACATGTGTGTGTTTCTGTGCATGACCATCACGTTTCATGTTCAGCTGGTTATTTTTAGTTTTTTTTTAAAGTTTATTATTTATTGCTGTCAAAATAACCACGATTACTCAAATCTGACATAAGTTTATATATATATATATATATATACACACACACACACACACACATATGTATATAAACATACATGCATACATAGTGTGTGTGTATGTGTTTGTGATATATATATATATATATACACACACATATATTTTAAACATTTTAGGTTAGATGCAATTAATTACGATTAATTAATTTGACCGCACATATATGTATTATATAATTATATTATTATTATTATATATTATTATATTTTATATGTGTATATATATATATATATATATACACACACAGTTACACACCCATATATGTTACAATTTTTATGTTAGATGCGATTAAGCGATTTGAAAGCAATAATTATATTACATATATATAAAATTACTTACTTTTCATGTTCTATACTAATTTGGGTTGAGTCTTTAATGGTATTTCAAGTCTCATTTGAATGTCTTGTTCTTTGTTTATTTCAGGACGATTCGAGTTTGGCTGAAGCGTGACAGTGGACAGTACTGGCCCAGCATCTACCACACGGTGTCCTGTGAGTATCATTTCAAAAAAATGAAAGTCCTGTCATCATTTCTTACTCGTAATATGTTCCTAACAGTGGAGCATGTTTAGCATAATGTTCACACACTGTAATTTTCTTTACAATGAAAGTGAATGAAATCTCAAAGATGAATGAAAGAAGGTTTGATGTGACTGAGACTTTAACACACAGTCTCCTGTTGTCTCACACACTGTACATTCACCAGTGACACCAGTAAGTGCATGAAGGTTTAATGTGCCATTGCTCTTTTTGTTTGAGTTGGTTGACATGTCAAATTCTGGATCAAACTGGATCTGTGTTTGAGAAAATGTTGGATTTTTGGAGATTTTTTTCCCCCTAAACTGTTATTTTTTATACTTTTATAGTATTTATTAGTATTTTGGATTAGCCTAATTTTTTCTGTTTTTATTTTAATATTAGTAAATTAGAGATTTTTTGTCATTTTTATTAGTCTAATATTTCTATTTAGCTTTAATGTATTTTATTTTCGGTTTTTGATTTAGTAATTGTGGAATTTGGAGTGGCACGATTCTAGAAAAATGTTTATATCCGAACTATAAACTTTTATCTCTGTACTTTTGTAATAATTACTGAAATAATGATACTGTGTGGTTGAAAAGACTGTTTGTGAAGCCGTTTTATACCTACACATGATGACAACTGCTCTTTGGACCACAACGCAGATCTTTTAACAATTAAAGCTGCAGCTCTAGTAGTACTTCAACTTATTTCCAGTGGTTTTCAAGGCAACATTTCAAATTTTCCAAGTTTTTTTTAAAGTTCAGGTTTAATATTTATATTTTCTATTATTTTAGCTTTCAGTTCAAAAACTGAAGTGTTCTTTTTGGTGCCGCTAGTAGCACAGAACTGACACACTTCACCTGTAAGCAGCAGAAATCTCAGAGGAAGTGGGTCAAGTGTTTCTCTTTCTGTCCAGCTCCGTGTTCCTGTATGTCATATCACCATGAGAGCAAGCGGATCTTCATAGGGCAGGACAATGGGGCTGTTGTGGTAAGTGTCACAGGATCACAGATATTATATCTCTGCATCCTAGTGAGGGTGTGTGCTTTCTAGTCCAGTCCTTATGTGGCTTATACGCTAAAATAAAAGATAAAATTTATGCCTTAATCTCCGAAAACATTATATATGTCCTACATTTCATTCAGTGCAGACAAATTTTCCATCAGTTATGTTTTGTGAATTGGAATGTGTGCAAAGGATTGTGGGTTATTGAAGGATAAACTTGATGCATCCTTCAAAATGAGCAGAATTGAGGACGCGAAACGAAGGCTGTCTTCAGGATTCTTCAGTTTGAGACGTGGCAGTCGAGATATGCAGCCGCATCTCTTTAGATGCTTGTAGTGAGGGCGACTGTACATATTTGTGTATTAAAGGGATAGTTCACCCAAAAAAAGTCTTCATCTTCATCTCATTCCCAACCTGTATGGTTTTCTGTGGAGAACAAATTGAGTTGTTTAGAGGAATTTTCACACTGCTCTTTTTTGATTTAATGGACGTATACTACTGTTAAAGATTTGGAGTTGGTTAGAATTATTTAAATTATTATTTAAAAAAAAATTCTCTTCTTTTCACCAAGGCTGCATTTATTTCATTAAAAAATGTATAAAATCATTAATATTATTACAATTTAAAATAAGTAATTTCTATTTGAATATATTTTACAATGTAATTTATTCCTGTGATGTAAAGCTGAATTTTCAGCATCATTACTCCAGTCTTCAGCGTCACATGATCCCTCAGAAATCAGTCTAATATGATGATTTGATGCTCAAGAAACATTTATGATTAATGTTGAAAACAGTTGCTTTTTTAATGGTTGTTTGATGAATAGAAGTTGAAATCAGTATTTATTTGTAATAGAAATCTTTTGTGACATTATAAATGTCTTTACTGTTAATTTAAATCAATTCAATGCATCTTTGTTGAATACAAGTATTATTTTCTTTCTAAAAAAAAATACAAAAATCTTACTGACCCCTAATGTTTGAGTGGTAGTTTATATAGAGACTGTGGGCAAAAAGCACCAAAAAAGTAGTCAGAAGACTTGAAATGTATGCATAAAGGCCCTTGCACACTAAGTCCGAAATTTTTGCACGTTAAAAAATAAATGCGTCCTCACGTTATGTCAATCACGCTTGCACACTGCATCCGAAACTTTCGTCTGTCATAAAAAAATTCGGATCGGGTTCGATTTTCTCCGTTTTTCGCATCCATAGCAAGCAGTTTGAATGGCGTTTTGACAATTCGGAGCCACCGAATCACGAATACGAAAAAACGCATACGCAAATTTTGAACGCAGTGTGCAAGGACCTTAAATGATACTTTTTTTGTCCTTATTTGGATAAATTATTCCATACAGTGATTTTTCCGATCACTGTATGGAAAAGAGCTCTTATTTTGCGTGTCACAAAAAGATGAAAGTCATCTGGGTTTGTAGCCACATGAGGGTGAGTAAGAGGGTAAACTAACCCATTGAGTATTTCTGTAATCTTCTCTTTTCTGTCTCACAGGAGTTCCTCATCTCAGAAGATTTCAACAAAATGAACCATGTAAAAACATACCCAGGTAAAACTAGAGGCTTATGCGTAATTTCCATTAGTGTTCTGACATACTTTAGATGACGGGTTGGATTTCCCTTCCAGTAGAGCATTAAACTGTGTTTGTATGACACGTCACACACTCACACACACACACACACACACACACACTCACTTACTATGGTACTTTTCTTCGGCCCACCCAATCACTTAAGGATCATTTGTTTTTTCCCAGCATGCCCTAGGGGTAAGACTCCCATGTGAGCTTTCACTAGACACTAGACACTCACACACAAGATGATTATGGCTGGATGAGTCAGAGCTGCTCTGGAAAATGTGTCTGGAGAAAACCGGACCATGCCAGGAAAGAATGGCGTGTGAGAGAGACGGTATTCCGGCTTATAACGGTCAAATATTTTAGTTGACTTAATTTGTATGAGTTAGTTAGTATTTTGATCTGCATTATGTTCCTTACTGATCAGATACAGTTACACTTTTAGTTGCCCTTCCAGGACACACAATGACATCATCAGATGATGACATCGTCTCACAAACATCTCAACACACAATACTCTCTGCCTTCAAAGCAAATCTCAAAAGTGTGTTTGTGTGCAGAATCTTACTGATCCACATCATGCACAACTCATGGAATATTAGATCCAACATTGCAATTTGCTCAGCTTCATCTTTTGTTTCCAGTGTGACGAATGAACCAGAAGAAAGATTTTTCTTCTTAACTCATTATTTGATTGAACTGCAAAGGTTAAGACATTTGACCCCGAATCATTACAATTCTTAAAAATTAAATGAATTAAAATTCTAAATAACTACATTTTTTAAATATAATTAAACATGCATGTAAAAAAATCTGTTATTTTAGTATTTTTTTTATTTTTCAAATATTTATATCTTGAATTAGATTTATGTTTTCAGTTTTCATTTTAATTTTTGTTCAATCTTTTATAGGCTAATTTTTATTTGTACTTTTGTCATTGTAATACGTTTTTTTTATATATATATATATATTACTGGTTAGTATTTATTTATTTCCAGTTATAATTTAATGTTTTTAGTGATTTCGGTTAGTTGTCAAAGCATCATTTCTAATTTTAGTTTTTTTAATCAAATAATTGTATTTTATTTCAGGTTTATTTATTTGTTTGAACAAAACTCTTTTTAGTTATTTTAAGTCAACAATAATAACCCTAATTTAAATGAGATCATGTAACCGCAATGTAGCGTGCTACAGTTTATCATGCATTAAGCAGACAGTTTCACATTCTATTTAAAAGAAAACCTAGTAGGCAGTAAATATACTAGAACGCTAGTGTTCCTTTCCTAACATGAGTTGTGTCCCAAATGACACACCATACAATATGCACTTATGTACTCATCAGTGTAGTAGTGTATGAACTTTACAAGGAAATTTTGTCATTCAACATCGGAATGTTGAGAGCATGAAGTGTCCAACATTCCACTCTTCGTTTTTTCAGTTAATTAAGTGCATCATTCGAGTATTAAAAGTTCTATTTGGAATTATCAGTGTGAAGAACACACTACTCACACTATTTACACTACAAAACGGCTTAGTACACAAAATTGGGACGCACATATAGTCTCAGACCTTTTGAACCTTGATCTTCACCAAGTGTGTGTGTGTGTTTGTGTGCGTGTGTGCAGCCCATCAGAACCGTGTGTCGGACCTCATCTTCTCTCTGGAGAGTCAGTGGGTGATCAGTACGGGTCATGATAAAAGCATCAGCTGGATGAGCACTCAGAGCGGCTCTATGCTGGGACGCCACAGCTTCGGCTCATGGGCTTCCTGTTTACAGTATCCTTGACTTCAGTCTCTCCCTGAGAAATATTTCTAATCCATTTTTACATTTTATGCATGCGATTTCTCTGGATCGCAGTGTTTTCTGTAGTGGTAGTGTGCAGTGTTGAAAGTAACTTTACATGCGTTAATACTGTTGCTCTTGTATATTATTAATAATATATATTTTTTTTTTATTATGTATTATATTGTTACTTTAAAATGTGTTTGCACTTTGGCCAGAATTTCTGTCCAGTTTGGAGTCTGTAAGATTTTTTTATGTTTTTGAAAACTCTTTTGCTCACCAAGACTTCATTTATTATCGAAAATACTATAAAAACAGTAATATTGTGAAATATCTGTACAATTTAAAAGAACTGTTTTCTATTTGAATATATGTTCAAATGTAATGCATCCTGTGATCAAAGCTGTATTTTCATCATCAATACTCCAGTCTTCAGTGTCACATGATCCTTTAGAAATCACTATAATATGCTAAAATGCTCCACAAGAAACATATCTGATTATTATCAATGTTGAAAACAGTTGCGCTGCTTCATATTTTTGTGGAAACCGTAGTTCTGCTCATGCAGATCTAGTTTACAAGTCCCTGAATATCTTTCAAAGACATTTTGATTAAATAGATTTAGGGATGCACCGATATGAAAATTTTAATAACCGATAGTTCTTTATATCTGAAAGCCGATAACCGATATTTTGACCGATAAATCCATTTTTTCAATGTAATTTTTGAGAGCCTGATAACAAAAACAAAAGTCTCACCATTAAAAGCCATGTCCCAAGCACATTAATATAATGTTCTCATCATAATTGTATGTAGCTGATATGAAAGTCTTGCGCTGCACATGTTGCGAAGTTATTTCAATAATATTTCAAGCAATTCAAATTCATCATGGTGAACAGTGTGCGTCTGAAGTGTCCCAGCTGAGGAAATAATACATTATTTATCAGCTTTAATATATCTGCCAAATTTTCGTATTGATATATTTTAACATATATCGGCTGATACCGATATGGTGGCCGATATATTGTGTATCACTAAATAGATTCATTATAAATTTGAATGGATTGGCAAGTTAATTAGTGTCTTAAACTGGTTTAAATATGATTGTTGTTATTAGGATTATTTCCTCTCTTCTGTCTTGTTTTCTTGACCACATATGCAGATATGATAACGATACCCAGCATGCCTTTGTAGGAGATCATTCAGGGCAGATCACTCTACTGAAACTGGATGAACAGTCGTGTTCAATTATTACCACACTAAAGGGACATGAAGGTAACACACCTACAAATACATGTTTATATATATATATAATTTATACCCACACCAAAAGTCAAGTCTTAATTTTATTTGTATAGCTCTTTTCCATGTCTATAATACCTTAAGGCCCCGATATACTCACAACGAAGTTCTTTTACGTTCTTCGCGAAGGGGTAAAACGAAATTTAAACGTATGTGACCAGCGGTTTACTGTTAGCAAACATCCCGACACTGAGAGCGGTGTCTACATGAATATGTAAATATGTGCTGCGCGCTTTCCTCTCAGTTACAAAATAAACAAATAAAATAGCAGAGGTGAGAAAACATCAGTAAAGATAGTATCTCATCATAGCGATTTTAATATTTTTGCACAAACTCTGCAATTCAGCATTCCAGTCAAGTTACGTCACTTTATTTATATACAACTTTATACAATAGATTTCTTAAAAGCTAGCAGCTTGAGTATTAAACATGAAACTCTTTTAATTAGAATTACAAGTTCAGTTTCTACTGTAAAGCAGCTCTCCATGTTTCGGACCGAACAGAAGAAATGAAAAGGAGAAGATTTCCACGTCAAAGAAGGCGGAGCCTCAGAGCCACGCCCACCTATTACATCATCGCCATGTGCCAATGGTAGTTCAGAGGTGTTTACCAGCCAGAGCGAACTTCTCTGGAAAATTCACTTTGGCAAGCTGTTTTGAAATCCCCTGAAACAAACTCCTTCATTTTTGGCCTGATTTTGTTTGAAATGACATCACACCGGTTCGTTATTCGATGTTGCTGGAAGTACATCAGGGCCTTTATAGTCCACATTAAGCAGTTTAGAGCTAAAAGGGGAATTTAGTCAGATTTAGCTCACTTTTGAGGACAGTTTGTCTCCGAACTATAGCTTACCTTTTCTCAACACATATACACACATCTGAGTGTCTTTTGTAACTGGTTTCACAGTTTTGTGAAAGACCTGATTTGACACCTGAGCTTTTCCTTTAACACTCTTTCACCTGTCTGTCTGTCTGTCTGTCTGTCTGTCTGTGTAGGTAGTGTTGCTGTGTTATATTGGGATCCAGTTCAGAGGTGGCTGTTTTCCGGAGCATCTGATCACAGTGTGATCATGTGGGACATTGGTGGCAGACAGGGACGCACATTACTACTGCAGGGACACCAGTGAGAGACACACACACACACACACACACACACACACACACACACACACACACACACACACACACACACACACACACACGTATATGTGGTGTACGTGGACTCTCCTTAGACATAATGATTTTTATACTGTACAAACTGTACATTCTCTCCCCTTACACTAAACCTACCTCTAAACCTACTCATCACACAAAACTTGCTGCATTTTTTAATCTAAAATTTAAACCATTTGGTTTATAAGGACACAGGAAATGTCCCCATAAACCATGTTTATGGTGTAATACCCATGTCATTTTACACATATGTGTCCTTATAAATTATATACAAGAAACACACACACACACACACACACACACACACACACACACACACACACACACACACACACACACACACACACACACACACACACACACACACACACTTGACAGTAATAGCCTTAATGAAACATTGCTATAATTGCTACTAGGCTGTGAATGGCATAAGAACCCAAAATTGAGAACTATTGAGAAATATGAGTATTTCTCTATTTTCAGTTCCATTTCTTTAAAAGAAAAAACTGAAAGTGAATGATTTTCATGACTTTCAGTTACATTAACAGGTGTAAAAGTAGTGTTGTAAGAGAAAACGTAGATTCCTTTTCACAAAATAAATCACTTTAGGGTGATACTAGAGCTTTATGGGGTTTATTTGGTTGTAATAACATTCTGACTCAACATTTATTACCTGTACATTTAATAAATATTTACAAAATAAGTCAGTAAATGAACATGAAACATTTATTTGAGATTGTTTGAATTATTTTATTATGTGAGATTAAATAGATCACAGAGCATTCATTACAAAGGTTTTGTTGGTTTTTGAAAGAAATTAGTACTTTTATTTAGCAAGTGCGTGTTAAATTGATCAAAAGTGACATTAAATACATTAATAATGTTACAAAATATTTCTTTTTTAAATTCAGAACTTTCTATTTATCAAAGACGCCTCAAAAAATATAATTTCTGAAGGATCATGTGACACTGAAGACTGGAGTAATGATGCTGAAAATTCAGCTTTAATCTCTGGAATAAATTACGTATTAACATGTATTACAATAGAAAACAGTGTCTTCAAATTGTTATAATATTTCACTGTTTTTACTGTAATGTGATCAAATAAATGCAGCCTTGGTGAGCAGGAGAAACTTTTCAACAACTATAAAAAAATCTAATCTGACCCCTAAGATTTGAACACAAGTGTATGTAGGAATAATTAGTTGTCTGGTCCGGTCAGTCATTCTGTGTGTGTGTGTGTGTGTGTGTGTGTGTGTCAGTGAGAAGGTCCAGGCGTTGAGGTATCTGCGTTTGACCCATCAGCTGGTGTCCTGCTCTGCTGATGGAGGAATGACAGTGTGGAACATGGACACAACTCGAGAAGAGGTACTTATAGATTAGTTGACATGATATATGGACGTATATGTTACTATTTCAGGTTTTAGCATGGCTGGAACGATGTATTGACCAATTAGCATCCTGGACGGGAACTATCCGTTTTATTAACATAATCTGCCCGGCCAAAAAAAAAAGTCGCTGATTGGATCACTATTGCAGTGATTATTATGTTTCTAGCTTGTTGGCAGCAGTTCTTCTAATCCTTATTGATGGAGTGTGTAGCTTTTCATTTCTTAAACAACCATGTAGGACGACACATCATGGCCATATTCCACGATGACAATGTCAAGATTCATCAGGCTCAGATTGTGGAAAAAACAAGATCTTGACCAAAAATGTATGCACCTCTTGATGGAAATACATGTAGAGATGTTATTTCCATCATGAGATGCATCATTTTTTGTTCCAGATCTTGTATTGTCAATGCAAGAGTCCAGCACTCTGTAAAGTCTCATCCAGCACATCCCAAAGACTTTCAATGAATTTAAGATCTGGACTCAGAGATTCGTGTGTGAAAATTATTCTTCATTCTCCTACCAAACATTCTTTCACAATCTGAGCCTGATGAATCTTGACTTTGACATCCTGGAATATGACCATGATTTGTCTTCCTACATGGTTGTTTAAGAAATGAAAAGCTACACACTCCATCAATTATGGTTAGAAGAACTGTTGCCAAACATATAACATGCTAAAAACATAATAATCACTGCAATAATAATCCAATCATAGACTCTTAAGCATTTGCCTGGTTAAATCCAAACAGCAACTTTTTTTTGTCCGGGCAGTGTAGTACAAGCTCAAGCACACACTGGACACAAACACCTATCTCAGAACATATTCTTGAATGAATCCATGGCCAAATGTCTAATCATGGAACAGTGACGAAGTTTTCTGGGTGTCGTCATGGCAACCCCTGCGTCAGTCATTAAAGACGCATCCATCTCTATGGTGACCTGAAAGCGGCTCAGACTCAAGATGTCATATCTATCTCTCGCTCTCTTTTTCTCTCTCTCTCTTTTCAGGCTCCACAGTGGCTGGAGAGTGATTCCTGTCAGAAATGCGAACAGCCGTTTTTTTGGAATATAAAGCAGATGTGGGACTCTAAGACCCTGGGGCTCCGACAGGTACCATCGCTATCTCAAATATTTTACTTTTAAAGGGATAATAAATGAAAATCAGCCCATGATTTACTCACCCTCAAGTCATCCTAGGTGTGTATGACTTTCTTCTTTTAGACGAATACAATCAGAGTTATATTAAAAAAATGTCCTGGTTCTTCCAAGCTTTATAATGGCAGTGAATTGCTATTTCTCTTTTGAAGTCCATAAAAGTGCATCTATCCATGATAAAAGTGCATCTATCCATCATAAAAGTGCATCTATCCATGATAAAAGTGCATCTATCCATCACAAGCTAGAATTTTACTTTGTAACATGTTAAATATGAAATATTTTTCTCACACAAACTCATCGCTTCGCTTCAGAAGGCCTTTATTAACCCCCCGGAGCAGTGTGGAGTTCTTTTTTGATGGATGGATGCACTTTTATGATGGATAGATGCATTTTTTTGACGGATGGATGCACTTTTATGATGGATAGATGCACTTTTATGATGGATAGATGCACTTTTATCATGGATAGATGCACTTTTATGATGGATAGATGCACTTTTATGATGGATAGATGCACTTTTATCATGGATGGATGCACTTTTATGATGGATAGATGCATTTTTTTGACGGATGGATGCACTTTTATGATGGATAGATGCACTTTTATGATGGATAGATGCACTTTTATGATGGATGGATGCACTTTTATCATGGATAGATGCACTTTTATGATGGATAGATGCACTTTTATGATGAATGGATGCACTTTTATGATGGATAGATGCACTTTTATGATGGATGGATGCACTTTTATGATGGATAGATGCACATTTATGATGGATAGATGCACATTTATGATGGATGGATGCACTTTTATGATGGATGGATGCACTTTTATGATGGATAGATGCACTTTTATGATGGATAGATGCACTTTTATGATGGATGGATGCACTTTTATGATGGATAGATGCACTTTTATGGACTTCAAAATAGAAACCGCAATTCACTGCCATTATAAAGCTTGGAAGAGCCAGGATTTTTTTTTTATATAACTCCGATTGTATTCGTCTGAAAGAAGATAGACACCTAGGATGACTTCAGGGTGAGTAAATCATGGGCTAATTTTCACTTTTGGATGAACTATCCCTTTAAACTTGTTATTCATCTGCCCTTTCTAAGTTGTGTCAATGCAGAGTCTCAGTGCTTCACAATGTAATGCCCGTGTCATATCCTGTCCTCAGCATCACTGCAGGAAGTGTGGCAAGGCCATTTGTGGGAAGTGTAGTTCTAAACGCTCCACGTACCCCGTCATGGGCTTTGAGTTCCAGGTGCGCATGTGTGACGACTGCTACGACACGATAAAAGAGGAAGAGTGAGTCGTTTTATTTTAAGTTTGTCTTCTTTCTGTTTTCTTTGCTTTTCTGTTTGGTTCTTATTTTTGTCTATTTACATTTGCGCACTGCAGTCGGACTCCTCTGGCTACGTTTCATGAAGGGAAACACAACATCGCTCACATGGACATGGACCCGAGCCGAGGACTGATGGTCACATGTGGGACTGATCGAGTTGTTAAGGTCATACACTCCTGCCTGATCTCTTTCATTCTAGTGTATTAGTGACTATCCTTGAAGGAGCATACTGTGATACAGTTTATTTCTGCCAATGCCATATCTATACTAATACGTTTTTTAATATGCATAGATTTTCCAGATGACTTTCTACATTTATTAAACTGTGCAGAATATAACCTGATCATTTACATTTATTCATTTCATTTATCTGACGCTTTTATCCAAAGCGACTTACAATTGCTATATATGTCAGAGGTCGCACGCCCCTGGAGCAACTAGGGGTTAAGTGTCTTGCTCAGGGACACATTGGTGTCTCACAGTGGATTCGAACCCGGGTCTCTCACAGCAAAGGCATGTGTCTTATCCACTGCGCCATCACCACCCTGAATTGATTATTTGATTTTGTGTGTGTGTATATATATATATACAGTATATATATATATATATATATATATATATATATATATATATATATATATATATGTATATATGTATGTATATGTATGTATTATTTTTTTAAATCTGTATAATTCAATTGATGATTCAATGACTTGCGTATTAAGACTTGTTTCATTAATGAATGAATCAGCATTTTTGAAGAATCTCTTGAATGAATTATTCATTGGCAAATACATTCAGTGACAAATAACAGTGACTTGTCTCCACCTACTGGTGTAATGATGTAATTGATATAATCATTATTTGAAGAATCAAGATACTTTCGAAACATGATTTACTCTATATTGATCGCTAACATATTCTATTTCAAAATGTATATATATATATATATATATATATATATATATACATACAAAATGTATTATTCATGAATAATCGCATCTAACATAAGTTTGTTTATGCAATATATGTGCGTTTCCTTTGTTAGATGCGATTAATCAATTTGACAGTCCTAATATAATTTAATGAAATTTAATGACAATTAGAAATGTTGCTTTGGCAACTAATTGAAATAACTGTTTAAATTTAAGTACTACACTACAGTACATAACAAAATTACTAAAACTTGAACTAAAACTAAACCGAACGTATAAAAAATAGCCAATTCAAAATATGAATAAATACTATAATTGTATATGAAAAATACTAAAATAACACTGCTAGTACATTATAGAATTTTTTCATAAATCCATTTGTTCATGTTATGTGTGAATGATTTTATGTCCAATTTACTCAAATTTGTTCCGATTGTGTTTGATGAATGAAGTCTTCTCCTGCCCTCTCATTGGTCCTCCCTGGTAATCGTTTGATTGGTCTGTCCACAGATCTGGGACATGACGCAGGTGGTGGGCAGCAGTGTAGCGGCGGGATTCTCTCCCCGCTGATTGGCTGTTTCTGAAGGCTCCGCCCACACTCCAACAACAGATATCTGTCGAGGATCATAGAAACACTCACCTACCTGTCTAACTCTCTCGTCCTTCAGCTGTGGAGTCTACGCAAAACGGACAGTTCAATACCATGTATGTGAATATGTGTGTGTTATTGGGATGGTCCTTGATTTTCTGAATCAGAGGCATTCATGACTCTTATGAGGTATGATGGCCTGGATTTGTGCGAACATGAACTCAAGGTACTTCTAAAAGCACAATATTTGCGCGTTTCTCTCTCTCTGTGTGTGTGTGTGTGTGTGTCCCTCTGTCTATAAGTACCATTCTAAAAAACAGGAAGCATTTTTTTCATCTAACATCCTGTTTATTTATCCATCTGTCTTTTTATCTTTCTTTCACTTTTTGAATTTGAGTGCCACTACTGGCTATAGTAACCACCACTTGCATACATTCTCATACAAACCTTAAAAAAAAGTGTCACTGTAAACCCAATAAAGCTCAAACTCGGAGACAAAAGGGTTAAGGTCAGGTAGGTGAGGATAATTAAATGTAGCATATAAAATACATGTAACATTTTATGACTAAACATATTAAGTTAGTACACAATGTTTGTAGAGTTCTTCTGTTAAATTTATAGCCGTAATCATTGTTTCTCTGTCTTTAGGGACAAATTAAAGTAATGGTTAAGGAAAATTTGTCAACATTTATTCACTTTCTTCTGTGGAACAGAAAATTAGACGTTTAGCAGAATGTTGATGCTGTTCTTTCCATACAATGGAAGTGAATGAGGGCTCCAAAAATTGTAAAATGAGTCCCTACGACGTGTACACAATATAACAACTAATCTGAAACCTAATGATAGCTTCCAAAACCAAAACACAATAAAATGAGTCTTTACGACATATGCAGTGTATTAAGTGCGCTATATCCCCCCAAAATGTACTTGCTTTTCTTTATATTAGTGGTTAAAATCTCATTGTTTGCATATTTTAAGTTGCCATTTTGCATTTGCGTACATACAAAGCCCCCAATCTTAATGGGAATTGGTGATGGGAAAAATATGAGATGTTTAAAAAAAAAAAAAAGTCAATAATTGCATTCCCTCGAAAAAAACCTTAGTGTTGGCTTGTAAAGACCTCACAAGTTTCGTGAGCGAACGCAAGTTTTTCGTTTTTCGATGGAATGTAAACATTTTGTTAGAGAGCGCAAAAACGTTGACATTATTCTTCTGTCTCATATTTTCTTTCCATTGTTTCCGTGTCCCTTTAAGGGGCTCTGTAGTAACGAGACAACCAGTGTTATTAATTCGCGCTAGCGAATAGATGTGCAAATGAGATCTGAGAGACGCGAGATTTTTAGCATTCTAGTCCCTGACACAAAGCTACTTGGAATCTAAAAAAAAAATTGTGTTCCACCGTAGTAAGAAAATGATACGACTTTTGAAATGGCGTGAGTAAATGTTGACAGAATTGTCATTTTTGGGTGCGCTATTTCTTTAAGTATTGGGCTTCAGACTCAAGTTGTGCCACTGGAAGTAGCTTCTAGATTATTTAAATTTACATTAGCTCACTAATGTAACACTGGCCAATGGGAAGATAGAACTATAACCTGTTTACAAACATTATAACTGACCAGCGCTGTTTTTGGCTTACTTTCGATATTCACTTAGATCGCGTTGAGTTTCCCTCAGTCGATATCTGTCGTTCATTGTCTTGACGAGTTCTCTGTTCCTTTCACTGAATTGCACAGTCTGTGTGTGTTCATGATCTGAGTGTACAAACGGCGTTTGTGCGAGTGTTTGCATTAAATGGCTGATTTGTGCCTTTGTAAAGCGCTTCACACCGCTCGTTTTGATTTGGCCTACGTCACATGCCGCGCTTTGTAAATAATCTCAGTCCCATTTATAAACGTATTTTCCTAATATTTGCTTCGTGTAAAATCCAAAATGAGACAGAAAGCTAATTTTGTGTGTTGTTTGACAATTTTTGTGTCATTTAATTCGATAGATACTGTCGACGATTGTAATTTCTCCTCTCATCTTTCATTTTCGTCTATAATAGGCCTATTGTTCTTATTGTGCTCTTAAAGGGATAGTTCACCTAAAAATGAAATGTCTATCATCATTTACTCACCCTCAAGTTGTTCCAAAACTGTATGAATTTCTTTCTTCTGCTGGACACAAAAGATATTTTGCAGAATGTTGGTAACCAGACAGTTGAGTTCCATTAAATTCCATAGTATTTTATACTATAGAAGTCAATGGGGTCCATCAACTGGTTAACTAACCGTATTCTTCAAAATATCTTTGAAATTAGACAGAAATACATACAAGTTTGAAACAACTGAGAACAATTGAGTAAATGACAGAAATAATAATTTTTTGGGTGGACTATCTCTTTACCATACATTTTACTGAAACTGACACTTCAGAGTTACGCCGTTTTGCAGAGATCACAATTTAGTTTAACCACCATGTAAAATTGAAAAACTTGTTTTCTTTATTTTCAGACATTGAAAACACTGTAAATTTCACCACGCTTCTAATGATCGAACTCTAAAACTGTAAATAACTCTAAATGACTTTGAGACTTGTTTTTCTATGTTCTTTTTTCTAAGACTTGCTTTACTTCAGTAGTACTTGAAGGGATACTCCACTTTTTTGGGAAATAGGCTCATTTTACAAGTCCCCCAGAGTTAAACTTTTTAGTTTTACCGTTTTTGAATCCATTCAGCCGATCTCCGGTTCTGACGGTACCACTTTTAGCATAGCTTAGCATACATCATTGAAGTGGACAAGACCATTAGCATTTCTCAAAATAAAATGACCAAAGTGTTTTGATATTTTTCCTATTTAAAACTTGACTCTTCGGTAGTTACATCGTGTTCAATGATGCGCAATGATATGACGCAGCGCCTGAAAATAGGCTACCTTCCGTCAACTGCGCTGCGTCATATCATTGCGCCTGCTGCACTCATGGTACGGCAGTAAAGTTTCTTGATTATTACGCAGGAATGAGAGTATAGTTCCTAGCCATATCAGCCTAGAAAATCGCAACTTTACATTTTCCGTCGGTCTTAGTGCACGATGTAACTACAGAAGAGTCAAGTTTTAAATAGGAAAAATATTGAAACACTTTGGTCATTTTTATTTTGAGAAATGCTAATGGTCTTGTCCACTTCAATGATGTATGCTAAGCTATGCTAAAAGTGGTACCACCAGAACCGGAGATCGGCTGAATGGATTCAAAAACGGTAAAACTCAACAGTTTAACTCTGGGGGAGTTGTAAAATGAGCCTATTTCCCAAAAAAGTGGAGTATCCCTTTAAGTATTATTCTCTCTATGTGTACAAAGTTGAGCTTCTGTGCTGGAACGCTCAAACATCTGTATTTTTCATACGAAAATCTCTTGTCGCTAATATGAAAACTGACATGAGTCTTAATGCTGACTGGTAGTTTCTGCCCAGAGATTGAACGAAATATTACAATAAAGTTCTAAGCTGTATCTCACATGCAAGGTATATAGTTTTTACTAGTCATTTGAATTGCATGTTAAAACTGTTTATTTTTTATTTTTAAGTTTCTTGGGTGAATCCTACTGAACTCCTAAAAGTGATGGAAAAGACATGAGATGAAATGAAAAAAATATGCATTCGCTTTCCCACATACACCATCACACCTTCAAAGATATTTATTAATGTTTGATGAAATCGTGCGAAATTACAGTCATGTCATAATTAAATGGTTAATAACACAGTCTATATATGTAGGAATGTAATCATACATTATTGTCAGAACAAATAAAAAAAAATACACATCACTTCCTCATTCTCTTGAACATCAGGTGATGCGCTCAAACCAAAGAAACATCCAATCACAGGCCCCGAAAAGCAGGAAATGCCCTTTCCCACAGTTTCCTGTGCTTCACCAGGTGATTGGCCGTGAGTGAGTGATTGACAGCTGGGGTGACTCCGGTCAGAACGGGTTCCCACCTGATTGACCTGATTCGTTGGAGTCACCGACACAGTGAGAGTGAGAAAGCACTGCGATTGGCTGAGATTGATCACATGGTGTCAGAACAAGCTGTCGGAAAAGAACGAATCCTGCGTCTGCCCTGACCAATGATAGGAGAGAATTGAAATGTACAAGGAAGTAGAACAGGAAGAAACAGGAAGTAGTCATTGTGGTAAAAGACTTAAACCGTATTTAAGCATTTATTGAGCATAAAAGTCTTTCAGAGCTCAGAACGACATTTTAATCTAAAACTAAAAGTTATTGTGTGGTACTGTAAGTACATTCACACTGCTTTTACGAGTGAGAATAATGTGTCTAAACAGTTACAATGTTAGTGTTCTACATTTATTTGTGTTGCAGTTGTTTCATGTGAGTGTATTTAGTGAGGCTGGAAGCCCTTGGCCAGATCCTCCATGACGCTCATGAATTTCTGATCTTCCAGCTGTGAACTGTGTGTCCAGGCCAAGGGAAGATGAGCCGACACCATCTGCCGATCTAATGCACGTAAAAACACACACAAAGACATGTTTAAAACATGCCATCTGTCCAAATTCATCTGAAGAAAAGATTCCTATATGGCTGAAAAATCAATATGTACTATATATAGAGAGCAACAGTAGGATTTCATAATGATTGTGAGGTTGATTCCATTCAAAATCTGAAGTTGTTTAATTATGATGTAAGCCATCCTGAAGCAAGATGCACCAACCAAAGAAGTCGTCATTACCATGGAAATAGCACAGGAGTGAGTATTTGCAGAAGCTACAGTCGCTAGGTAACTTTAAGACTAAGTACCATAAATAAATGACTTATGAATTATAACAGAAATATAGTGGTGCACCAATCTGGTTTTGCAATGGTTCATTCGTATGGTTCCATCAAACCTAAATATAGATTCTCTATATCAGTGTCAGTGTTTCTGAACTCCCTGAAACGCCTCCATTGTAGTCTTGAGTTTCTTCCGGGAACAAACAAGGACACAATATTCCTCATTTAAATGATTAATACGCTGAATAAAGGGGCGGGGCCTGATTGAATTAGTTTGTAATGTGTTGAAACTGGAGGTTATGGTAAGGGACGGGACATTTCCTAAACACACTTAAAGCGCTTGACCAATCACAACACACTGATCCAGCCGACCAATCAGAGCGCAGTGTGCTTTTCAGAAGGAGGGGCTTCACAGAGACCGGAACTAAACAGAGCGTTACTGACATACTGGGAAGAGAGGAGCTGCAACAATGGAGAATATGAGAAAATAATGAACATTCAAGCATGAAAACCTGTTCTAGTTGAGCCCAAAAACAAAATCAAGACTTGTAAAAAGGCATAATATGGCCTCTTTAATTTTGACCCTATCAACTATAGTGTCTTGTATTAAAAGACTGAGTAATGCTTGAGTAACTCAGGCGGTGAAGATGTGAGCGCTCTCTGTTGTGGTCTGTTTGGTTTCTCTATTTCTAAAAGGTCATAAGGTCGTCTTGAGTCACTCGGGTCGTGTCTGGTACCGAAGCTCTGCCCACTACAGCTGCACTGGAGATCCGCCAACTCGCGCTCCCTTTCTTCATCTCTCTCGCTCCTAACTTCTCCTTTCATCCTTTCATTGTCCAGTCTTCCTTTGTACACTCTTTGTATTCTCTTCGTCTTCTCTGTACCACTCCTGCTTTTCTTGCTTTCATCCATTCTTTGTCTCCTGAAAGGCTCACTTGTTTTACATTGAAACAGACGGGTGCCTTATTGGAGGAGATGGAGAGAAAGATGGCAGCTTGGTTTCACTGTACACTGGCAGCAATTTTGTGCACCACACAAATAGCACTGAGGAATAAACTCAAAATTGTTTCCAATAGAGTTTTAGCATGTTGATATACTAATACAGCAATACTCTAATAAGTATAAAGATACAAAGAATGCACAAATATCGAGTAAAATAATGTTTATAATTATACAGAACTTAATTTTCAGTTCTGGTAAAAATATGGTAACACTTTATTTTACATGATGTTACTATAGTAATTTCTATAAATTGTGCATAATTATATGCAACTAAACCAAACCTAATCCTAAAAGTATACATGTAGTGAATTATTATTACTTAGTGCATAAATCTATAATTACAGTGTAACAGAAAATAGCATATATTAAAAACAAAATTGTTTATTAAACAATTTATTTTCAAAATGCATTCTGTGATTTCTGTCTTAAGTTGCAATGTTGCCTTAATATAAGTACAATAAACTGAGCGTTTTAATGCCTAAAAAATCTATTCAAACGGTGATAAATCAAATTTAAAATGCAATACTTAGAGTTTCATTTCCTTTAGCAACCTGTTAATGCCAAACTCTATTGCAATCAGTTGTGTCTCCCATGTGCTACACATTAGTAGTGCTGTTTGTGTGGCACGTGGAGATTTCTGTCACTTATGAGATTTCATTTGTAGTTAGCATGCTGCCTATGTTGGCCGCAAGGTGGCTCACTAGGTTTTGAAACACAACCTGTGTGTGTGTGTGTGTGTGTGTGTGTGTGTGTGTGTGTGTGTGTGTGTGTGTGTGTGTGTGTGTGTGTGTGTGTGTGTGTGTGTGTGTGTGTGTGTGTGTGTGTGTGTGTGTGTGTGTGTGTGCGCGTGTGTGTGTTTGCTCACCCTGAAAAAACTTCCCGCTGGTATTCTTGATGGCCGCCTCAGACACAGCGAGCCACACGACTGTATCGGCCCCTTGCTCCGGTGTCCGCAAACGCTCCTTCATAGAGCTGTGGAAATCAGGCATCGCGTTCGCTATGGCTGAAGAACAAGAGGCGAGAACAAATCCATTAGACGTCTCCAAATCAGTCTGAATAAATACATATTTACATTTGTTCATTTAGCAGGAGCTTTTATCCAAAGCCACGTAGAATGTATTCAAAGTATACAACATTGCAAATAACATCTATTAATTTTTTTGTTCAACATCAAACTTTCAGGTTAAAATGTATAAGTGTGATGGAAACTGCATGCTTTAGGTGCTCTATTTATTTTAAACAATTGACCAAATGTAATCACATTTTTGCAGTTTACTTCATGTTTAAAGTCACCATGAAATCAAAATTGACCCCCCCCCCCCCCCCTCTCTCTCTCTCGTGAGGGCGGGGCAACCTTTCAATCACATGAGATTGACCAATAGCAAACCACAACCATCCAATCAATTCCCCATGGACAAAATCATTCCTCACCCTACATTTGTTCTTGTTCGAGAAGCTGTTTCACTCAGATAAATAACACAATATGGAAGACTGACTATTGGAAAAGACTATTGCAACTTCCATTTCAAGCCGACTTTAAAGGGCTATCAAACATGTTTGCCAATCTTTATTTTTCAGTATGCACTGCTATTGCAATACCATTGCAACAACACTGATGCATCATGTGCAAATGCAATGTTTGCTCTGCAGGGTCAAAGTTTAGAAAATGCTCTAGATGTTTCATTTTAGTATCTTCAGACTGAACTGCTGAATTATGCAACTTCCGTTTCATGCCAACTGTAAACAAAAATATTCCATGTAGTCTCTGGAAACGGTGTCTGTAATCATACATGCACAGTTCCGTCATTTAAATTTATGATGATTGTGCTTTTGCATTTACTTGGCGTGTCGACCCATCCGGGGTGCATTACAGAGAAGTGGATGTTGGGATGAGCTTTAGCAAACTGCTCCGTCATCACCACCTGCTGCCTCTGAAACACAACGAATGAAGTACATACTGAAGTCAAATCTGATAGAGTCACTAAAGTAACAAACAGATACTAAATCAGAGAAACAGAAAAGTCATGGATCATTTTTACAATCATTTTACACCACCAACAAACCTTTTTTCAAAGAATTGAATACGCTGATTTCACGCAGCCACCATTTTGAAATCGAAAGTGAGGCTCCGGTGAGGAAAACCCCGGAAGTAAAGATAAACAACAATGCCTTGGACTACCAACTAGAAGCTGCTGCCGCGATTTACACTATTGGATGTTAATATCCAATATAGGATGTGTATATAGTTTGTTCCTGCTTCTTTTTTTACTTTCTGAATTATATATAAAACAAATATTTTATTTATAAATTAATTTCACTGTATATAGTCTAAAGTATGAAAGACATGTACAGTTTTAGAATAACTAATTTCTACATTAAACACAACAATACACCATCGCATTCGCGATCTCCTGTGATTAAAGGCGGTTTTCTTCCCACCGGAGCCTCGCTTTCGATTTCAAAATAACGGCTGCGTGAAATAAGCGTATAGGATGCATTAAACTAATTAAAAATACTTTAAAGGGGACCTATTATGCCTATTTTCACAAGATGTGATAGAAGTCTATGGTGTCCCCAGAATGTATCTGTTATGTTTCAGCTCAAGATACCCCACAGATCATTTACTACAGCTTGTCAAATTTGCCCCTATTTGGGTGTAAGCAAAAACAACACAATATTTGCGTGTGTCCCTTTAAATGCAAATGAGCCGCTACTCCCCGCCCCCTTCACAGAAAAGGGCGGAGCCTTTACATCTCATGCTTCGGATACTTCCGGCAGCAACAAACCTGGAGAATGTCACGCAGTCAAAATGTCATAAATTATCAGTAGTGGTTTTCAGCCTTACATGTTTGAACCGGAGTCGGACACTGATAGAGAGACTCAGGAAGAAGTTACAACTTTTAGAATTGATTAGTTTATGATTTTTTGCTATTATAAAAAAGGAGTGG
This sequence comes from Siphateles boraxobius, assembly GCF_051911475.1. Classification (NCBI taxonomy): domain Eukaryota; kingdom Metazoa; phylum Chordata; class Actinopteri; order Cypriniformes; family Leuciscidae; genus Siphateles; species Siphateles boraxobius. The sequence continues at coordinate 36,043,791 of NW_027509186.1, read as the reverse complement.
GTAGATTTTTACCATTACAGACTGCTTATTTACACACACTGTCGACACATCTGTGTTCAAACACCTTATAAAAGTGAATTTTGCATAATAGGTCCCCTTTAAGTAAGTACAGTAATCAAACAATGAGCTCAATAACATAATAAACTAACAAATGGCATCATAACAAATAGTGTTTCTGTACATGGACACAAGCTTTACTTTTGACTATGTATGTGTATATATATACCTTATTCTGTGCGTACACCATAGTGCCGTCATATCTGCCCCTCTGAGACTGCAGGTTTCCGGTTCGCAGTTTCTGCACCAGCATCCCTCCGGATGAAACTGTTATCTGAAAGAGAGGAGAGAGACGGTGACCCATCTGACCCCTGTCTCCCGCTCTCAGTCTCTGGTTTACTCACCACTCTGGGGTCAGGGCTCTTCTCCAGCAGAGGAATGAGGCTCTTGATGAGGATGTACACGGCTGAACAACACAACACAGGGATCAGGTGAAAACGGTCTGGCAAGCTGTTAGACACATTAGAAATGAAGTAGGAAAGATCTGTCCGAGATCTTTACCTAGAGTGTTGCTGGCGAAGCTTTTCTCCAAATCCTCTCCATTCACCTCCCTCTTAGTCATCATACAGCCGGCGTTATTGATCTGTCACAATCACATCAATCAACCAATCAAATGATCACTGCTTCCATTGGCTGGTAATGTTATTCGAAATATTATATTTACACACACTACCATTCAAATGTTTGTGGTTGGTATGCAGTATATAACCGTAATAAAATACAGTGATATTGTGAAATATTATTACAGTTTAAAATAGCTGTTTTCTATTTTAATATATTTTAAGCTGGATTTTCAGCTTCATTACTCCAGTCTTCAGTGTCACATGATCCTTTAGAAATCAGTCTAATATGATGATTTACTGCTCAAGAAACATTTCTGATTATTATCCATGTTGAAACCAGGTGTGCTACTATATATTTTTGTGGAAACTGCGATTTTACAGGATTCTTTGATGAATATAAAGTTCAAAAGAACAGAATTGATTTGAAATAGAAATCTTTTGTAACATTATAAATGTATTTACTGTCCCTTCTGATCAATTTTTTTCAATAATTTTTCAAGCAATTCAAAACCATCATGGTGAACATGAAGTGTCTCAGCTGAAGGAATTAATCCATTATTTATCAGCTTTAATATATCGACCAAATTATCTTATTGGGCCGATAAAGATAGCATTAAAATTAACATATATCGGCCGATACTGATTAGGTGGCTATACGATATACATCGTACTATTGCTGAATAAAAGTATTAATTTAAAAAAAAAAGGGGGGTTTTGACCCTATAGTGTACAGTATATGCAATTTTAAAGCAGAGAGATGAGAGATTGTCTCACCAGGACGTTGAGAGTTTTGTACTTTTTCTTAAACGACTCCACAAACTCCCACACTTTTTTGGTCTCGGTCAGATCCAAAAGATGCACATAGATTTCCTGCAACCAGACACAGAATGTTATTAAAACATCTTGCATTACAAACAGATACAGAGATGCAAATCTGTTTCCAGATAGCGTGTAGATCAATAAGGGTAATTTCAATGAATCACTGAGTTTGTGTACAAATGTTAAATTATTTATTTACACACTATTACATCATTCTTCATTATGCAGATGCTTTCTTATCTTTACTGCAGGTTTATTCCTCATGACCTGGGGTTAAATTACTTGCTCAAAAAGACACATTGTTGAAAGCTTCTAGGTTTTGACTCTACAGCCTTCTGTGTCCTTTAACTACTAAACCACAACCTAAAAACCCCAGTCATTCAAATACAAACTCATACTTTGTTTCCAGACTCTTTGACGATCTCCGCTCTGGCTTCTTCCGCCTTGTCCTTGTTCCTGCAGACCATGTGGATTGTACCACCTTAAAGAAAAAGATGGTCAATAGGTTACACTCCGGCCCCCAAAAAAGTAACTACTGCTGTTTTTCCCAACACACACCTTTCTTGGCGATGGCCATGGCGGTTGCTTTCCCGATTCCACTGTTCGCTCCAGTGATCATGAAGGATCGGCCTGCCATCGACACCTCCAGGTCTTTCTCAACAAAGTTTTTAGATGCCGACAGAAATCCCCCCCTGAGACACACATTTAATTAGTCTTGAAATGTGACGGGGTTAGCTGTGCACCCTCAGAAACACTGCTAGATCAGTTCACTTAACTAATTAGTTCATGCTAATTATAACTATTTGAAAACACACTTTTTTTAAAGGGGACCTATTATGCCCTTTTACAAAGTCTTGATTTCGAAAACACATTAAATTCCCATATTCTCCATTATTGCAGCTCCTCTCTTCCCAGTCTGTCAGTAACGCTCTGTTTAGTTCCTGTCTCTATGAAGCCCCTCCTTCTGAAAATCACAATGTGCTCTGATTGGTCGGCTGGAGGACCAGTGTGCTGTGATTGGTCAAACGTTTTAAGCACGTTTGTCTAAAGCCACGCCCTTACCATAACCACCAGTTTCAACCAAGCAGCACCAAGGATACATGAGTTCTCATCATGCTTACGTATGTTTTGTTTTAGTTCGTTTTTTGATGCTATATTGCTGCGTTCACGCCATGTCATTATTACCATAATTTTGAGATGACAGCACATGACTTTCAACTCTGAGTTGAATTATGCGTTTCTACAGGCAATAATATCAATGGCTAAATTAATCTGCAGCAGTCAGGTGGTACAAGTGGGCGCTCAAGTTGTAATTTAAAGCTCTACAAGGACCAGGATGTGAACGCATTTTACAAGTTGAAATCTTGTAATGACGGTTATTACGACATGCCGTGAACGCACCCTAAAAATAACTGTGGCTCCACCTCAGGATTACAACTACGACTCGGGCCCGTAATGGCCGAACGAAGTCAACGGCCATTTCTAGGATATTTTGGCTTTATTTTTCTACAGTGGAAGGAAGTGAAGACACGTCATCCATCTTTTTTTTATAGTCTATGGTTTCAACAAACTACTAACTAACTCAACCAGGCCCCGCCCCTTTATTTAGTATATCCCGTGGTTGGGAATTATTTAAATGAGGAATATTTTCACATGTTTCGTTCCCGGAAGAAACTCAAGACTACAATGGATGCGTTTCAGGGAGTTCAGAAACAGAGACACTGATAGAGAGAATAACTCCCGCTGGAGGGACTTTGTAACTTTGCATCCCTTTTTATAATGCTCAAACAGCAACATTACACACTACAGAAAGATAAACATGTAAAAAGGCATGATAGGACCCCTTTAAGGTGGAGCACATGGCAATGGGAGAATAATATTAAAGCAGAGCTTCCTAACTGTCTGTGGGGAGTTCGATTTAATTTTGTACAATGTAAAAATTGAGTTTCTGTATTTGTTTGCATCATGATGTCCTGAGGCGAAACCAGTTGAGAAGCATTAAGCAGTGTCCTAATGTGCCGCCTTGCGTCATGGCTTAGCTAATGAGAGCTAGTATCAGTGCGTCCTCTGATAGCACCGCTTCTGGTATCAGCATCTCAAAGACTGGCTTTGTCCACGCGTGCCAGGCCAGAAGAGGGATGAAGAAGAGCGAGGAGGTGCCGGGGGCAAACAAGCTTTTCTCCGTAAATGCGCACACTGTTAAGGGTGATGTGTGTCCCATTATGGGACGTGAGAGGTCGACCCGGGTAACAATGTATCAGGAGGAAAAAACAGATGCAGAGGACACTAAAAGATCAACTATAATCATTTGTGAAATTGGATTTCATGGAAAACGAAAAGCAACATGTGTCTGTGTGTTGACCCTGGGTTCGCAGAATGTGTTAAAAAATGGTTGTAAGAGTGCAGCATATTTTTGGTCCACCATATACTGTCTAAAAAATGTTTCTTTGTTAGCAAAATTAACATTTATAAAAGCTAATGTTCTAATTACAGCATTAACATAATTTTACGTGGGAGTAACAGTCCAAGTAGGCCTGCAGACAAATGCTGGACGTTTTTATCTTAAATGTTGAAATATTTAGATGAATTGAAATTAAAATTTAAGGTTTCTGATCTTAAATTTGAATTTAAATTCATCAAAATCTTTCGACATGTTGTTTGTAATACTTTGTTTGTACATATAATACAATGTTTAATCAAACTCCTACTAATGAGGACAAATGTATAAATACAGAATTCATAATAAAAAATTGCATTAAATAAATTCTATTAAAAAACTTGATGCGTCATGGTAAAGGAGATAAACAGTTGTAGAATGACTGAAATCTGACCCTATATTTAACATTTATCATATTTAACATTTTAATCATGAAATGTTAAATATCATGGTAAATTTGATATGAGCCCTTTAAAAAAATTATAACAATGTATAATCATATTATATAATATTATATTATATTATATTATATTATATTATATTATATTATATTATATTATATTATATTATATTATACTATTAGATGTGCATCCATGAAGCATTATTTGTAATTATGCTGGTTAATGTTGTATGCTGTAATGTAAAGTGTTCTTTTTGAAGCAGTGCAGCTCTTACTTGGTGAATTCGGTGAGTCCTTTGAGGAACCATGCTGAGTTCCGGTACAGAGACATTCTCACGCCCGCGCTGTCGCTCAGGTCGCCCGCTGTGCGCGTGGAGGCTCCCGGTGCTTTTAACCGGCCCCGGGGTCACATGAGTGCACGTAGAGCCCCACGCCACTCACTCACCGGGGCTCCACACCGTCTGCCCTCTACCGGTGATGAACGACACAACACGCTTCAGACTGTAAGATGTTTAAAAGCAATTTATTTGTGCATGCTGTAGTGGACAGTTAGTTTGATAGATTCAATAGCTGCCTGAATTAATAGCTAAGGATAAATAAAATCGTATATTTAATGACAATATCACAATATTATTAATAATAGTCGTACAATTTAAATTAAAGACCTATTATTAATAATAATTGTAGGCTATATATAAAAAAATACTGCAATCAATTACCGGCGTTCAAAGCGCTTTCAGGCCTTTGCGCATGCGCTAAAGTATAGGCTATTATGTGTAATTTAACATGCTGTAACCGTCTAACTTAGAAGTGATAAGACCCTTTCCAACCTTTTCAGGTAATTAACCATTGATATTATTTTCACCGTTATAACTGTTATTATGGCACCTATTTCCGGATCTCCATAAAATATTGCATTGTTTTTGTAGCCTAGCTATGTCTTGCGGTCTTTAAAAAAAATTATATAAGTTTTTTAGTCCGTCTCGGCCATATTTTAAATTACCTGTTATAGCCATTCCAAAAACTGCTTTTAATCCGAATTTGTTTAGATAATTATTGGTCTAGGACTAGTTCCCAAAAAATATTATTATTATTTTAAAATATTCTCAAATATTTAATGATAGATTTGATTGACAGCAGTGGTAGCCCACAAATTTGTTCAGAATGAGATCTAACATGATATCATTAACGTGTGTGTGTGTGTGTGTGAGAGAGAGAGAGAGAGAGAGAGAGAGAGAGAGAGAGAGAGAGAGAGAGAGAGAGAGAGAGAGAGATCGTAACATTATATAGTAGCCTATATTATCCTAAATTATAATAATAAGCACAGAATGTTCTGCTTTGTTTATGTTTAGATTATATTGTTTTTGTTTGGCAAGGATACATGAGGTTAAACAGGTAAATTATCATCTAATCGTATTTTAGAATATCTCAGGAGAATTGACTGTAGTGTGGTCCTCCTCGCTACACCTGAACAGGTAAAACCAGCAGGTGTGAATTAGATACAGACGCGCGCAGATCTCGGCCCCGCCCCCTTCTGCCCGTGCGCGCCTGTGATTGGTGCACACCTGTGCGCGAGCACAAACACAGAACACATACCGGGGCGAGGTGAGAGAGTCGCGGGGACGCGCCCTTAACAGAGACACATGAACTCGCGCTGCAAACCACACAGCGATCAGGACTTCTGACGTCTCAGGATGGTGAGGTCACAATGTGCAACTGCTGATCATCATTTATTGACTTGTTATTAATGTTGCTCTCATTTTCTAGCATTAGCATCACAAATAGATCAAACTATCAGATCAGATTCAGAGTGTCAGGCTGCGGTCAGATAGAGCTTTGTGTTTTCTCTTCTGTAGAGCTGTTTGTCTGGGACCTTTTGTTGTGTTTTACTGCACACAAACACTGTTCTTTTGCTGATAAGAGGGACATTTGTATTTCCTTTTTGTACCAAGAAGACAAAGGTGCATTTGTTGCCTTTATCTCTCTTTTCTTGGTTTGCAGTTTCAAGTTCACAT